>NC_071285.1:1285650-1585650 GCF_943735745.2 Anopheles bellator | reverse complement strand
CCTGCCGGCAGCGGACAGTTTCTTTGGCGCGTTACGACGCCTCGCACCTATTACGGTGACCTTCGCGAGAGTCCAATTAAAACATCATAACGACCGAGTGAGTTGATGGACAAACGTGACTCCGAATGTCCTTTCTCAATACAGTTCAGCTTTCTAAAAGGTATACTTTGCGTTACTTCTCTAACCGTTTCTACGGATGTTTATTATGTTCTTCAATAAACTGATGTTCTGTACCGAACCGGCCTACACCAAGCGGGACTGGGACGATCCGGCGTTGCGCCAGGTCTGGAAGTAGTGCTTAAACGGTGCCGTTTCCGCGTTCTGTACGATCCTCTCGACCGCCGTCCACGCCGGGTACTTCTTGGAGCCAATAAACTCCTGCGCCTTGACGAACGCTTGTGTTTTCTCTTGCTGCGTCGAACCCTTGCCGATCCACACGTACAGTCCGCTGCCGGTATCCAGGATGTACGAGTCTTCCGGTTTCAGTGATTCCTGCTTCAACGGCTTCTCGTTGATCGGCTCGACCGCCAGCTTTCCTTTGGAGTCCGTCACGCGATACAGCTGCACCCGAGCGGCATCCGTTTTCTCGAACGCCGCGTCAGCCGGGGCCGTTTCCGCGTCCGGCACGAGCGATGGCGATCCGGATCCAAGCACCGTAAAGAACTGCTCCTGATCGGTGAGCGTCGAAAACTCGTCCACAATCTGAACCTTCGCCCGCCCGGCATGGTCCTGATCGCGCAGATCGTTCGCGAAGCTGATGGCCTTCAGCTTCTCGACGCGACCCGCATTCGGCCCGACGTACACGTAGATGTCACGGCCGGCATCCAGCACGAAGCAATCGCCCTTGTTCATCGCCGAAACGGCCAGCTCGACCTGACGGGCACGAATGTTTTTCGAGCCCTTGATGTGGAAGAGTCGCTTCGCGCCGGGGTCGTTGGTGGTGACGTGCTTGAAGCCACTGGCGACGCCACCTTCCAGGTACTTGACCGTTCCCTTGAAGTAGCTCAGGAACAGATCCGACTCGGAGCTCTCCACCTCACGGTGTTGCACTGGGACTCCGTTCAGCTGATCGTCGAGCTGCACGGACAGGATCGCCGCCGAGCCTGCCTCGTCCTGCGTGGTCTTGGAGCCAAGCCAGAAGTGGATGTCGTAGGACTTGACCTTCTTTTTATCCTCTTTCGTCTGTCGTGGGAATGAAATACTTTAGTCTTCAGACCTCTCAGATCGACCGCTCCGTAACTTACGTTCAGCACGATGTACGAATCGCCGTTGTAGAACTTTCCATGTTCGCCCTTCGGCACGGCGACGGGTTGAAAGTTTTCCACACGCCACACTTCAACACCCACCGTCTTGCCGGCGTTATTGAACGCGGGGATGCTCAGCTTCTTACCGGCCGGTCCACTTGGCACCGTGGCACCGTAGACCAGGGCACACAGGGCCACCAACAGGAAGGAACGCACGATCGAGCCGGCCATTTTGTGAGCTGAGAAAGGAAACAATATATGGTTTTGGTTCACAAACTCTAGTCCAGGAGCAAGTGCCCTTCCTGCTGGATTCTCTCAACGGAATGGTGCTTTCGACGTAAATACGCTTATCTGCGCCCTCGTACGAGATGTTTTACATTGCCGATGACCCCGGTAGCCTTCACCGTTGATTGGGTGCTCTAAGTGCTAAACGATCGCGCTGATACGCCCAAGGTTCCGTGCCGTACGCATTCGCACCTAACACTTTCGTTCCATTTCCCCACGCCATCGCGTCACTTTTCGCACAGATCTGGGCTACGTCTTTCCAATCACTTTGCTGCAAAAAAAAAAATTGCTTGTCGGGAACCTACCTTCAAGAAAGTGCTGCGTTCGGCAGGAACTCCGCGAACGTTCTGTGCCCTCGGACCGTTGGCCAGTCGCTTATATTGGTTAGCATCTTGAACTCGCTCTGCGACCGCTGGCCATAACCAACACAACTAACCACACGGAGTAGTAGCGATGGGCAGTTGGAACATTAGTGACGATCATGACGCGATCGGTCGCGATCTTAAAGCCGGCGGCCACAGGAGGTCCACACGCTCACATTTACTGCGGCTCAGATGTGCGCGTGAGAAATACACTCGACGATCGACGATTGTTGTGGAAGCAACAATTCGCGCTTTTAGAGCATTTACGTGATCGGAGTATGATCGTTTAGCAGATTGTTTATTTATTCTTTTCCTCCTAGGAAACAGTGAGTCACGTTGTTGAGCGAGTGAATTGTTTCCTACACAAAGATACCGGTCCTCCGGACAGACGTGTTGTTCTAAGATTGTTGACTGTTTGTCGAATTAGTAGGGTAATTCCGACGTACGTCTGTCCGTTTAATAGACCCAGAGAAGCATTCACCTCAGGCGAAGTTCCAGAAAACCGATTCAAAGGAGCTGCCGAGTAGTTCGCTTGAGGGCATCACTGATAGCCCAAGTAGACGAAGTGGCACCCCGTGAAATAGCAGCGATTACTTATCGGTACCGATGCGCTGGGATTTCCCATTAAGGCGTCAATCCTACTGTTGTTGTTTTGGTCTCATTGGACCTCGACTACACTGAGCTGTTGTTAGTTTTGTAATAATTGTTCTAAGAAACTGTTGCCATCGGAGCTGCCGACCGGTATCCTCCAGTGCGACGAAGTCCTGTCGGGTTCACCTCGGGCCGTGAAATATTTCATCCCCACTGTCGGCGAGAACATCCCCACTACTTTTTCGGTCCAAGGTAATTGGTATTTCAGCTATTCGGTTGGGTGAATTTTCTCACCATTCGCGGTCGGAAAACGGGGAAAAACTTAACGAAACCCTCCGACACGCGCGCCGTGTGCGGGAGGACGATTCTCTTCGCCCGCGTTCTCTGGTGGGAGGGGTTCATTCGAATGTCCTTAGGGGGGAGAGTGAACCGGTCAGGATTTTTCGCCCAACTCTTTCGGGGCGAACTTAGCCAAGACCCGAACCACCAGCTTGGTTGGTTCGCTGGATGGGAACAGAACAGTGAGAGAGATTTGTGCTCCAATACGAAAGGGACTCGTTTGAAAGACCAAAAATAGAATGGTTGTATTTGGAAAGGACTCCTCAATCCTTATTTGCGCCACTAGGAAGTAACATTCGGAGAGCGAACGGCAGAACGTATCCTTGGAACACGTGAACGGCCAGCGGAAGAGAGCCACCGAAGCGAAAGGTCCTCCGAAAAGAGAGCGAGAGAGAGAGAGAGGGATCGTGTTCCTTCGTGCCCAGGACACTGCTCGGGGCTCGGGTTCGTCCCGGGGCCTACGCCGTGTTACTGCACGGTTCCGAGGGTGCCACGTTGTGCCGTTGTTGGTGGTGGTGGTGGCCGTTACCATAGCAGGGTGCTAGTAGTGGTGGCAGCAGGAAGCAGGACAAGGAAGCCACGAAGATCGTGTCCTGGCTGCTGCTGCCCGTCCGTCCGTCCGTCCGGCTGTTGGTGTGTTGGTGTGCGGCGCAAAAGGGCGAAGCTGGGCGCGATGCTAGGCGGCAGGCCGACGCTCCGAGAGAGAGAAGATTAGTCGGAGCTGGATGTTTCGTAACATTGGATCGGTTTGTGCGTTTTGTCACCGAACCCGGCTGCCAGAGTAGGGTGTCCCTTCGCACAGTGCGTCGACTACGTGTGCCACGCGCCGTGACTTACACGGGAGAGGGTGTGGGCCGCATTTGGTAGGGGCCGCACGTACACCCCTGGACGACCGTGAACCAGTGCCAAATGTGTTTGAACCGTGTTTCGTGAAAGAAGTGTGATTAAATGATTCTCTAGTGCCGCGGTGAATGTGGCCGCCATCAACCCCAGGACTGGAAGCTCCTGGAAGACCCGAACTCGGTTCCGTTGAAAATCAAACCCCGTGGGCAGTCGGAGGGCAAGGACCCGTGCGCAAATCGAACTCTATCGCAGAGGGGCAGACAATTGAACCCTATAGCCACTGCCCTGTGCCCTGCGTAGTAGAAGGTCCTCGTTGGTGGTGCCTATAATTGAAGTAGTGCGTAAATCTGAATTCTTCACCCAGTATTTGGTGAGAGAGAGAGAGAGAGTGTGCCGCGGACCGTAGGAGGAGGTATGCTGATGAGGACGATCCGGGGGTCCAGCAGCACGAGTCCAGGAGCACCGGAAAAAGTGGACTACTCAGCGGCGGCGGCGGCGGCGGTAGTAGAGCGATCAAAAGGAGATAAAAAATAAACATAAACCAACAAAGGACAGGCGGACGGAACGGCGCCCCTTCCTCCCCAAGACGACGAAGCCACTTTAGAGAGTCCCGTGAGTCCGTCCATTGGCCGGCAGAAACGCAGGCTGAAAGAGGTTTGTATTTATTACATTCTTTAAATACCATCCACTTTCCTTTCCGCGGGGGGCCGCGCGGTGTCCCCCCGGTGTCTGCCGGTGCCACCGGGGGTCATGAATTATTTATATCGCAACATTATGTGGGGCCGCCCTGCGCGGGGTGTGGATCCTTTTTTTCCGCCGGTGCCAGTTACCCTCTCGGCTCGGCTCCCGTGTGGGGCAAGTGGCTCCGCCGGGCTTTTCCGGGGTGTGTCCGATGGTGTTAGTAGTCAGACGGGTCCTTCTCTCGCTCTCTCTCTCTCTCTCTCGTTCTGTGTCGCTTCCTTTCTCTCTCTCGCTCGCTCGCTCGTGCTGGTTCTCTCGCGCAAGTTCTGGGTGCGCCTAAAAGAAGGGCTCCACTTGCGCTTTAAAGGCGGAAAAAGACGCCAGAGTCAGCGCCGCGAACTCTAACCTCACCAAAAAAACGGGGAAGTGAAAGTCCCTTAATTTTCACACGCTATCTGATGGCTCCGCGGCCAATGCTTTCGCGTTCTCGACGGTGGGACGCGTTGTGGAATTTATTCCCACTGCCTGGGTCTGTGCGTCACGCCTTGAAATTGAAATTCGCCCCACTCGGAACCGTGGCACCGTAGGGCCGTAGGCCCCCTGGAAAAGGATCCGGCCTTCACTTCATCCATTCGGCCCCCCGCCAGAACGGCGCAACGACTCTCTGTGGTGGGCGTTGTACAAATACCGAGAGTCAATACGCTCGGGGACCGCACGGCACTGGCAGCAGTGGGGAACGGAATGGGCCCAGGGAACGGCCGCTCCCCGAAAGACAGATGCGCGACATTGATATTGAGATTTGCGGGACTTTTATTGACTGATTTTTTCGGTTCCGTGCCCACCTCCGATCCCGAGCGGGCGCTACACGACCGAGCGAACGGTGGACGTGATTTCCGGTGTCCTTTGCCGTGGTCCTGTTTTCCATTAACCACGGGCCCATCGTGGGGAGGCTTTTACTTTGATTCCGGAGTCCACCCGGAGGCTCACTGCCGTGTGCCGTGTGTATCTTCACCGATTTGATCTGTTTGCGGCAATTCTTCAAAAAGCTTGGTGGCTCGCCGATAAAAGCTCAAGGACATGCCTTGGTGGGCCTCGCTCGCGGGTTCTTTTTTTCCTTTCTCATTCTGCGGTTCGGAGACTGTATTTGGTTTTACGTCACGGCGCCGGCCGTTTGATGGCGCGGCCTGTTTCAATTTCGGGACCAATCCTCTAACTCCGGCGGAGTCCTTTGAAGAACGGGCGCGCGCGCGCGCGCGCCATTTCGATCCGAACGGAGCGCGAATCCACCGGAACGGTAAATCAATATACATGGAAATAAATAAATTCGATTTATGGTCGGAATAAATTTTCAATGAATTACGAAGCGAAAGGCGTCACACGCGTGTTTATGACTGCACAGGCTACGGTACACCCCGAACCGGAAGATCTGAAATTCCGTGGGCCCAGGGCTTCGTGTGGCTATAGCTGGAGGAGCTTTCGAAGCCCGTGCGGTGTCCCCGGACCTTGGAGCTGTGATATCGACGGCGTAATCGATAGCAAACAACGTACGGCGAAGTGTGAAGCATCGTCCTCGGCCGGAGCTTTTACTGTTCCGGAGCACCGTGAAGGTGATATTAAATTTATAGGATCAAAGGTGGTGCCGGTGGCGACAGTTGGCTGGTGGCCGGCTGTTCCGGGCTCGGTGATAGACACTTTGTTTACACCTGGGCACTGGCCTATATTGGCAAGGATATAATATTTTCAGAATGCGCCTCAGGCTACGGAAGTCCCACGCGGTGCCGTCAACAGAGTTGCCTAGTTGCCGTTCTGATATTTGTCTTCCACCTCTCTGGGAACTAGAAATCGAAATCGAAATCGATCTCACGGAACTGTCACTAAAGTCCTGCCCAGTGCCCTGTCCGGTCCGATTAGTAGTGAATAGGTCCCCAGACTGCAGTACACTTTCCCAACACCTAATGGAACTCATTGTCATGAGCGGCGACAACGTAGCTATTAAACTATTACCAGTTGTCACACGTCGCAAATGGTTCCCAATTAAAGAGGCAACGCTTTTATTCCTCCATCAATTGTACTGCCAATTAACACATGGCTCAGCACCGGGCTCGGCAAGACACTCGGCTACAGGGCTCCGTGTGCCAAGGTGTTGTTTCACTTTCGTCGCTTGCCTAATCTAATTTGCTACCAAATATCCTTCGGTTCCGAGTACCCGGTGACCCCCGGTGGGCCGGCCAGAAGAGCAGCGCAGCAGAAGTAGAAATTACTACACAAGCAATTTGTTTAAATATCTTTATCTCGTTTGGACGATCATCCTCGGCGCGGCTGGCGTACGGGATGGGCTCTTTCTCTCTCGGCTCCAATTGCAACGGTCCACTTTGACACTTCTCGGAAAAGCTGTGAACCTTTTTGCTGGTCACCACCACCACGGTCCTAGCTGGTGCCGAATCCTGGTCCGCCAATGTCACACGCCAGGAAGCTGGACCTAGAAATCGATTCCAATCGCCGAACCCGGTCCCGGCCCCGGGTTACCTGAAACCCCCGTCCACGGCCCGGGGCGAGGTGCGATAAGTCAGATGTTATCCTGCTGAGCGGCAAACGTATCTTCATTACATCCCTCCGGCCAACGCTGGACGCTCGGATCCTGGCCAGCGCCGTATATCGCCAGCAAGGATTAGGAGCAAACAGAGGATAAGTTTTTGGCCCTTTTTTGGCAGAAAAGGCACCACTCGGTCCGGGAAAAGTTGTTCGGCCAAAAACTGTGGTCCGGACCGTCCAGTCCAGTAAGGTGTTGCACACACCACCCGGTTATGTTTTCCCAGTTCCTTTTGCTGGTGTTGTCCCAATTCTCGGCTTCCTGGCGTGATGGCGCGGGCGCAGGTACCGGGGATCCCAGGGAAAGGATCAGTAAAAATTAATTACTTTTTCAATGGGCACCAAATTCCCCGGACCTTGAGCAACAACGGAAAGGATCAACAAGACACAGGGATCTTGGGCCCTTGTCGGGGGCCGTCGGAACACCTGTTTGAAACGATGTAATGTTTCCCGGTTTTTCTTCGTCCACTTTCCATTTTTCCCTTTGTTTTTTTTCCCACCACGGACCTGACCCGGACTCCCTGGGCCTACGAGCCTTTCTCAGGATCCTTGGGTTCGAAGCGCTCGGCCCACGATATGGTTGGCCCATTAAAGACAATTAACTCCAATGAGGCGGGCCGTTGCGAACTGCTAAGACGCGGCTTTGATTTTGTGGCACTAGGATTCGAACGATGGCACATTGCTTTCGGGGCTGCGGCTTCCTTCGCCGGAAACACGAAATATGCATCATTAATCCGCCACGAGGGACTTGAGAGTGATTTCCATCGGGCTCGGCAACGCCTTGTTGCCCGGAACGGTCAGCCGGAACCGGTCCCAGGTGGCCGGGCATTGTGCAACTTCTAATCTGGCTGATGACCACACGGAGCGCAGACAAAAGTTCTCGTCCTGCTTTTGGTCCGGGAACATACGGATTCCATTTCGATTCTGAGTTTGCCCTCCGACTTCCGCCTCGGAACCGGGAGGGGTTCGTAGCCGTTTCCCGTTCCCGAATCATCCTGCCCCTGCCCGCCGATCGAAGCGCAGTAATTAAAGTTCATCAATTTTGGCCAGTTCCGCTCTCCCAGGAGTAGTGCCGCCGGCGGGCCGAGTAGCGGGCCTTTTTTCTTCCTCCATTATCCTGTGCTCTCTCGGGGGTGAAGAAAAAACTTTCCAGACCCAATTGCGGGCCCTCCGAATCTTATCCGCCAATCTGTCGGCTCGCCGGCCTCTTTGGGGAGGATCGACCAAATAGGTGAAACTTTAAGTCGATGATTCATTAATTACTCAACCGGACGGTGTCTTGCGCGGGTCACGCTGGTTAGTATTGAAAGTTGGTGCGAAAGGCCATCCAGTCCACCGATGTCCTCCAGAAGAGAATACATTTTATCTTTATGCCCAACGTGGTTCGTTGCGTGGAAATTAATACACGATGGACGGACGGACGAAGATCACGTTGTTTGCCTGCCGGCTTCCGTTTCCAGCATGGAAACTTCATCAATCCGGAGGGCGGCCCGGACAATTACGATAATTATGATCGTCGGCACAATCGTACCAGTCGTAAATAATGGCTATATTTATGGGGCGCGCACTGAGTGAGCACATAAATCGTTCGCACGCCGCTGAAAGCAATAGATTTGCTTGCTTGCCGTCCGCGCGAGGGTCCTCGAGAGTGTTGAAGCAACGAGAGCTGCGCCGGCGAACGGAATGGCAAAACAGTCCCCGTGGAAAGGACTCCGGAGGACTCGGTTGGGTACGCTTGAGCTACTTTGCCGGCGACCGACCGTCGAAGGTGTGGGAATGAACGGTGTGTGCGCCTTTTCTTTATTCGTCCTTACCGCCCCTTACAGGGACCCCTCGTTGCCCTCCTGTGCCCATTCTAATGCGCTTTCTTCATTTAGATTTAGATTTCCGGCCACTCTCTTTCGGCACTCCCGTCTAATCCAAACCCGGTGTGCGCCCGGTGAGCCGGGGTCCTGAAACAAACGATTCATATTTCCGAAAAAAAGGACCCTGAAAAAATGAGAAAGGAGAAGATGGTGAGAAGATGGCGACTGAACGAGAACGCTAAGCGTAACGGTGGAAAATTATTAAATAAATCGAAAATACGGAATGGTGTTATTCTGGGAATTGCTGGGCGGCTCTGCCGCCGCGAATATCTGTGGCCTTTGGCGGAAAAAATGAGCATGGCTTCGGGTGAACAAGGATGCTAAATTTCCCGTAAGAATGCTTCCATTGGATAAGGACGTTTTGCTTGCTTTCCTGATAATGTTGTGCCCCTGAGACTTTTGGACCTCTACTTGAGTTGAACGCAGTTAACAAAACACGTTTAGCAACATCGCCATGCCTTTCGTCGTTGAAAGTGGACCCATTGCCCCACTTTATTGGGCAGAAAATTACAATTTGCTTTCACCAACGAGGAGGTTCGATCGGAGCATGAAAGGGCCACTTAATCCGTTTGCACGGCACGTCGCCGGGAACCGATTGTTTCGGGACGATCACTGTTTGGGTTTTGTTGCAACAGATTGCCCCAGTCGAACGCATGCAGCCATGGCCCGAAAAACCCATTCCAGCAAAGGGTTGCCCTCCGAGGCAAGGCCCAGACCTTGATTTGGCCCCTGGGTATGGGTTCACCGTTCTCTCTCTCTCTCTCTACCGAGGCTGATGACAGCTGGTCGCTGGAGCAGAAAATTGAATCCAATCACTGCTAATCCGGCGAACAAAATCAACACACAAACCCCGAGGCACGGCCACTTGAAATTATTCATGATAATCGTAAGGGAAAGCTCCGATCCCGGGGCGCGCGGCCGACTCCTTCGGCGACGGCTCGTACGATGACGGTGCAAAACGGTCACGAGTTTCCCTGGATTCGGAGGTGAAAGATTTATTTTCCCTGCATTCCGAATCGTTGCGCAACTCCCGTGGAATCGTGGAATAAAATTCGTATAAAAAGCCCCGAAATCACATTCGTGTATCCCGACCCAAAACGTGTCCTTATGTCCGCCCGGGTCCGTACCGGCGCAGGCACCGCCGCCGTACGTGGTGGTGCACGGTGGCGGAGCGTATTATTGAGTTCTATTCAACACTTCGGCAAAATAGCAGCCGGGCTCCGGGCCGGGTCCCCGGAGTATCCTTGCCGATGCGGTGGCTGGCCGGCTGGCAGAAGGTATTGTTATGTGGCGGCCACGGAACGACGATGACGAACGAAATTCTGGGAGCGCGGGCCCGGTGTGCGCGCGCCTTGTGACGAAAAGTTCCTTCTGAAGAGATTTGCTTCACGGTCGGTCCTCCTTTTTTTGGGGTCGTCGGCAATTCAAGATCCTTTTCAAGGTTCGCCCAGCCGTTTTGTGGTTTACGGACCGCACGGTGCACACGGCCAGAGAAAAAAGGAGCTCTGGATATAAGGTAAGATCCTTGCGCGCCGGGGCTGATGACGACCACGATGATGATGATGATGATGGTGCTAGTTTTTGGTTCTACCGTGCGGACGACGTCGAGAGACGATCGACGAACGATGACCTAGATTATGGGTGTAAGAAACGGTCCCCGGGAGTATACACACGGCATCTAGGTCCTGTTCTTAAAGAGCAACAAGCTCTCTCGCCGTGTCCGTGGGTTGAAAAATGGGGCGGGTTTCTTCTTCGGCTTTCCCTCTTCCGCTTTTTGGGCGAATGATTAATTCTACCATTCTTCGAAAATCTCTATTGAGTTGACCTTCCCGGGGGCTGTCGGGGGCCGCCTTCGTGTGAAGGATGTTTTCCAACCTTCGGACAAGACATCTGAACATCCATCTTCGCGTGTGTGTGCAGACAATGAGATGGCAGAACTGAACCGTGCCTTGTTCGGTCTCTTGTCCATTTTATTGGGCAGCGTACAGGATTCGACGACGACGTTCTGCTCATAATTGGCATCCCAAAATAACTGCCCTGTCCAATGGAGCTGATCGATCCGGCCGGCCCGGGATTTTGGAGCCAATTTTGGTTTCCACTGCTGGCACCATCGGGGACGTGCTACAAAGATTGAGAATTGGTGAACATGTTTCTGTTTCCAAGATTTCAGTTCTAGTTAAGAAAGTCTTATCAAGTTACTGTACCGATAATCGACGTTCAGGCGCCAAAATCCTTAGGCTATGAAACCACGTAGTAGATCCGAATTCCCAACGGACTCCGGCATGCCATGCTTCTACCGGAGGTCCTAGAACGTGGCCATGCTCTCGAAAAATCCTCGAACAATAGCGCATTGTGTGTGTCTGTGTGGGTCCATACGATAAAGATTTAGTGTTGGTCTTTTGTTGGTCCGCTGGGCTTATCGCAAGGAAGAAGCGAACCTCTGCCGGATCGCCGTGTGGTCCGTCTCTGGTGTGCATGTTACTTTTTGTAGTGCACCGGTCTTACTGCGTCCGGATCGTCCCTACAAAACGATGCAACAATCCCCGGGCGCCCGGTCGTAAGGAGGGCATTGAATGGGTTTAACCGGCCATGGGTTTATTGTGCACATTGCGGACCGGATTTGTTTCGCAGCCTCTTCCCGAACCGGACCTCCTTACGTTGCGTGCGGGACACTTAAAGCTGCAGAACGGAATGATCCGATCCTAATCCTCGGTCGTTGCCGTATTGGTACTGTGGAATCGTTAGGGCATTTTGCTGTCCCAAATTGGTTTCCACTCGAAGGCGAAGGCTGATTTTCCCATTAAATTTTCCAGCTGCCCGATGCCCGGTGATTGGTGAATAATTCCGAAAGATTAAACATTGAAATTCGCAGCCTCAAGGGCCCGTCAAAATGGTACAGATAAATCGCCGTCTTGAGATTCCTCCTTTTGAGGACCTCAGGACGATCTTTAACAATCGCACATAAAACACGGACACGGACACAACGTTCAGCACCGAATCCGCCTCACGGCACAATGGAATCGCAATCATAAATTTCACCCGAAATAATCATCACCGGCGACGGGTCCGTCCGGTCGCATGTTGGCAGGAGCCGCCTAACGAACTTCATAATTTATGGCACTTGGCCGCAGACGTCGCCCGGCCCGCGGTCCCGCAGGTGGGGAAGTGAAGGGATGTTGTTTGGGATCTGGGAAAACTGTGGCCAAGTGTCAACCATATTTATTCCCCGTCGATGGCGGGTGTCCTTCGGGGGGTCCCCTCCCGGGGTGACAGCCCGAGTGCCGGGCGACGGGCGAACAAAACAGAAACCCTTGAAAGCAATTTATCATGAACTGCCAATTTTCCCTTCCACAGGCGGGCAACACCCGAACACCTTTACTGCGAAGCTTTCCCGGTTCCTGGTGGCGATTTTTCTTGAGTTTTTCCAACTTTTTTATTGTACCTTTGTTTCCAGTCGCTTCCGGACTTTGGGACTCGTCGTAAATTTGGCTACTTCCTCGTAAGATCGTAACACGTCAATCGATTGGCAACTTCGCGAAACACTTGGAGTCAAGCCGGCGGAAATAAAACCCGAAACACATCTCCCGGAGAGGGTCACCCTTCACCACGTGACGTAGCGGGGTGTTGATTTTTGGACACTTCCGGTTGTTGAGGTGGTCTAACGGGCATCGCGTGCGCTGCCACGGACCCTTCAAAGAGTAAATTGCACCGCATCAGGCGAAAAATGGCAGCTAATTGCATTATCGCAAGGGGCGATGACGACGCCCGTTGTCTGTCCCGGAGTTGGAAGGGTCCGGGGCCGCGTTTCGTGAGCAAATAAACATAAATTAAATTTTCCACATTTCGCGCAGGGTTCAGGAGGATTTTAAGAACTTCCGCTAGTTGTCGGCGCCACGGTCCCGACGCGGTGTGTCAAAACGGCAATCGTTTAGTGTGTTGTCCAATCAGCCGGGGCCCTTAGACGTGGCGTCTGATTTTAAAGTCGACAAACGGTCGCTGTCGCTGTCAGTACTCCAATCACGTGCGGGCATCAAGTCTCCGCGGGTCTTTTGTTAAATGAAGCGTTGTTAGCCTGTGGCATCGGTGCACCGACCTGCGCGGGGGACTTCAAATGCGCCCCGGGCACTTGGAATCGAGAACACCATCATCGTGTGAGCTGGAGTGGTTTAATCAAGCGCTGTCTGGAGAGGTGGCCCGCGTGTCCTGGAGTGGCTGGAGTGCTCCCTATTTTCGCTTCGCCGACAACTAGATAAACCTGCAATTTTAGGAACTGAGAGAGAGCCCTGGCGCCGCTCCGTGAAGCGGGCCACTACTTGGGAAGATTGGCAGTTTTTCAAATGCGTCTTGAAATAAACCTTTAAAGAAACATGTGTTCCGCCGTCACGTCGATAACGATACGCTGCCGGGGCCGCTGTTCTGGCGCTGTGTCTGGAAAACAAGGGGACTCTGGCTCTGGTCCCTCCTGTTTTGTACGATTGTTGTCGTGCCTGAGTCATGGTGCCATTTTATTTCGTCCCATCAACCAACGACGACGACGGTGGCGGTAAGAGAGCCTTTGGAACTTTGATTACTGTTTGTCGAGTAACCGCGTAAGTGTAGCGTGCACTCGATTCGATCCGGGTAGTCCCTGTCAGGATACTGAGGGAACCGAATGTGCGTGCTGGTGCCGGTAATCAAACGAAGTTTTAATGCACGGGCACAGAGAGCTTCACGTTAATGGCGTTGGTTTTGGTGTTTTTGGACTAAGAGCGTGTGCAGTCTCTCCCGGATGATTCATTATTCAGATTCCCCCAAAAAGGATGCCGCTCTTTATAGTAATTAAGCTCGTTGGATGCGAAGGGTGTCCGGGATGCCACTCGGATCGTTACTCGGAGGCGTAAAACTTTAATTACATTCACAAATCTAAGTGCGATTGATGTCTGGTCGCACGCACCATTAGAATAGGATATCCAGCCTGAACGGAGATTCAAGAGGAGCCACCGGAATCCATCCTGGACCTGGATGGACCAACCAGCGTGTCATGTTTTCCATTGTTCACTAGCGGCACTGTCGCTCAGTGTCACGTTGACGGGGAGTATATCATGGCCCGGTGGAGCCAGAGATGAAAGCGAGAAGCGATGCTTCAAACCACCGAAAAGGCTCTCTAATGAGCGGTGCCGGAGACGATGAGGACCACCGGTTTGTGGTGTGCCTTTTTGCAGCGACAGTCCTGGCGCTGGTCCGCCTTTCATTAAGGTAAACCACCAAGTAATGAATGTTGTGTCTTTAAACTTTTAAACGTCCCGGCCCAAACCATTGAAGTCTGTGTCTCGCCAGCGACAGCGGAGCGTGCTGTTGACGGTTGGTCTTTTTCCCCCCTCTTACTAGCAGGAGGGTTGTTCCGGTTGGTTTGTAAACTCCCCGGCACGTCCTGGACGGTGGACGGACTGCAAAGGGGATGCAATGTCGCTCGCTGAAGCGATCCGGAGCCGGAGTACAAATTGAACCTGCTATTAACAGCAAATTTCGTACGCAAATATATGCCAAAGACCGCGTGTTCGACAGGCTGTTCCATTTACGTCACGGTGCTGCAGAGCGTTGCAGGCCCCCCCGCCGGTCCCAACTGTTTGATGGTCGCCGTGTTCAGTGTTCCGGGCTCTCGGGTTTGGGCGACCCCACGAGTCCTGGCGCAGGGCGCTGTTGGCTTTTTTGCATGTTTACTGGTTCCGTTGCGATGCTGGCCTGTGCATGGGATACTGTCCGAGCCATTGAGTCCTCCCTGGACCTGGTCCGAGCGGTATTGTTTGTGATGCTTCCGAAAACGTCCTTCCTCCCTGGAGCTGCAGCTGGACAGTGAAGAAGTCGGTCTCTAAAATGGTAATTCCGGACCAGCAGCGCCGGGAGGGCTCTCGGGTGGGCAGGGCTAATTTAAAACATTTTTCAAACCCAGCCCAGGGACGTCCCAGGATCGTCCCCAATCACTGCCGGCCTCGGTATGCTGCTATTTGCATGCCTGCCCGGGCCCACTCCAGATGAGTCCGGCGATCACGTCCGGTTTGTTTGCACCTTTTGCGGACGTCCCGGGAACGCACCTGAACGTCCCCGGTCCCTGTCTCGGTTCGGGAGTTTTAAACCGCCAGACCGGCAGACGAGTGACGTGACGACGCGGGTGAAACCGGATCCGGTCCGGGCCCCCCTGACGTTGCCACCGGTATAAATCGTTGCGGAACACGCCCGATTGCTCGAGGAAGGTGCCGGTTTTCTCGATGGCAGGGATTCATTAGCAACTTGTCGGTAGCCGGTCTCGTAGCCGCCCTATCGTTCCGATCGCTCACCGGCGGCTTAGGCGGAAGTGACTTCGAGAAGGCTCACCAAGAAAGGGCCGACCGTTGTCGAAGACGCGACGGTGTGGCCGGCCCCAGAAAAAGGGCCACCAAACTGGTGGCGAAACGTCAAAAAGTGGCGTGTCCTCTGGACCGGCGGCGGCACCGCAGAGCGCAGAACCCAACATTCGCACTCGCTGCGGAGCGCATAAATATTCATAAATGCGTCGTGTTGTGTGTTGCAAGACAAATCGGATTCGCTACGGCCGTTGAACGTGGTTTAATCTTGTACGCGGCCGCGCGCGGGGTGTGTATCTGTTTGTGGGCAGTAGTGGGCCGGACCGCCCACCCGGTGGCGGTGGGTGGGGTCCGTGGGGTTGTTTCTGTACTTGCGGAGGGAAATTTTGCATCCGATTGTACCGTTTAGTATTCGTTTAACGCGCGCGCAACCAGCGCCGGGCTCTCGGAGAGGTCCCGCCGAGCCTCGTTTGGCGTGCGGGCGAAGTTTGTACATATTATTAAGGGTAATTGCATTGTGGTGAATGGATACGGCAAACGGATGAAATATGGAGGAAAAATGCAATTTGTTCGCCGCCCCGTGTTCCGCTAGTAGTGCGATCCGCGAGGTCTCGACCACTTTAAGCTCGCGGCGGGGCTTTAAATTTGTTTGCTTAACGGGAGGTTGTGTGGAAATTTTGCAATGGTTCCATTCCACTGACAATCAATGCAAAATAGTTTTGGAAAACCAATTTTGTTAGAAGAAGTAAAAAAGAGGGGTCATAAAATCAAGCTAGAAGTATTAAAATGGTGGTTAAAATTAAAACAATGAAAGTAAAGAGCAACAGAAGCACGCAATTCTATTCTTTATGATTAGTACATTCTTCTATGCGTTTGAGTTCCTACTTTAAACTGAAACTCAATGCAAATTTTGGATAACAAATTTTGTTAGAAGAAGTAAAAAAGGATTTATAAATACAAGTTTGAAGCAATGAAGGGAAGTAAAGAGTAACAGAAGCATACAATAATCCAATAATAGCAAAAGCCAGCACAAAGCAATTCAGCAACGTAGTGGAAAACAGGAAGAGTAAATACACAGGAGAAAGTAAAATTATTCTTTATGATTAGTACATACTGCTATCCGCTTTGACTTCCTACTTTAAGTTTTTGTGTTCAGGACACACATGGCCCTTTTTGTGTATTTACTGCTAGCTTCTATTGTTCATTCTGCTGACATTTACCACCACACAACTAGCGAGCCCACCGCAGACATCGATCCAGACTACCGAGTGGTGACAATAAATAGACAACGAAAAATCATTGTGCTGCACCGTGTCCGAACCTAAAAAGGGTGTGCATTGGACACCCGATTGTAACAGACAAAACAGGACCCGCTCTGCAGCACCAACGCAGGGTGTAACCCGGTGGGGACAATGTCTACGTAAGAAGAGGACACTTTTCGGGGTGGTGGGGGTGAGCCGTGTGCAGCGGGCGCGACTTCGGGTACGGCACTGCGGACACGATAAATGGCCGGGGAATTATTTATGTCCACGGAAATGGTTGGCTACGTTTTGTTGATGGGGCCATCGCCCAGAGCCCTGTGTGAACCTGTGGATCAGATACGGGCTACCGAGAGGGACACGAATGCCAGGAATGCCAGTGCGCGGAGCGGTATGCACTTTACTGTGTGTCTAATGTGTTTCGCCCGACGATTCGCGAGTCGGCAGCTGCGGCTGCTGCTCCGCTGGCGAGTTCCCATTCGAGTGCAATGCGGTAGTTTGTTAAAAATTTTACAGGAAACAATTTTTGCTTCGGCGAATTGTTTCGCTCCACCCGTTTCCACCACTTGCCGCTTCAACTAGAGAACCGGTTCCCCCGGGCAAGATGGCGACCGAAAGCGCTTTAGCGATTCCTGTGAGGAGGATGTGGAAAATAAAGTCATAAAATAAATTTCAGCGTGACCTTCTAACCCAATTATACGGAGGGACTAGGCAAACGAACGAGGGAGAAAAAGTTGGCGCGTCTGTTGTTTTTCCCTTCAGGTTTTCCTTCATTTGCAGTCCTCGGAACCCAAACGGGGGCTCGTCACACACGCCACACCACGCGGCGTTCTCTGCAGGCTTTCGGTGCAGGCTTTCTGTTGGCTTTTCTGATTTCCGCAGTCCGCCCCGGACGAGGTTGGCGAGGTGTGAACGGGTACGGGCAGGCCAGAACGAGCACCTAGCAGCCACGATAAGGACCTTCTCCTTTGGCGTCATAAACGCGAGATGCAATAAACTCTACGGTCTACGATTGTTCACACGTTCTCGATTTCTTGCCGCAAAACGGTTTTATGGGACCCGTTCCGCGCGGGCCGAAAGCCAACCCAGCTCTCTCTCTGTTTGCGCGAGTGTGTGCGATGCATTTTAGGTCACCTAATTGGAAAACCATACACAGGGGCCCCCGGCGGCACGTAGGGTTGCCTTTGCGACTTCACTCGACGACTCTATTCACAAAGTTTCTGCTCCAATAATAACAACCCGGGCCCGGGACGTACGCCTATCTGCAGTAACACCGAGAACCTGCCAGGAACCCCTTTTGGAAATCCTTTTTTTGTGCCAAGTTCTGAACTGGATTCTGACCTGTCTTTGGCCCAGCAGTTCGACGCCACGTCCACTTATCTTGCAGTGGTCTGTTTGGAAACTAATTATCGGTGAAAGTTTGGTGGTTCACGCGTCATCACCGGTTGGCCGGTTGGGAGTGTCCTCGAAAGTTAATCCTCCCGATGACAAGTGAATCCAAGACAGGGGCCAGTGTGCGTGTCACCTCTCGTTGGACCTGATAAGAGCGGGCAGCCGGGGCGCATAAGTTTCGCCGGTAAAGTTGGTTCGGGTTGCGATACGATGATTAACTTCCGTGGGTTCGCATATCGAACCGAACATTGGATGTGACAAGAAATCGATTCTGACTAGGGAAGGGAGCCTTGGAACCCGTTGTCTACGGTGTAGCGGGGCTCTAATGGCTACTGTCGGGGGCAAACAATGACCGGGTGTCTGTTGTGCATTCTATTTTAATCGTGCTGTCGGCCATCCTGCTACGCATGTAAGAGATCCATAAAAAGGGTGCTACACCGAGCCGAGAGCCCACCGCCGCCGATGAGTTCAATAATGGGCTCCGCCCAGAGCATGGATTCACCGGGGGATCATCCGTTCGCCCCCAGTGGGCTTTATCGACTGCGGATGTTCGAAATTATGGAATGCAGCAGACCGTGAAACCGTGATCCTTTGAAGTAGCGCCCCGTCTGCGAGGAGACGAGGAATTTTCAAATTTAATTTAATCACCTTTTAGCAGCGCGCGTAATGTTGCCAGCTTCAGGAGCCGCTCGCTTCAGCAAGCCTTTGAAGCCAACCCCAGCGCGACAGGTTCAAGTGTTCTCAGGAAACAACCCGGAACACAATACCGGAAATTTAAAGCCACCTCCTGTCACTGCACCTGCGTCTAGTGGATGGAATGTTGTTGTTAGGCAAATGGCTACACCAGGATAGGCCAGAAGTTTTTACATAATTCCCTGATTTTTCTTCACCGATTGCGATCGATGGAATTCATCATTCGGCCAGGCTTTGATGAAAACACTCAAATCGCGACCCGAATCGCAAGATTAGCTCTGGTGCGGGAATCGGAATCTGGGTGTCCATTGCCGGAGAGGGCCCTCCTTTCGTCAGATGCCAAACTTCCTGGAGTGCCCGGGGCATGATACGCAAAAGATTTCACCGTGAAATTTCTGTCATTTGCTGCCTGGAGTGCAAGGACTGCTTTGATGTGCGCCCCGACAGCCAGTACCACGCCCGTTCTGTTTGTCTTGAATTAGCGATGCCCGCACATTGCCAAGCACAACACACCGTGGCGTCTTTGAAATGCGATCCAGCAAGTTGGCCCCGTTAAACGGCCAACAAAATGGTGGCCCAGACGCAGCCTGGCTCCGTTTATCGCCATTTCGCAGTTCCCGTCGGTTCGCGGGTCTCTGTTGGGATGGGAAAAATTGATTACACTCCGGGGACAATGCGAGGAATTATTTGGAAACGACCCTCGGAAGTACCTGTTCCGTGTTTCCCAAGCCCCAGACCACCACCTCACTCACTCACTGGGACTGGGGCTAAAAGGTGGAAGGCAATAAATGTTCTTCGAAAATGTACTTACTCGCCAAACAGTTTGAAGTCTGCCTACGACGACGACAACGGCAAGCGTCCCGCTGGAGCCCAGGACCAGGACCGTCGACAACGACACACACCAATCGCCCAAGGGCAGGTGTGTCTGCGGGACTCTCTGCGCCTTCCGTTGAGCTGTCGGCCCGCTCCCCCAGCGCCTGCTTTAAGAGTGTCCTTAAGACGACAATTTAATGTACGGTCGCCCCTGAACCGAGGCTCGTTTGTTTGCACACGTATGTAAAAGTTGGCGCTGGAAGTTGGGCTCCGACGCCTGCTCCGATTGGTTGCGGAGAGTGTGCCCGCGCGGGCCATGGAACGTTATCAAATTCAATTTAGCCTATTGAATCGTTTATTAAAGTAAAGCCCTGCTCAAGAGTGTTGTCCTCGGGCAGACTGCTGGCCTACCACGGGATGCCGTTTCTCGGTTCTCTGGTGCGCCGCCGGAAGAATTGGAAAGTTTTCTGCTGGCAGCGCCACCATATCGTGTCACACAGTGAGGCGACATCTGACCTGAAGGTTTGTTCCCCGTTCCGGGCTTCGGTGATCCGGCCGTTCGGAGGGAAGATTTGTGTTCGCCTTCCGGTGCCACTGCGAAGCTGAGTAGATCCGGAAGCCACGGCAGGCGATTCCAGGGGAGAACCATATTTTCTCACCGACCGACGATAGTAGCCCACCGTCGTGTGTCTGCACACAAACACTATTAATTTCGAAGAGGACGGCCATGCATATTCTTGAGCTCGTTCCGACCTTCGGACAACTCGTCCGTAGACAGTTCTCCGGTGCCGGGGGAATCCGGTGTCGCGCCTGTCGCATTTTAAACTTCCTTAACTTTATCCCATCCACTTCCAGTTCGAGCTGTCGGGAGAAGTAAATAACGGAATTATTGGAAAAGTTGTCTTTTCGGCTGACTGCGGCCCGAGTAATTCTTCGCAGTAGCTTCTACGGTGAAGCGCGCTGGCGGATCGAAAATTGACGCGATCGGAGCGGAGGCAGCGAAATTACCGTGAAGTTAGCGAAAGTTTTGGACTCCTGGCCCGCCCGGCAAGGCTAAACGGAAGTGTAATGCCACCCCGCGTTCGGAACGCTGGAATAGTCACATCGGCAACAGCTCGAAGTGAATGATTTCTACGGAACGGCCAAAAGTTAATCGCTGCCGGATTCCGGAATCAGGCTGCGAACGTTCGTCGATGGCGAGGACCCCGCGCGTGTCGAATCACTTTCGACCTCGTCAAGCACTAATCCATCTTATCCTCCTCCGCTTCCTGGTGTTGGAGAATTCGATTTCATCTTTGCTTTTCACTCGACTAAGCTTATCGCATTAGGATCGCCAACAAAAAAGCTGCGTTAACGATAACGAATTCCCGGCGGTGGGCTACGGAGCATAGGAAACCTGGCCTTGAGCCCTCTTTCGGCGGAGAAGGCTCCGTGACACGGTTTTCAAGTTGCATAGGTGTAATTCGATTTCCAAGTGGTAAAAGGTCTGACACAAATTGCGTTACAGCTCATCCGTCCACCTATTCGCGCTCTCCGAGCCGAGGCAGGTTGGGTTTGCGTGCGGAATGAATAATTTGGGCCCCCCATGTCCGTTGTCGCCAGAGGATGATCGTTAGCGGGGTGCTGCCGTAACACACTTCGGCAACTAGCAACTAACTTCCCGAATTTCCCGTTGATGTCACTCGAACGTGTCCCATTTCTTTGCTGGGAAACTTAGTCGAAAGAGTAGTCGAGTGGTTCGACTTGACTCAAGATGGCTTTCCGTCAGCACTCTAGTGAAAGAATGTTGAAATGGAAAGATGGAAAGTTAAAGAACTCTTCTCCATTGTTCCAAAAGTTTCGTCGCTAACTCCAGTGTACCTAATAGAGTTGTAAAACAATTTAATGTAGAAAATGGACACCATTCGGGAACTTAGAACCCATAGAACGCTATAAGTATTTCACTAAAAATCGTTTCTCTCGTTTCCAGATACCCGTCAAGATGACGCTCATCATATCGTGGATCTTTATACTCGGGCTCGTCGTGCCGGACCTGTCGTCGAGCTTGCTGCACTGTCCCCACCGGTGCCACTGTGACGACGAGAAGCTGGACGTGAACTGCGAGGAGGGCCATCTCGACGTGCTGCCGATAGCGCTGAACCCCTCGATCCAGCGGCTGGTGATAAAGAACAACAAAATCCGCATCATCGACTCGTCGATCCAGTTCTACTCCGAGCTGACGCTGCTCGACCTTAGCTTCAACTATCTGTTCAACATCCCGGACCGCACGTTCGCACACCAACGGAAGCTGCAGCAGCTGCACCTGAACCACAACAAAATCAGCACCATCTCGAACCGCACGTTCATCGGGCTCGGTGAGCTGCTGGTCCTGAACCTGCGGGGCAATCTGATTGACCAGATCGACGCGATGACGTTCACACCGCTGGCGAAGCTGGAAGAGCTCAATCTCGGCCAGAACCGTATCGCCAGCGTCGGTCTATCGGTCGGGGCGTTCGTCGGTATCGGTGACCTAAAAATCCTCCTTCTGGACGACAATCTGCTGAGTGTGGTGCCACCGGAGGACGCACTGAAGCCAATCGACAAGCTGGCGGAACTGTACCTCGGCACGAACCCGCTCGGACACGTCGGGAACGGTGCGCTACAGGTACTGTCCGAGCTGACGTTGCTCGACCTGCGAAGCGCTCTTCTGCCCAACGTGACCGGCGGAACGTTCGGTGGCATCGAGAACTTGAAATCGCTCAATCTGGCCGACAATCAGTTCCGGCGGGTGCCATCCGAAGCGCTCGGTGTACTGCGACGCCTGGAAGAGCTGGCCATTGGCCAGAACCACTTCGAGTCGTTGCCGGCACACTCGTTCCGAGGACTCTCCAATCTGAAGCGCTTCGAGCTGAAGGGTTCGCTGTATCTGCGGCGCATCGAGCAGGCCGCCTTCCAGACCAACACCAACCTGGAGACGGTGGTCATTGAGTCGAACAAGGCGCTCACCGAGCTGCAGGAGGACACGTTCGCAGGGTTGCTCTACCTGAAGCACCTCAGCCTCCGGAACAACGGGCTCGAGCGGCTCGACGAAAGCATGTTCTCGTGGAACAGTCTCCGCACGGTGGACATCTCCGACAATCCGATCAACTGCGATTGCTACTACTCGAAGCTGTTGCGCCGCCTGCAGACGGCGGCCCGTGTCAGCTACAACGCGACCGGCTGTCCGCAGCATCTGCCCGACCAGTGGGAATGTGAGTATCTGCTGGAGAAGAACAAGAACCTGATCTCGGTCGTGGTGCCCCTGGTGGCCATCGTGACCGCGATCGCACTCGCCTTCTACCGCTTCCGGGGGCTGCTGCGGGAGTACGTGAAGAATGGGTGCAAGAGTAAGGCGGCCGCCAGTGTGACTCCCGGCGGCGCAGGAGGTGCACTTCCGGTGTTGGCCCCGATTGGCCGCACCGAGCTAGCGACGGTGGTCGACTACGAGAAGACGCTCTCCGGTGCCACCGCCGACGAGGACTACGTGATTCGGGCGAGTAACCTGTACCACGCCGGGGCCGGTCAACCGATGCTGAGCGGGGGCTACCCGCTGTACCTGCAGCAGAACCCGGCCAGCTACTACAGCAAACCGCTCCCGATCACGGAGTTATAGTACTGAAGGTTAGAGGAATGTGATGCTAGTGTGTAAACGGCCCCCTTCGTTTAGCGGACAGCGCGATTAATTTATTCACTTTCTGTCCGGCGAAAGGACACCATACATTCCGATTAAAAATGGTCCAACGCGGCATCGAAACATTCCACTCGAAAACTTGTACTTCGATTTGCGTTCAAGTAATTTGTGATTTTTCTTCGATTGTACTATACTAACTACTATTCGACGCTGTACAAAAGCTTGCGTTTGCGTTTGCGTATTTGTGTACAAACATTTGGTGTATGATTTGGCGCTACGATGGGCGTAAGGCTCTGATGCGAGCGGGGACTTCATACGAACTGGTACATTGAGACTGCCCTGGAATCGGATCGCAGGATCGGATTGTAAGATTACCGTCAGTATTAGGCCCTCCAGTGGTCGATGGAGAGCAGTAGAGGTAATGCCACAAAAAAGAAACAATAGCAATAACCTAACGAATACAAAAAACTAGTTCTCTAAGCTAACCAGTAACAGATCTCTATCACCCCTAAGAAGATATCGCACAGCGGAGCAGAAAGGAACAAAACTAAACCATTAAATGCATGATAAGGCACAAAGTGAAAGTCTGGCCAAAGCTCCATTTCAACTACTCAACGAAATTTCAATTTAATCAATGTTAAGAACGGTAACCGGAACGGGAACGCACGGATCCAGGCGGAACTTTCGCAACTGTGGCAGGTAATCCACACCTTTAGCCGTGTAACAAAAACGAAACAATTTACCAGCCCGAAACCAACGTCCAACGCGCTCGTCCAGCCGTGTGTCCCGTGCGCGTTCCCGACCCGTAGCCTTCCCGGTCCCGGTGGTGGTTCGGAATTAAGTGAGCGTTAAATGTATGCGAAACTTTGCGAGCACCAGAACCCTGGTTCTCTCCATGATCCTGCGCCGCTGGGGTGGTTCCGAGTAATTGTAATTATAATGTGTTGAAGAGCTTGGTTTGGTTCCGAATGTATCTCTGCCCCCCCTCAGACAAAAAAAAACCGTTGCAAAAAGGTGTACAGAAGGGCAGCAGAGTTTCTGTTGCCAACAGGAACATCCCCCCCCACCGGACAGGGAAAAAAGGGACGATTTAATCCCCTTCGCAAATCCAAAGATGCCACCCCGCCAGAGTGAGTGCCGCGAGAGAGACAGAGACCCATAGAGGCTGGTGAAGAGGTTAGTGAAAATTGAAAGGATAAAACCCGAAAGTGAACCAACCGAGGCTGCTTCACCTTCAGGGTGCGCAGGAATAATGAAAAACCCGTGAGTTAGGAATGCGGAAAAGTTCCACACGTTCGCCCGTGATTATCCTGCACACGCCAGCCCGCCCGAGGGAAGTCCGGGTTTTCGCACCTCCCCGTAGGAGCGCTAGGTGCGCCCGTTTGGTGGTGCTATTATTTGGCAAAGCTTCTAATTGTTGGCACTGCAGTTGCAGTACCATGGCTGACTTTTTGTGCCTCGGCTGCCCAAAAAGCTGCGGTTGGATGCGTCGACCGTTTTTTCTCCACCACCAGCAATCTGTAGTTCTTGGGCTGGGCTCTGGTTACCGTTGCAGGTTTCACGTCTGATGCTCGCCATTGCTCCGGTTCCTAATGGGGTGATGATGACGTTGCGACCGTGGGCTCTGATGGAAAACAAATGAAAACAAACCGAGTGAGGCGAAGGATCCTCCGGCATTCTTATCGGTTTGAGTACAGGTCTAGTCTAGTAACGCCGGACCGAGCCAGAAATTTAAAACCTGGCCCGGCAAAACCTGAATCATAACTTTAAGATAACACACTCTCCGGTGTTTTATTTCCCCCTTCGAACCTTTAAGCGAGGTTCACATGAAACACCGGCCAACCTGGTCTCTCCCTGCAGAAAGTGGCGTCTGGAGTTTGCATTCCAATCCAATGAATACTGGTGGTCACTTTCGCTTTCGGCCAGTCGGCACCCGGCACCAGACGTGCTGTACATAAATCGCCGTCCCGACCACCACCACCAGGGGCGACCTACGGTGCCAGGGGCTCGGTTGGGAAAACAGCCAAACAAATTATGGATTTCCACCGCTCACCGGCAGAGGGGGCCAACTTTTTCGGATAGACCAAAAAAGCCCCAAAAATAGCCACCCGGGTTTGGGGGTTTTCCGTTTGAATTCCCTCGCCTTGGCGCGCCGGTGTAGCCGACGTTACATGAATCTGTAATTACCGTGGCGCTCAGGCCGGGCATCATGATGGCGGCCGGTGCGTGGGCCCCGGACCGGCTTGTGTCTTCGGCTCGATTGTTTAAGCCGTGCTTTAAAACGGGTCTCCGCAGCACACAGGATATCAGTAGCTCCGCGTGTGTGTACCTTGAATTCCCATAATACCACACCACAAAGGCGTTCCTCCCAAACGGAGTGGAAAATTCCACAAAATGTTTCCACAACTCCACACAGGGGCGGCGCAGGCAATTCATCGTCCGCCGTCCGTGGTTTTTTTTCCCTTCTGCTGCCGCGCAGGATCCATTCTTTCTCGGCGGCGGTGGGCCACACAGCAATAGCCAAAAAAGGATCGTCCTCTCCAGACCACGTATGGCAGGTTGCCGGTGGCGAGAAGATAAACATTAACAGCACATTTAGCGGCGGCGGCTTTTGTTCGCGAATCCCAACGCGAATTTTGTAGCGCCTCGTGGGCGCCTCCATCGTTTGGATGTTGGTGGGCCTTTTTGTCGGTCCTGGGCCCCCCCTTTTTCTGGGCCAACCTTCGGTACGTTCCGTTGATTTAGAACGGCACGGTGAGGTGAGTGCGGCCAAACTGTAACAATTCCTTCGCCGCAGAGGATGGGTTGGAGAGGACTCGTGCAGGGACAGAGCCGGTTTGGACCGAGAACTCTGCTGTTCTTTCAGGGGCAATGGGTATGAGCGAAACGGGGTGTAAAGTATCACTCAGGTGGCAATTGTTTTGTTGTACTTGTTCCGAGTTGCAAGCGCTTTCGATTTCAATGGAAGTCGTGGAAGCTTTTTCTCCTTGGGAAAACGCTCCTAGAATGTTTACTCCATCTGGCCAAGGATCAACTGTTGGAGATTACTCTGTCAGTGTCTCAGTTAAGGACCGTTTAAAGTGGACATATTTGAACTGTGTTGGGATGAGCCTTTCAGAATTCATTGCAACCTAATCTACTAGCTCTCTACTAGCCGTGTCCATCAGTATCAGGACTTTAACATCGGAGTGAGAATTCATAGAATATTTTCCGTACCTATATTTCCGTACCTACGTCCCTATAGATCGCTCTGGCGCATCACTCCAAACACTCCGGATTACGCCGGATCACCGGAAGACATATTTAATGCCCCATGTTTACAGCCCTTCCCCACGGTACATTACTCCCGAACCTTTTTTGGGGGGTTGATCGAAATTGTTGAAATTTTACCCCCCGTTTACCGTCGCTTGCATGTGACACGCAGAGCGCGGCCAACGAACGATGTAATCACATACTTCCAACGCCCAGCGTGAACGAACCGGGAAAAAATACTTCGACGAAAGAGTTTTCCTAATTTATCCGCGACCCACCCACCGGCACGCGCCCGGCGGTCGTGTGGTTCTGTCACCTGTCGTAATCAGGCCGGGTTGGGCTGGGCCGGGAAAAGTCGAAATATTTGATTAGATTAACAGGTAATTGAGTACAGCTGCTTCGGCAGGGTGTGCCAGGAATCGCTCGCTCCGACCGTAAACTTTTGCCTCATTTCGTGACCGGGAGCCGGGAACCCGGGCATAGGGGGCACGGTCGGTCGGTTGTTTCTGATCCAGGCGAAGGAAAACTTTTTTTCTGGCCCCGTCGTTCGATTCCCCGACCGTTTGCGAGCTGTCGGAACATCGGAACGGGTGAAAAGTTTCGCTAGGTTCTGGCTGTGTGTTGACGGAATTATTTGCATACAGCCGGAGGCCAAAGCCCCCTCAGGTTCAGTCCGTTGTTTTTCGGTCGATAGCATAAAAATGCACTCCAATCATCATCGGAAGTCTTGTGCCTCCGTCGTGCCGAAGAACGGTGGGGCTTCCTAGCGCGCTGCCTCTAATGATACCGAGTATCGCTTTCGGCAACACTTTTTCTCAAATTGGTACCCAGAGGGATCGCGGCACTGGCGGCAGGAGCACGCGCGAAGGTCTCACCGGGGGTCCGTAGGTTGGGCAGTGCGCCCGCGTGCGAGTGTAGTAATTAGGATAAATTATGCAAATGTGGATAAACCGGCGGCTCAAGTTATTATTTTAGTTATCTTATCCGAACCACCGCGAAACCGAGAGAACGGTCCGTGGAACGGCACGACCCCGCAGCTGGAGCGAAAGGCTGTTTCCAAAGTATCGACTCAGAGCTCGGGCTCGGGGATAGACAGGTTTTATCATTCGTAGACCATTAGACGGTTGGCGGATGGTGTGGCTCACCATTCCCGGGAAAGTAAAAGTGTGATGAATATTTATAATCCACCCGTCTTTGTAGCTCTCGGTTCTCGGTTAGTTGCCTGGCAGCAGCATCGTGTTTATCGGCCAGGTACCGATACCGGCGGTTGGAAAGTTTCAAGAATTGTTTTTCCGACCGAACTTTGTACGGTAAAGTGAATGGCCAAACAAGAGTGAAAAGTTGCTAGCAAGCGACTGGAGCAAACGGACGCAGACAGTGAAAATGGTGAAACGAAGGCCAAACTATGTTCTCAAATAAACAATTGTCTTTAAAGCCGTAAATAAAACGAAAGCGAATCATGCGAAAGAAAGTGAAAGAAAACGGGAAACACTTTGTAAAAACTAGGAATAAACTACGAACAATTTATCACATTGATAGAGGAAAGGATAACTTTTAAAACTAAACCCTACAAAAATGCTGTAATTTCTATTGAAAGTATTAAACAAAACAGAGTAAATAAACCAGTATCAAGTCTTGTTTGTTAGCAATAATGTTTTAATGACAAAAAAATACCAGAAAATTCAAACCAATCGTCCGTGTACTGTCTGAGGCCGGCTCGGGAGTGACTGGGCCCCATTTGAAGACTTGCGAATTTATGTTCGCTTTTTACACGACCCACGACAGCCGTGCCACAAACTGGTGTGTTGAGAGCAGAGGGCAGCCAGTCAGTTATCAAGTATCATCAGTAATCGATAGAGTGTAGGGCTGACTAATGAAATGATAAACACAACATGCAACAAGCGTAATCATAACCAAAAGGGCAGCATGAGCTGTTAATAAAAATTGATAATATCATGTTCAGACTAAACTAAACCTGTCTCTGCCTGGTTTCTCTTTTTAATCCGAAACATCCGAAAAGCATTGGCCTAGGTTGGCCAATGGCCTGCGCTTCTGTGTAATGTTTTTGATAACAATTTATCCCACTAATGAGGAGTATTATTTCGATGGCTTTGGCATCCGATCGACAGAATCGACGGCACCCGGGGTGCTCTGTAGATAATTGAAAGTACTACTGAGTGATTTTGGTGCTGGGCTTTCCAGCTTGTTGGGCATCAGCATCAGGGGGGTTTGGATGGCCACCGTGGATCCATTTCTCGCGTTGGCGCGTTCCGCGATTGTTTGCAGTCTGAACAGACACTTAAAGCGAACGCGAATCAGAACCTCCACCCAGTTAGACGATCTCATTATTCCGGAAAACAATCCAAAAACAGCTTCGCTTTGGAAGGACGAACTCGTTGCGGGTCTCGTTTGCTCTCGAAAGCGTTCAATTTTCCCACGGACTCTTCCGGCCTGCCGAAAGAGCTGCCGAAAGAGCTACCCATCCCGTCAGTGCCATTAGCCGAAAGACTAAACCCCACTTCGCCGGTTGTTCGCGGAATCGGTATCGGTCTAAAGTTTCGTGTTTTTGAACGTTCCCCAAATGCCCCAAAGACCACCGCGCCGCGGCAGCAGCAAAAAAGGCAGCGTTTGCTTATTCTCGGAAGAAACCGGCGCAGCCCGGTGGAAAAGTCGGGCGCGAAATTACCTGCCGTTTCCAGGAAGAGGGCGCGCTGAACCGCCGGCCCGCCTTTAAGGGATCTTCTTTGACATTGATTAATTCTGGTATTCTGGCCCCCCCCCAACCACCGGTCGTCACCTGCCTCATCGCGTGCGATCGCGATCCAGATTATCCTCCGCAAACGCGAATTCGATGCGGGCCCGGTCCCGATGCCTCGATGAATCGAATCGGGGTTTTGCTTTAAAGTTGGCCCGAATTTCGCAAACAAACTCCCGGGGGCGCACCCGGGGAGTTTTCTTTTCTCGCAAAACAGTCTCCCAAAGGGAAAGTGCCAGGATTACGGCGGAGTGCTTAATGCGATAAAAGGCGGCGCGATTGGAGAGCGCGCGTGGCACCAGGAAAAACCAGGCCGACAACATTTGGCTGCATAATTAAAGGGATTTTCATTAACTCGGTCGACAAAGGGATTAAACATTTAGTCTTTAGTCTCTGGTGTCGCAGGGAAAAAATGGCCACCACCGACACGGGAAGATTGGACGAAGGTGCGTTGGTGCCGAAGAGGAGATGATTATTTTCAGGCGTCGCTGTCGAGTGGCATTTGACGGACGAGTACGGAAATCAATTTAATAGAAAAACAATCACCGATTGAGTTTTCATTAAATTTTATGGAAATCAACCAGATCCAGCAAAAGGAGTATGGGCAGAAAGGATACAAACCAAGAACTTTGAAAGTTTCCTTGAGAAATCGTGATCTGATTTGGTCACGGATTAAATTACTGCTGTCAAAGGTTAACTTTTAAACTGATCCTAACGTTACCGAGGGCAGACCGGGCAGCAGTCTCATAATTATTTCTTGTACTCCTGTCTGTCTCGTTTCACTCGAATCGATAGTGTCTCGTTGATCGAACTTAATTGAAAAGCCCCGGCCTGTAAATCCGAATCGCTCCCTGTGCGACTTTGCGAACCACTTTGCCACTGCTTCTCCATCGCTGGCCACTTAGCTGGGGCAGATTATAAGACGAAGCCATCGGGACACCAAGCGCCACTCAGAAGTGCTCGAATGAATTCCTTCTCCAATGGCCTCAACCTGCAAACTGCTCCCCAGTGGGGCGAGGGGCTTGGGCAACGTGGCAATAAATAACACTCGGTACCTGGAGAGTGTGCCAGCGCAAAATCCGTACCGCTCCTTGCGGAAGATCTATGAAGAACACATTATCTGTTCGCAACAAAACTTAAATTGAATAATTTTCTTGGGCCCTGTGTGGGGCTGTCCCTGTGTTCTAGCGCGCGCGTTCGACACGCGCACTGTGGCATCCTTTGGGGAGGGCGCATCCTTTCATTTTTTCCCTCCATTTCGATATCTTGCCACTGCCATGCACAGCCGGCACCGAGTGGGTCATGCTTCAGCCGCGGCGTACTTGAGACACCGGGGCTTCTCAACTCAGCAGCAGCAGCAGTGCAATCGTCCGACCGAGCGCTGCACTTTCGTTCGGCATTGGCAGCCGTACATCTTACACGTGGCCAATAGATTTTGCCCTGCATCCTGCTCGGAGGTTGCCGCTTCCCACCCGACGGAAGACGTTTGCCATGCTCGCCTCCCAACTATCTCGAGTGGGAATGCATTTCCTTGCAGTCAACCCATTAGGCAAGGAGCGCCTTCGCCGGAAGACAGCTTTCCCGCCAAGAGATGTCGTCGTCGGCTGTGCCGGCGAGCTTCCTCTCGTTCGATGCACTTCTTGATTGTGGGGATTTGGTGTGGATCTCTCTCGCCTACCGGAAGTCGCCCGCCCGTCCGTTCCTGCAACCGCTGGCCGCTGGAGTTTATAAATTATGCAACGGTTGAATGGAGTCGGGAAGCTTGGCTGTCTTAATGGGATAAATGTTTCGTTCGTACGACGTCGTGCGACGACTGGCCAGCCGTCTGGCCTTTCGAAGGGGCTTCGAGCTTCAGCAAACAGGCAACAAACAGGGGTTTGGTTTTGCTGCTCAAGATGCTAGCCGGCACACAGTGGCGATGTTTTGGTAGCAGCAGAGACCACAGCTTAAGTCTAACGGCTTAACACTTTTGAAGGTGAAAAAAATCAGTCCTCGGTTTGGATAAAATTGTCAAACAAGAAAAAAGTAAAACAATCGAAAGTGTAATAAATAATTTACAAAAAGACACATACAAAAATCTTTAAGAGTAAGAAAATTAAGTAAAATCATAACTATGTTATTGCATGAGTTTTAAATTTTTCTTTATTGTACGATAACTTAATAGTCTAAAAGCTTTTCGGTCGAAACCAACTGTCGCCAGGTTTCCGGGCTTCAACGAGACCACTATTCCGGTATCGAAATAAATTGCCGGATTGAGGAATTTGACCTGCATCCATTATTTTGTTTTCGCGCTGCCCACAGCAGCTGGTTCCGGGCCAAGGACCAGACCCCAAAGGTAACTGGCAAAAATTGGAAGGCGACTGATCCCGAAGACTTTACACCAATCGCAACCAAAGCCCCTCGCCATCGTCAAGAAACGTTGTGGTCGTCCTTCGCAGCAGAATCAATCAGTGGACGGTACGAATTTCTACGGGCCAGAAGCAAAACGCTTCTGGCCCGTTCGAAGGTGGAATAGTTTTTCAAGAGATAGGACCGAAATGGGAAAAAGTAGGTAACGAGCGCTATCGCTCCTAAATAGCCAATTTGAACCGGGCCGGGCTGTCGTTTGGGGATAATTTATGGCGATGGTTTTGGCGGTGGATGCAGTTCATTTGGTTTATCGGTTTCGGACTTGGCCGGGCTGCAATTGCCAGGACACAGTCTGGTGGAGCATGGATCGTGGCACTCGGGGAGGGCCAATGGGGAGATGATTTATGGTGCCATGGAGTTCAATTTTCCTCTCCTCCGGAAAAGCCGCATCTCCGTAGTTTTTCATTACACCGACTTCAATCGCCCGTCATGGGGAATCGGGAATCGGAAGTGCATTTGAATATTTTGTTTCCGAATTTTCTAATTTAAATATCGAAATTAACCTGTCGATCACGGCCGATGAGTTCCGGGACAGCTCGGATCGGATCATTTAAGAATGTAACTGAACAATTTCGTTTATTTATTGTGTGGACCTTTCTGGAAAATTGCTTAGGAGAATTCATTTTTACCATTTTGAGTTTACATCTTTCCTTCTGCTAAACATTGTACGTGCATTAAAAATTAACAGTGACTTGTAAAAAGCCAAAACTCCACCTTTAAGTAGTTAATTCTTCACCATATTTACCGTTCCACCGAGTGGCCCCGGGAAGAGACAGAAAACCACACGGACCGCACGGACCGCAGCAGTTAAAAAGTAACACCACAGGCATCAAAGAGACTCCTGGCAAAAAGAAGCGGAAAGCGGAAGTCCTGCAGTGCGTCACTGTCACATCCACCGAGGCGCCAAAGCTAAATCAGAAAGTGAAAGAGAATCCTTGATCCAAGACCGGAGCGAAGCAGCGGCCCCGAACCGAGGATGCCACCGAGGACCAGGATAAGCGTCCGCACCGGATCTATCATCGTTTTGTGGCAAACATGCTCGTGAGGATAAGAGCAAAGCAAAAAATGCTGGGCAAAACCTTCGAGTAAATAATAAATGAACCCTCCCGACCAGGCGGCCAGGTGGAGCTCCACGGGACGGTGGACGGTGGCTGGACGCCGGACGTGTTTCTTTAGGTGGATCCTTACGGAGTTTATTCGGGCAGACGGCGCGGACACCGCGCGCACGCCGGGAATGCCCCTTCCTGCTTCCTTCCCAGACAGAGTCTGGCGAAAAAGTGGAAGCCTGGAACATTTTACACCTCGTGCTGGCCGGCCGGAGTCCGGAGAGAACCCAGCGACTGAAGGAATGTTTTATTTCTCTTTCTTTCATTTTTGTGGCTCCACCACACTCTACTGGCGGTGTCATTTGTGGTCCGTTACATTTTTCCAGGTCGTTTAGTTGGTCGTTCAGGGAGACAGACAGAGTGGCCATAACATCGACCGACCGACCGACTGGTGAAGGTCTACTTTTTGGGCTACTCCTGACTCCTGGTCAGGAATGTTGTTTTATCTCCGAAGACAGGTCCGATTGATGCAAGCCGCTACGTGAAGAGTACGTGCAGGTATTTGATTTTCCGGGGAATTCGGGGAAAGATTTTATGAAAGTGTACGACAACCGTGGGACATCCAGTATCGATCCGGATTACGGCGCTGTTTGATGATTATTAACGGAACATTTCGTTGCCGATAATACATAAGGTTTTTATTACTAAAGTAATTTTCTGTTTCATTGCATTCGTGGCCTAGTTCCACTCAGAGAATTGGCTGGCATTACGCTGGCACACTGTTGAGCGTAGTTCTATCGAAAATTTTGTGTTGTACCATCTTGACGCAAGAGCTTGAACGTCCTTAAAAATTCCCTAAGGTACCAGACCAACACCGAAAAAAACCGTCCGAAAATGTCACTACACAAAACAGACCTTCACAGCGGAATGTCCATAAATGGGTCGTGAGTGGCATCATCATTGAAATATTTTATGTTTCTCGAAATCAATCCCATAATCTGGGAGCCCATTTGTACCCACGGTGCCATTACCTTGCCATTTTACCTCAATAAATATGGAACACGCTTACCGGACGGAACGGGACGGTCCGCGGCCCCAAAAAGGACTCGGAATCCGACGGACCTTCAAGATGCTGCTTGTGACAGCCAGCCTGACTCCGCACCTTTGCGGAACATATAGGATTCGTTTTTTTATCGTTATCACACCGAGGGAATACCGAGCGCGTCCGGCGGAGGCGTGTACCGGGGCCATCTCTCTGCGTGACGTAAAATTGTATCGTTTGGACATGCGGAGCGAAGTGTTTAAAACAACATTTACTGCCGGGTAACGCCCGACACTAAAACTGGTCTGCCTGTCCACAAATCACGCACTGGCAAGTGCCACAGGACACACTGGCGTGTCCTTTTCTCCCCTGGCCCACCGGCCTCCCATCCCTCCCGGGGGACCACGGCTCGATGCCGAGGACACGTACGCATACCGGAAGCGAGCCCCGGGAAATCGGTCAACCGGAATGACAAACGAACTGACAGCCTTACTTTCTACCGGCGGCATACTAATGTCCTGGTCGCGTGTGCGTTTTGTCTTTTATTCCGCCGTTAGGCTCCCGCTGTCCCCCTGCGGCATAAAGTGCCCACGCCCGCCAAGTGGGATTTAGGAGTTTCCGTGCGGTGTTGTCAGCGGGTGCGTTGGGATGTTGTGGCCATGTGCCACCGTGAGGCGAGGTACAGCTCTTAATGGAGGCTTAGTTTATCTACAATGATTTTGAAATTGTTTTGGATGTGTTTTCCGTTTAGCGGAACGAGGCTTTTATGTGCTTTTCGAGGAATTCATTTAATGCTGCTGCATTCCGTAAAAAAATATTCTTTTGTATTACAAGCGCACAATTGATATTTTCATGCTGTGAATCGTTTCACAATGCATAATTGGAATTTAAGCGTGTGTCGCATTGTTACATAGATAAATAGATAGATATTGTTGATGATTGGTGTAGTGAAAACGGTGGTTATTTTATGTTGAAAACAATTTCAATCGGTACCTAAATGGTTCAATTAAAACATTTAGCGCCTGCAAGTATGCAATCAAAGTGCCTGGCGTTCAAATATTCAAACAAATTCAATCAACGCATTTCACCGATATGGACACTCCGAAGTTGATTCTCGGAATCGAAAGAAAATCCGTCGCACAGTTTATCCGTACCGTTTGAGCATTTTTCGTGTAACTTTGCAGACAACATACCTTCACCGGGTGTGTCATCACCGGAAACTTCCGCACCGGTGGCCTCGGCAGTTAGCAATAAAACTGACATCCAGACCGACAGCCTCCGGGACCTTGTGGGACCTTCCGGGAGCCAAATCGAACCTTTCGAGCGCTGGAAGGGCAAACGAAAAAAAAAAACGGAACGCGTCAATACGAATGAAAGTCGAAAGTGAGATGATAAGTCACACTGGAGAATTACTGTTGCCGAAGGAACGATCCCTTTTGCGAGGGCTCACAACCGGAAGGTGAGAATTGGCGAGAGATGGCGGCAACCGGTACACTACCTCGCAGCTGCTGCCGATTCATTCACAACCACCGCCCGGGCTAAAAGAGAAGTGTAGGTTGGCTATCGATTTTGCGTCATCTCTAATTTGGCACAGCTTTTGCAGAGCAGAAAGTCTGCGCCGATTCTTCTCGCAGCCATCCACGGCCATCGGCTGATGGTTGGCCGACGTATTGCGAGGGAAGTGCGATTGAATTTCACGTTTCTTTGCCCCGAGGTTTCCGGGTGGGGCTCGTAGCTTTATGATCCCGGCCACTCTCTTAACGGGCAAATTGTTTTTCACCGACAACATACATCATTGTTATGGAATTCGATATGTGCACTTTTGGCCGGGAGCAGCTTTTGACCCCCACCGTTTCGCTGCTTTCGATTTTCGAGGACCAGGCGCCCCCCAAATGGTGTCGCAGTGCGGACTAGAAAGTCGATTCCGTGGAACTCGATCGGGCTGGAATGCGATGGCAAGAAAATTATTGAGCATTCCATACCAGCATTGGTTTGTTCCGTGCCAAAAATCCGTGTCGAAAGCCAATAAGTAGCTGTTGAAGATGAAAAACGGCAAACGGGAATCCGGGAAATGGGACGGACAGTGGTTCGAGGTTTATTGTTGCCCGTGACGTGGACGTTGAGGTAGGTGCTTCTGGGATGTGTTTGTCCGTTGGAAACAACTATATGTGCCCTTGGGGCGTTCGAGGGGGGCCGGGCGCTCGGGTGGGGTCAGTGGCTGAGCTTTCATGTAGCTGTTATGTTGGGCAATTACCTCGGGAAAATGGATGGCATTCTGTGAAGGATCGGATTGCCAAGAGGGAGACTACTAACAGTGCTTGGCGTATGGTTGTGACGAAATATATACGCTTCGCTAAAGTGGCTAAAGAAATATATACGCTTCGGAAAATTCAATTCACATTCACATTTTGTTAATTGTCAAATGCTTTATTCGAAGAAATGCTGGCTGCTATTTTTCTTTTAATTAGCTACATCATTCAAATAAAATTTTACTACAGTGCACAAATTTCTAATGCTTAAAATGTCTTAAAATGAATGATAATGCTTGTGAAAAACTTGTTCACATGCAGTGAAGTGGCAGGTAATGACGATGATTTTATGCACCGCACCGTAAGAAGAGTGACTCTCATCTGAATAGCGCATCCTTCCCTACCGTTTGCCGGACGATGTTGACTCTGGTGCACATGGCTTCCTGCAGCACCCTCTCTGAGCGGGACATGCAAGACGAAGAAGGGTTGCTCTACTTACATACTGTCCACCGCGCTTGTTTGTGTACGTTTGATTGCCGGTGTAATACAAAGCAAACAGCGACAGCCAAAGCCTCGGCGAAGGAGTAAGCCTCGGCAAACAATCCTGCAAGCGCCCGCAGCGGCGTGAAGACTCCCGAAGCGGTGGCAGGCTTCCGAGCAGCAGGAATAATCCCTGCCCCGACGTAAGGACTCTACAGCAAAACCATTCAACGGAACCGACGTCCAACGACCAACGACCTGTAATGACGTGTCAGCGCTCTCTGTACTCGGCGTGGCGGCAAGCGAAAGTGGCAATTAATATTAATGAACTTTAAAATGTTTTCAATGGAATCTAATATTCGATTATGGTCCGTGTTTCCGTTTTGCTCCGTGGCCACCAAGCACTGCAGACACGATCTCATCTCGCAGCAGACCCAGGACTCATTTACTGCCGGGCGCTGCATCATCACTTTCGCCAGAAACGCCACAAAAGGCTGACCGTGACGATTGTGTGTGAATTGTGTGCGCGCTGGATGCGCATTTCCTGCAAACAATCGTAAAATCGTTCTGCGAATGCTAATTTTGAAATTTCCCATTTTTGAGCACCGTGCTCTTGAGTGAGAAACGCCTGACGGTAGGCAATCATCGTACTCGTTCGGCGGGGCGTGGTGTGATTAGTTTTACTTCACCATTTCACCACCCCGACGATCCGGTGGTTGCGTTCTTTCTGCGAATGGCTGAGTGCTGAGAGAGACAATAACGGCTTATGGGCGGCCAGTCGTTTTGATGGAAAGTGCCATTTTCCAGCCAATGTTAGAGTGCAAACGGGTTTGGGGGGGGCAAGGACTGTAAACGCCGATTGACCATTGAACATTTTTGGAACGCAATGTACGTTGCGAGGACTCGGACCGGGCCAAACGACCGAGCTAATAACGCCGGGTTTCGTGTGTCGGAGCGAAAGAGTGGTTGGCCATAGTGGCTTAGCTGGCACCGTAAACCCCACAGGAATGTTTAATTGCTTTGCAGAGACGAGCGCCCAAAATGGGTATTCATTTTTCACGTCCCACGTATTTTGATTGTTCCACGCAGTCATTTTGATGAGCTCGGAGATGGACAGGAGCAAAGTTCAACTCATTTCGTTCCCCGTGCTGGTCTAGTAACTGGACTCGACTCGTGCAATGAGTTCTGCCTCGCTTTTTTGCAATAAACTAATTCTTTTCCCCATGTTTTTTTCGGGTTTCCCATTCTTATTTTGATTGAAATGGCCCTCGATTTCTGCTCTGAACACAGTAATTGGATAGCCATCGTTAGCCCGTATTGCCTTTCTGTTGGCAATTGATATGTTTGTAAGATTTCTGTCAGAAGCTGCACTGCTCCGGACACTATCCGCATGACGAAAACTCTCGCAAGAGTCCGTTGTCCACTTCTCGTACGTGAAATCCGGACCGTGGGGGGAAATTGCTTCTTGTTTCCCTCACCTGAACCAAATCCATTCCGGTAAAGTACCGGACGACCTTCCGGTTGCCGGAACGGGTTACCCTTAAAACCCAGCTCACGGAGGGAAATCTCCGATCAACGATTTGCTAGCTATTTATTCTGCGTTAGGGTTCGCTCTCGGTTCTTTCTTTCAGATTACATTCCCAACTGATGTTATCCTGACCTAGGGTGTATGTGTCGGCCGAATGCGAACCGCACCACCGTGTGTCCTGACCACCTTCAATCCTTGACATCTTAATACCAATATCCCCGGTATTTACAGCGAACTATTTCGGTCCTCTTTGCATGCCAATTGCAGCAGTTGGCATTCATTTTTGAAACGGAAAATATGTTGGAACCCAAGTTTTGAAGCAGCTAAAAGGAAAAAGAAAGAAAATCGCCACGCGCTATACGCTTCTCCGACGACGTTACGTGAGCCGAACGGAACGTGCCACGAAAACGGGTTCGATCGGAGCATTTTCCTGGTGCGATGTTAGTACGGCGCATTGCTTCTTTCTATTGCTTCGTCCGATTTTTACGACCGCCGCGCTGTTATGTTGCGGTAATAAAAACTTAAATTTTATTGACCAAAAACCATAAGCAGCCTTAACGAGCTTCAATCCGTTTGGTGGAGAGGAAAAAAAACGGTCATTAGGCGTACTTCGTGAACCTGTGTACGGTACCGGTTGTTTTTTCGCTTTGAATGGGTCGAACTTTTAAGGTCACGAATGTTTCGATTGCCAATTTCGGGCCAGGGTTAAGATGTCCGAGTTTTCAAAAGAGGTCATGTTTTGCCCCAAGTGGTACACAGTTTTTTAAATCGTTCCTACCCAAACTGGAGCGTAATAATTTGTGAAAAATATTTCGTCGAAAACAAACAGATTGTGTCATGGGTTTTACGGTTCAATCTGGTAGCTTTTGTGTGAGTTTTTCTAGGACCGGAAAATGGCTCGTAAAACGCTTTAAGGAATGGCAGTCAATTTCATACGCGCACCAGTCTCTCCATTGCAAGGAAGACAAGGAAACTTTTCTTTCGAAGCATCACATGAGACGGCTTTTTTCGCATCCACCATTTGCATTTCACTCGGCGTGACGACGCACACTTTAGTCACGCTTTGCGAAAAGCAGACGGCTACACGGGTGGTACCCGGTGCGCCGTCAAGTGAGGTTTATAGTTCGCGGTGGCCTTACCCTTTTGCTAAAAATTTCCCGGCTTCCTGCGAACGGAAGCAAACGCTCCGCACGCGTCCGCAAAGGATTGCCGATTGAATGCCGACGATGCCGGAAGAACCGTTAACCCTAAGGGAGGGCCAGTGGGCCAGTGTGTGAGGGACAATTTTACTTCGATTCAATTTCAAACTCTTTGCGCCGCCGAATCAACGCAGAAGCGGGTTTGGCAACGTGAAAAGTCGGCAAAATGAGTTAGAAATTTGATTAAGTGATTGTTGTGTTATCCGGAATCCGGCGAACCGTCCTTTTCTCGACACACCCACACACACGAGCGATAATCTGTGTGCGGGTGTGTGTTCACAAAGTTTACACAGCGGCACCACATCCTTCGCTTTGGCCGATCGAAGGCATCACTTTGCGCCTGGTGGTAGGCAACCCGATACGCATTTCGGGCGGGCGATTCAAAAAGAACCAACGACCCCCCTAAAACCGGAAGGGGCGTTAGAACACAATGAATGGGTGTCTTGATTGCGGATTTTTCGGTAAACAATGCCAGCGCATAAAATAAGGTAATGGTTCACTCAGCGGTAGCAGATCGGCCTCAGATTCGTCGCGCGGTTCACTGTTCCGGCATTCGAGCAGCCGCCGGAACACTTCCCGTTCTCGTCACGCGTGAATGGACGGCGGGTCAGCTTTATCGCCGCCGGGGTTCGGTTGAATGCGCCGGCCGTGAAAACCGGACCCAATTCTTTCTCACCCATTTCGCTGGTCAAACACTCGAGAATCGAGGTGTCCGAATGGTATGTGCGATTTTGATGGTTTAAAAGGCGAAATGGAGTCGTGGAGAAAGGAAAAGGATTTTCGCATTCAGTGGGTCATTCGTACCGGTCCCAGGGATTGATTCACCAAAATCAACCCCGGCAGCGGTACGCTGCTGTAGTGCGTGAATCGTGCTTAAAGTTTTAGGGAGCGATTCCAGCATCCTATCAATCACTTTAATTACTTTATTTGTATTCTTCTTGTTTGGCAGCCTTGGAGAGGGCCCTTGAATGTTCTAAAATATTTCTGCAATTTCGGTTCGGTCTATTTGAGGATTACATTGATTAAAAATGATGAGCCTTGACGAGGAGCTCTTTTGGTAATGAAATTAAATCATGAGTGATGTCCCAAGAGCGGGATTTATTCAGATTCGGTCACATAATCCAGGGGGAACGAAGTGCGCACCCTAACGGTGAGCGAATCTGAATTTTCGGCACTTGACCTGTGGGATCGATGTTGCTTAGGACTTGCAGCTTAACATGCTTGAAAAAAGGCACTAAGATATTCGATAAATCCTAAACGATGTTGTCCCAATCGGGACAGATATGCCCTTCATTCCGCGTCGAATCCGTCAGATCGTTTAGTGATTTGCCGCGTGAGCCTCCAAGCCGGGACTCCAATCCAATAATGCAGCGCAATTTCGCAAACGAAGCGAGCGGTTGACGAACCACCACCCGAAAGCCTTTCAACTTCTCAAAAAGGTTCGCCTCGCAAATTGAAGAAACACAAAAAGGACCTCTAGGAGTGGTGCCGCAAAAAAAAAGGTGGACCTGAAGCTGAAGACGAACCAAACGGGCCGGTCTCTTTCGGTCGCCCTTTCGAAAATCAAACTGGCGGACATCAAACGTTAACGTTGCTTGGTTGGTCACAAAAATCCAAGCCGTACGTCCCAATCGCACTGTCACACGCTGCGCGTCCCGCCATCATCATGGCATTATGATTGACGTCGTCCGTACGATTCGAACCGAATTGCACTCGGTTAACGAATTTTGTGAATCCTCGGCTACGACTTTGGCCGTCGGACGGACGTTTGGCAGCCTTGGGATGCTCCGATACAAAGTGCGCCGGGCGAGATGATGCACTTCGCAGAAGATTTCACCGCTTGCCATGTGTGGCCCTTTCTGGGTTTTTGCTTACACTTGCGTTCGTTTTTCTTTTTTGCGTCGCATTCAGCTTCTTCAGCGATCGTTTGATTGGGGTTATGTAAATGGTGCAGCGAGCGCCAAACGGGTGGCCATCCATGTCCATCGTTGTTGCTTCCATTTTTTACTGCTGCACGAGGATGCGAATCACTAAAAGATGCACCAGAAGATGCGACCGATGGGTGGGAAGGGACGCACCGAGTGCACCGAAGCATTATGCTAAAGACCATCCCGTCCATCAACGATCGACGACGACAGGTGAAGGCAGTAGGTTGGCCCCTTTTTGCCGCATGTTTATTATGTCATATAATATCTAACTGTGCTTCGGATGCCGTCCAGGTGACGCTTTTCGGTGAAGGCGAGCAAAAACAATCTCTTCTTCGCAGGACCTCGGCTGGCAGCCGTTGGGCGATCTTTTTTCATGCTTTTGCCGCCAACCTCTTTGTCGTTTCATATATTTGAAAGACAAAAGACATTAACGAGTCTGAATAAGTGAAAAAAAATCTCGCAATAACACATCGCAAATATAAATAACGGGAAAAATGTCGCGAAAATTGCTACATTCTTGGTGAGAGCACGCGAAGCACGAAAACGGGACGCTTCCAGCAACTGAAACAAAGGATCGTTCCGGCAAGGACACCAAGGACTCGACGGTACAAAAAAAAGAAGCACCAAACACCGACAGATGTCACCATTTCATCAAACTCACGGGGCTTCGGGGGGTCCCGAATTTTCTTCCTTCGGAAAGCGTGTTGTTTTATGCTCTCCGTGTCTCGTTAGTGGCCGGTTCCCGCCCCTTGGTTCCGGCGCCTTATCGGTTCGATCGGAAACGGGGCAACTCCCGGAACGGGTGGAAGGCACCCGAAAAAAAAAATCCCTAAAAAATTCTAACGGAACCATGACGCATTCGGCATTCGGCACTTAATTACGGTTCGATGCTCATGCTGCTCGTTGCAAATTGCACCCCGACGCTGGAGCGACGCTGGAGGTACACGCGCGGTCAATCGAAAGTGGCCGTCGATTGGTGGCCGTATCGCAGCAGCAGTTTTCGTTCCTTTCCCGAATTAGGGGACTTTTTACGTGCGTCCGAGTGAGGAAAGTAAATGGCGCGCACTTTGTTAGGCCCTTGTTTGGTGACATTTTCCGCTCGGCAGGGAAGTTTTGGCCGCTCTTTGGTCCAAAAGCCATTGGAATTTCTCTACGCCGTTTATCAAATCGTTGATCGTAGTTTTCGGTACTCCTTTTTGGGTGCACAATGTGAAGCGTCGTTTTGTTTGGTAGCATAAATTTCTAACGAGGTAGTGACGACGGCAGCAACGCAAATAGAATGCGCCGCAAAGGGGTTCGCTTTTGCGAGGGGTTTTTGATCGATGATTCGGGGACCTTCCATCAAAAAGTGTTTGATAAGTAATTCATTTCAATTTTCTGTTGCGGTTTCAGTGCTTGCACTTGAAAGGGATTCGTCTTCAACATTTGGTGAGAGCTATTAAAAATGAATGCAGCATTGTATGGTACCAGAACTAGAATCATTCATTCTTCATCTTGAGCACTCCTTAAGATACTCCCATTGGAACTAATATTATTTTACTTAATTAGAACAAAAGTGCAAGCCACATAATAAGTGAATCATAAAAACACACTCGTTTTAATAGAGCTTGACACGTTCGGCGCACCTTTTGACTCCGTTTCATTAAAGGTCTTTAATGTTAACTTTCTAACGGCTTGCGGTTAGCGTTAGGATTAATATCACAATTCCAGGAGCATTAAACGGAACGATATTTACCTCCAAAAAAGCGCCACCCGTACCTGGCACGCAGTATGTTTTCGAGCCATTTCGAGCAACGGTCGCCGTTTGGACACATTAAAAAGGATACGCCGCGGTTTCTGGCGCGAAAAAAATCGTTCAACATCGTTGGGGTTGCGTTCTTTGCCGGAAGCCGGAGCGAGGGACGAAGAAAAAAGGCCACCACAAAGTCTTTTATCTCGTCGTCCCCGTCGGTTTGTTTTATCGGCTAATGGGCGCCGATATCAATTTTCCGAATTATTTCTCTTAACGATAATGATAATGATGATCCCGCGAGGGGTACACCGAACGCGATCAGTGTGTTCACCGACGACGCACCCGGAATCGTATTTGGTTTCGAGAAGACGGTCTCGGGTTTTCCCTTTCCCGGGCTACCCAAGAGGGGTTGGCTGGTTTTGGTTTCCGCTGACCTTCCGAATGGCGGGCGGCAACATCTTTCGCGAGGGTGGTAATTGAGATATCAGCGAAGCGTATGACATGCAACCTTCAACCTACACGCCGCTTCCGGGGCGCATCCAAGGGATCCTCACTTCCTCAGGAGTCTGGTGTATTTTGTTGTTGGTTGGTCCGCAAAAAAATAAAACGTAGGGAAGCTTCGCTCGTTTGTTCCGCCATCAGGCGCAGTAATGCTTTAATCTGCTTGAGTGCAACTTGCCCGATGAGTTGAGGTTCCGAGGCCAGCAGATGGTACGGCGGAACCGGCGGAACGGTAATAGAAATTTTGCTAGCCTAAAAAAAGAGCGAATCTTTCCCCGCAAGGTTGTGTTCATGTTCAAAAGATTCATTTCGTCCCCATTCTCTGCGGCTACAATAAAATCTTCGGAAATGTAAACATGCACAGAATGAATCCTTCAAGTGCATCCGCTGGTGGCTGAAGGGCCCGAATGTGTACCGACGCACTTGAGGCCGGCCGGCGCACCCGACATTAGCATCATCAGCGCCAGGACCTTCTTAGGGGACATGGTGCGTACCGATCCGTCCTGTGCGTCCTGAGCACTCGAGCACATGGCGTCGCGGCTGAGGGTTTGATTAATTATTTTGACGGGCCGACGGCGTAGGATTTTGGTGAGAATTTTTCGGTTGCCCGCGCAATGGTTGAAGTGTTTGAGGATCATTTTTTACGGCACAAACGGCTTGAGTGGGTTGTTACAGTGGTCTGTGTCTGGAGTGTTGTCGCTAAATCGTCCCAAAGGGTGAGTAACAGGGAGGTTATTTGTACGGTTCCGAAGGGATTGCTACATGAATATTTGAATGATTATTCATATTCTTGGGGCGTTTTAAGTAGCCTTTAAAATAGGACGAAATTCATAAACGGTAAAAATTATTTAAATTAAATAAAATGTAGACCAATGTAAGGAATTTACGCTGTCGTGAAGTAACACATGAAGTACCAAAAATAAAAAATAAAAACCATTCATAATTTCAATTGATGCAGCGCTGTGCCCTTGTTTCAATCAAATGAATAGCCTCCATTTATCAGATCCAGCTACGGGCACCTTTTTTGTTGTTGGTCACTCGTCCTCGAAACCAATAGGATTTTTCATTAGCAAATTGGTCGCACACCTCCGCTGTGTGGGTCGACGAAAGTGTGAAACAAATTTCAAAATTTATTCCTTATCAGCTGACGCGACAGTTCCGGAGGCGGGAGTGTGTATGAATAATAAATGGCGGAGAGTTAAAATAAAAAAGAGGAACCGGAAAACCACTACCAGCAGCAAGCTAAAGCGGACCGGGAACTCCGGGATAAACTAAACCATCAATCCCGGCTCCGAAAGGCTGGCGCCCGAAGCGCTGGCAGCAACATACACAGTTCATTCAATTAAAAGTTGCCACAAAACCAGAAGCGAAAAGCGGAAACCCGTTACATACGGTGTTGGGTGCGCGCCTCCGTCCGGTCGCGGTGGCTCAACCTATGCATAATTTAAAAAGTCAAATGTGGACAAACGCATAAAATAAATGTCAAACAAATTTCACGACAAACCGCCTCTCGCATGTGGCCGCAAAGGACGCTGTTTGAGGGCCGCGGGATCACGGATCGGTTTGAGCGCGGGAAGATATGCTGCCCAAGTGCTCCGTGCAAAAACACCCAGCACGGCCGCAGTCCGATAATAAATAAATTGGAAAAATGGAAGAAACCAAACCAACTGCACGACGCGGCAACAAAAAATGTGGCCATTTTCGAAAAACAAAACAGAAAAAATAAATTCCCCATACTGCTGACCACAACAATAAATTGCTGAAATTGTGCACGATGTGGCCAGTTATGCTATACACAGAGAGAGAGAGAGAGAGAGAGCATACGGCCAAGGCCTCCCACTGAAAGAATTCGTGCTTCGGCGCTCGGCAATTATTGTTTCTCTCGGTTCGGCCCGGTTTGACTGTTTGTTCCACTTAGCATGATAGAAACAATGCAAGACACCGCAAACAATGCACAACAGCCCGCACTGGGCCGTAAGACGGTGAGGCGAAACGGTAATGCACCGATGCGAGGAAACCGCATCAATAAAGCTTTCGGCTCAGAGCGTGAATCGTGGAAACATATTTTTTTCTTTATGCTGGCATTAATGTTGCATGGAGAGCATATTTGGAGCGGTTGTTTGAACTGCTAAATTGTTGATTTTTCAGGCGGTTCCGTTGGGGAAGAATCTGTATTAAAGGAATGACACAATTGTTATTGAGAAATTGTGAATTGTCATTGAACATCAATATGCACATGAATTAAATACTCACACACAAAATATAACTTATGCTCTATTTATGCTACCTCAAAATGTCGGAATTCTTCACAATTCTGGACGTGGTTACGATGGTCTCATCTGTAGGCTAACTTAACGCACTGTGCGTTCCTGGCCTTAGTCGGCCACCAAAACTAAAACAATAAAAAAACAAGGCAGCTTTCACCATCCCCAAACGGCCGTCGCAGGATGACGAGTGCGAGTAGTAAATCGGATGTCGCATAGTGTACGTCAAGCCGGCCGCCGGTACCGGAACTGAGGCCGATGCCAATTTGCTTTGCTCCCCCCGTTTGCCCAGATCGATTCCAATATTCATCGATGCGGAAGCATAAATTATTAATAATCAATCAAGCAAATGGGTATGGCGAATTTATGCTTTTTCCCCCCCCAGGGCGTGCGTGCGTGCGTCTGTGTGCCCCGGCCGATCATAATCCGGGGCCGGGGACAACTTATGGGGATGCGGTCCGGGGTCGCTACGGGTCGATGAAGATGGTCACGAAGTAGGTAATAATGATTTGTGAGAGAGACACTACGGTTCGAGCGTCCTGCGGGCTATTTTTGGACCCTGGAATCGATTAATCGGAATCGGCCATCCTGGGCGCAAAATTCGTTGGTCGGGAGGATTGGCAGATTATGTGGAAGAAAATCTGTAAATGATGGCACCACGATTGGATTGGTTGCGTCTTTTAGAGCACGAGAGAAGGATTCTGAATTCACTGATAAGACACGGTTCATGAATCTTCAAACAGAAGTCGGGCACCAAGCAGTGCCTCTGTGGGTTGGAATGTGGTATTTCAGAATTGGAATTGAATTGGAAAGTGACCGAGCCTGTGGTCCGATCGGTGGTCCGTCTTCGGGTGCAATTTTATGCACCATTGGCACCGTGTGAAGATGTAAATTGCTGCGGGCGGTTGCCATGTGAAAAAATGGCAATGGCGTCGTTTGATGCTACACTTTGAAGAAGTAATTTTGTGGTCACCGTGACGCTGTGGGTTGATTTTACTGTATTTTAAGCAAATAGTTGGATAAGGCACACAGAGACAGAGAGAGCAGCAGAGAGGGCTTGAGAGTTAAAACTTTACCGCGCACCATCCTGCGGAAGCAATGGCGTGGCGGCGTGAGAATCGTGTTCCATTTTATTTGGACCTTAAGCTTCGAACGGAGCCAAAAACAGGTGATGGCAGGGATAGTAATGAGGAACCTCACACCCGGGAAAAACGCGCGCACAGCGCCACTCCGGACACGCAGGATACACTATGGGTTGGCTCGGAGGAACGTTAATACTTTTTCGCCCTCCAACCCGCTGTCGCCTAGCGCCCGGGACTCAATCCAATTACTGCCAGCTGTTGGCCGGGAAGCTGAAAAACCAAATGGATTGTGAAATTGAAGCACAGGTGAAGTGAAGTGCACACGGTTCAGGAAGTAGTCGGAGCCGGCGCTTTCGCGCTCGCAGTGGCTCCCGCTGGCCCAGAAAGGGCTGAGTAAAAGGTGTAAGTAAACTATGCAAAATTCAAGCATATTACCATGCCAGGAGCACGGGCCCTGAGAGACCACGGGGCCACGGGGAGCACACGGGCGAATGAAGATGTCTCATTTTTCAGCGTTTGCGTTTTAACTTTTGCGGGTGATTTCGGGTGGATGAAATTTTACGGTTTAGTAGTTTTATGCAAACTACCGGAGCGCGGGCGCGCGTGGACCAGTAGTTTTCCCCGTGTTTTTTGCCCATTTTCGCACCTTTGTTTGCCACCCGGTTTCGTGAGCACCAAACCCCCCCGGTCCGCCGGGCCGGGTTGATATTGCATTTCGTGAGCATAATTTCAATAAATCACGATCTCGCTGGGAGTGATCAACCGAACCGGTGGACTTCGGAATGGACTTTTCAGTGCAGCTGTGGGAATAAATCAATTGGTAGCCAATTTGCGAACCATCGTGAGGGAAACAATATTATTTTGGGTGAGAGTAGTGCGCATCGATCATTTGGTGAAAGCGTTTCGGGGTAAACATAAAATTTTAGTTTTATTAATATTGACGATAAGTTGTTTGCAAAGAAAATTCCAATAAGAATTACTTACGATTCGAATTCGAACCACATTTAAGTTTATAAATAGGACTCCAAACTACTCCTTAATTTTCCCCAACGACTTCGCCGGCCACTTGTCGATCTTTAAAGCTCCATTTACTATTTAAAGCTTAGCTGAAGAATGGACATTAAGCCTTCGTTCGTTTCAAAGCAAACACAGCAGCGCCAGCACGGAACAGTCGATAAAACAACCGGACAGCTGAACGCTTCGCATGGCGCTGCGGAATAAAATCGTGCGTTTGTTTTTGAGCAAGGAAGCGGAAGGCTCCCTCCCGAAGAAAGTGCTCTTCTTCGCTTCCCGTTTGATTTAAGTGGCACTAAGCAACAGCGGGGTCCGTTGCATTCGATTGTTTCGATCCGTACGATTTCGGCGACTAATGTCCCGTAAAGCTCGTGATTTATTCCTCTCCAACCGAGCCGGTGGCCGGTCGAAGGCGAAGGCCAAAAGTGCGCCACGGGTTTATGTGTCCACCGCGCGTTGCTTTTCGGGGGGGAGCCCAATAAATAACTTGCCCAGCATAACTTGCGCCCGTGCGATGGTTGCGATGTTGCTCCAATGAAACGGAAACCGACGACAGCTTCAGGATGGACCTGTGCTCATTACTTAAATAAATGATCTCTGGAAGGTATTACGAGCGGGCTCTCCGCTTTTTTCCCTCTCTCTCTCTCTGCTCGTCTCGCACCGAACCGTTGTTGCTTCCGTTAATCGCCGAACGCCATTACCCCTCGAACGGCCGTGGGGTGTGTCGAGATGAGTGCAAGATTTATGTTGATCCTACCCGGCCCCGGTCCCGAAGCGCGGGTTAACGTCGCCCAGCAGCTTCGGGCTAATGGAAAAGGGTGTCAAAAGTGAATGATTCAACTCTTTTTTTTCCACCGGCCCACAAACACCAGAGCGTGGTGTGCTTTTCCCGGGCAAACTCTCGGGAACGCGGGCGCCCGGAAAGGATACGTGTATCGATATTTATGCTTCAAACTAATCGCTGACAATAAAGTGAACGCGATGACGAGGAGCACGTCGACGCCGTTGAGGCTTACAACCGGGAAAGCCGAACCAACGGGGCACAGGGACCGCGAGCCCACGCTGCCGGGGAAAACCATTTTCCGGCCCGCGAGATCCCGTCCCGGGCGTGCGGGAACAAAGTAATTACAAATAACCATTTGTGCTGATAATGTTGGGCAACATCTGTTACAGATATATTACTTTTCTCATACTTGCTACACGCTGGCGAGCAACTGAGCCACTCTTTCTCTCTGCGTTAACGCTGAAGTGGTTGGCTGTGTTGTGAGTGAACCTTTTCGGGCTTTTTTTTCTATCTCCTTCGAAAGCGAACGGGATGAGTCAATAAGGACATTCGGCGCCTGTTGGCGGCACCGACCGAAACAACAGCAACACGATCGACTATTTGTTATTATAATGTGTTAAGTTGTTCGTTTTCGGAATTGATTCAATTTTCGACGCTTATGCTTCATCGTACCAGTCAACAAGGAATCACATAACTATTGGACACAGAGAAACACTCTTAATGAAATGCAATGGATGGTTATTATTTCGTTGATGCATCTGTCACGGGTATGGAACCCATTAATGGTAACAAAGGAACTTTGGCAGCTGAGATTTAGATTGAAAAATTGATTACCTTGTATCATGTGTATTAGAGCGAACACCATCAGATGCAATAATATTTTGTGTCTTTGTTTCTACAGTAACACTGGCAATCATTTGCATCAGATGCAAAGAGTTCCCACGATCGGTAAGCCACTACAGCGGCAGCCACTTCAGTGAGCAATAAACGAAGACCCTCCAGACCGCAGGATGCCGAGCCGCACACGCTCGGCCCTCGATGCGGTTGAAATCCTATTTGTTTGATCAACGCGAACGGCTCGGGGTACACAAAGCAAAACATTTTCATAAATCGATCAACTGCTCAGCCACAGACACAGCACGGCACGGAACAGAAGGTCGGAACGGGGAGGCCTATCTGGTGGCGACAGGTGAACACAAACCCACCCTTCCGAAGCACCGGATGGGATGAGCGAAAAGATACTCCGGCAACACTCCCGGGACCATATTTAGATATATTAGCGCAATCGCGGCCGTTTTCTCATTTTTCGCTCGAACGGCTTTTCAATTAATGCGACCGGCTTTTTGTTTGTCTTTCTAAATGAGGCCGACGGGTGGCTGGGCGCCCGAAACCGAGTGTCCAATCCTGACCGTATCCGCTCGGAGGCTGGCAAGAGTCAAACTGATCGATCGAATGTCCGACGGGAAAGGTTTGAGCTCTCACAAGGGACTGCTGCGACATTATGTTTGTGACAATTGTCACTATTGATTGATGGAGGATTCAAGCCACGGAAAGGTGCACGGTGCGTTTTTCGGGGCTACCATTTGGCCACTAGCAAAGTCAATCAAAAAGACAATTATTTTAGTGTCAAAATTAGGGGCTCCGAGGTAGAGGCCGGTTATCGTCGATTAGATTTAATTTGAGACGATCCGGAACGTGACTGGAATCGATCATGGTGCGTCGATGGTTTCTTCCACATTCAAACATTATTTACGAAATGATTTTGTACCAAATCCTGGGCAATATTTCATCACGAACACATTTCACCTAATTTGCTCCGCTTCGAAAGCTCATTACTTCCTGTCGATCCGATTTTTGAAGAATGTTCCCCAAACTTCTGCCAGGCCTCGCCTCGCTAAGACAATAAAACATCGATTCTTCTGATTGATGGTATGCCGTCGTCGTGGCGTATTTCATGTTGCTGAAGCGCCGAAAGACACACATTGACGAGTTTTCCTCGCGAACCCACATCCTTATCCGTGACACAATATCCGTCAGATACCTTGCCAGCCAGCCCGCCGCCGGCGTGGGCTCGAGAAAATCCTCATGACGACGCTATCGGGTATTAAACCGTAATCAAATAACACGCCGTCGCCGTGGTGAATTTTCCAGCCCAGTTTTTCCTACAGGATTCACAACCCACACCCAGGCTCCGTTCCGTTCCGGCTTTGCGTCCGATTGGCACTGGGATATTTTTGTGATTGAAACGCGCGCGAAGGTGTGTAGATTCCGAAATGAAATTCACAGTTATAGATCCGAGCCTCGAAACAGGGGGAAAAAAATGCAAATCCGAGTTGAAACACGCGACGGAAAAACAATAGAAAAGCAAACCCCGCTCGGTAACGGTGTGTGCCGAAAGCGGCGCACAAATCTCAGCGACGCGAAAAACTACGTTAACGAGAAATTCGAAAGCGGCACCGTCGTCGCGTTGGCATCTAATCCATTTGTTTGCTCCCTTTTTTTCGAGGCATTTTCTTTTTCGGATGGCGAAAATGCTGTGAGCAGTGAAAAATCAAATTGCGAAGTGAGATGCCAGAAAAAAAACAGGCTCCGTACTTGAAGCGGCCGCTCCGTTGCCTTGAAGAATGCGCTCTCTAAGCCGACACGCAGAACCGGGACGCGGCCGGTGACGATGAATAATAAATCCTTAACGGTACATAAATCAATGCGTTGTCGAAGATTATTGAACGCGTATGTATAAATAAATATTGTGCCAAAAATACCGAGGCACGCACGGCACTTTCATTTTCCTTCCCAGCGGGAGGACACTCGATTTGAAAACTCGCGTGCCAATAAATCGTCGCCCGTCGGTAGGAAATAAATCATATCCACTTTCTTCGTGGAAGCCGATTTTTTTCGGATTTCCTTGACAGCGTCTTCAGCATCAAGACGATCGATCGATCGAGCGGCCTCTCAGATTTGCCGGCTGCCGTTTTATCATGAGAGCAATTAGAAACCCGCCGATGGGCGGCGTGTGGCCAGAGCATTAAAAAGCGAACGATAAGCCAGCTGCCGGCGATGTAATCGACGGAAGAGCCGCGCGCCCTTGATACGAGTTTTGAAGCGAAGAAATGGAGAGTGATTTCGTGTGGGCCTCTTGAGGGCCTCAGAAAAAGCGATCTTCATCCTGGTGTCTCGGGCGGGTTTGTTGTGACAAGCGAGGACACGGCGGCCACTCGGCACTCGAAAGTCGTAAATCACGGGGGACACACTCAAACTCCGCGTAGGCCGCCGGACTGAACGAGTGGTCTCAAGTGGCGCGAAGACAAACCGCTGCCGCCGCGGCCGGGTACGGGAGGCGCGAGCTTCCAGGACCCTTGGGCGTGTCCTGATGCGAGAACATCATTTTTTTCCACCCGTTTAGCTAAGCGGCCGTATCCTTCGACAGCTGCGGCGGAACATTATCGCCGTCATTAGGACGGGTTAAAGGGCGATATGTTGGTTTCGTCGTCGTCGTCGACGCCGCCGACGATGGTGAGCTATAATTAGGAGGAAGTTTGAAGTGTCCACGAATGCACTGTGCCCTCCGGGGGTTTATGCCGTCGGTGTCGGGCGCGTTTGCTCCGCCGAGGATTGGCTGCGTGTGGAGCAATCAATACATCAAAGAGAAAGAAGAAAGCATAACATAAATCTGCCAGTTCGACCGAAAAGAACGCCGTGCTCACAAGTGGCACTAATGATGGGCTCTAAAGTGGAGACAGTTTCCCGCAACAAGCGGGGATTTTATTGAAATTTGTTTAAAAAATTAGTCCCACAGCTCGACTGTCGCGGACTGGCGCAGAGTGTTTTGAGGCCGCAATTTGTCTTTCCCGCTTCTAATTGTTTGACTGGCCCGGTTTGGGCACTGTCGCATCGGCAGTCGGATTTGAAATTTGCATTCACTTGGGTAGCCACGTGAAAGGGCCCGCGCATTCTATCAACAATCAGAAGCCGGAGTGCCTTCAGCATAACCGTGCTGGTGCATCGAGTGACACTCGCCGGAGGTTATGCAGCAAATTTTATGCAAAATCAGTTCCACGCTTTGGATTTCAATGAAGCGTCTCGCGTTTGCATCATTTTCATTTCATGCGCAATCGGACCATCTCCCCAAACGCAGCAACCAGAAGCTGAATCGGCCCCGAAGCGAGAAGAATGATTCTTCAGGAGAATAAAGTCTGGCTCCGGCTTTGATGTATGTGCGGTTCTCCGAACAGGACGAAAGAAGGACGACAGTATTTCAGACTTACTTTCTTGACACGATCTGGGTATGTTGAAAGTCGAACGTTTCGTGTATTTCTACATGCACATGAACCGCATCAAACTTATTGATTGAACGCGGATCTGCATAATATTCTATGGAATGGATGGGATGCTTTCAATCAATGTCAAATATTTACAATACAAAATGGTAACAAATATTTATACGATTAGTTTTCATTATTTATCTCTTCCAACAGGTCCGGGATTAAATCAGCTAGGTCACAACATAATTTCGTTCAATATTTTTAAGTACAAATGCTGACTTCTTGTGGTCAGTGACGAGCCAAAGAGATTTATGGTTTGATACGAATGGCCTATCTTCATTCCGTTTGAACCATGGCTCGTGTGTTATCTGCACCGGTGAGTCAACGATCAATACACACCCAAATCAGCGCGAGGAATGTGTTTTGTGCCATTAAGGAATGCAGGCAGGACCTGCCTGCCGAGTTCATTAGCTAAAATCGCATACCGTCAATGTGCTCCAGTCCATTAAGTCTGGCCATTTCCATTTCTAAGCACCGCTTCAGTGTCCTTTTTTTGCGGGCGGGCGAACTTTCGTCAGCAAGCCCTGTCCAGGTTCAGGTCTTCGCTTCTAATCACCCCTAGGCCCCCCCGTTCGACGGTGGGCCGTTATCGGGTGCCCTCACAGTTCATTAAACATTTATCGAAAGATTTATTCATTACACAAATCGCGCTCCTTCTCTGGTGTGGTCATGCAAATTTTCCACCATTTTTTGTGGCGGTCCTTATCCTGTCAGCTAACCTCAGCAAGACGGGTTTTTCTGGGTCCCGGGAAAATCGGGTTTCGATACACGAAAAGGGGGATGTTAAAAAATCATGCCTCGCACCGAAGACGACTCGTTGCTTCTCCGGCAGCCATTCCTGCGTCGTTGGGAGTAGTATAAAAGCAGCGACGGAGTGTGGGATTGATTGAATTTACTGTTTCTATACTTTTCAATGGCCCCAGGAAGCCCCAGGGTGCCCCCGGAAAAGACAGAGCCTTAAAAAAATGTGTCCGAACAAAACCCGCACCCAAATAAAATGGCGAATCGGCGGTGGCTCGAGACGAAATACTTTAATTCCGCCACCGAAGGGCCAGCCGAAATAAAACTCTAAAACTCCGAGGGCTTTGTGGCGATTGAGTGATTTAATTTCGATGAGCCAGACAGTTGGGCTCCGGCGCAAAAGTACATGTTTCACGTCACCATCGCGCGAACGGACGGTTTTAGTGGATTTGGGAGTCGTGAAAGTGACCCCTACTGCTCACTGGGCAAACTTGAAAAGCAAAACGCCTCTTGAGCCCTTGGCTCCAGTTGGCTCCGGTTTTCGCGGAAAATCCTGCCCGGCCGTAACCGGCGCAAGCGCGCGTAAACAAATGAGTGGATCAAATTAACTGATTGCTGGGAAACCCGCGACGCACCGCGCCCACCCCGGTGGAAAAGGTAATTTTCTGAATCCCTTCAAAACGCACTGGCTCGGAAAACGGTCCGCAGCAAGTTCGGGTTCGACGGTGAAAAAATGTGTGGACCAATAAACGGTTCCTTACGTGGGTTTTCGGATGTTGTTTTTTTTGCTCGGCCGGTTCCGGTTGCCTTCCAAGTTACATCTCCCAATTGTGGAGGGGACTATTTTTTGACTAATTTCGTTCCGGCGAAAGGTTTTCGATCGACAAATGGCCAGGGAAAGTTTTGCGTTTTCCCCGCTTTTTGTGCCGTCGATTTTAATTGCTGCCGCGCGCCAAGTTTCTTGAGCTTCAGCTATTTAGGCAGTGAATAATGTGATTATTTCGTTGTTTAAATTGATTGCGCCCGAACGTGAAATTTGTTTAGTACGGTTGATTAGTTTAGAACTTTCCGCAGTGGTTCCAGGTCCGGAAAGTTTCGGAAAATTACGATTTATTTGGACACCGTTTCTTCATTGCAGTTGAACGCTTGAGTTCAACTAAACAATAGTTGAGGAGATTACGGAGACTTAATGACAACAATAGTTACTAAACATTAAGTAAAATCCCTGAATAAATGCCAATAAGAGCTGAAGTATTAATGAACACGAAAGCGGCGAGTCACAACAATTCTCCACTCCCAATCGACGACAGTTCTGTTCCAAGTTTTCACCCTTATTTTAGGGCCACTCCGAACGCAATCAATTAGGAAATGGGAAGTTTAAATCGGAAGCAGAGAGAGAGCGAGCGACAGGCAGTAGCAGGTCCTTTGGCAGAGTTTCGTGCAAATAATGAACCGTTTCGATACGCTGTCCAAAACAACTGCCACTGGCCTAAAGGACGGTCGGTCGAAGGACACCGGCCACCGGATTGTGCTGCAGTGAAACCAATACCCACCTCCTTCGGTGGGCCTCATGGGAAAAAGTTTTTCACCACCCTCTGTACTGACGTGGGACGAAGGTTTTTCAAATTGTAATTAGACGCTCCGGAAGCGGTATACTTTTCACCCCTAGGGCACACCGGCGCGGAAGCGGGGTCATTCGCTTACCTCGTCACCGACGGGACGTTCGGTCACTGCCGGTAACGAAATGCGAACCCCAAATTTTGCAACCCACCCCAACATCGCGCGTTGACTTTTCCACTCCGATCGGCAATAGAAGGACCATTCCCGGTCGGGTGGTCGGCCAACCTTCGCAAAGGATGTCTTCACGGCACGGCACACGTGTGTGTTTAGAGTTGAAATTCGACCATCGAATGTTAGATTAGCTTCTGACCCTAACCCCGGGCCGCCTGTTGAGGGGTGAAATATAAATCAATTAAACGATTACACTTTCCTGCGGTTGCCGGCGGCCTTCCGGTCGGACCGTGGTGCGTGGTGAGATTGATGTCAGGGCATGACGCTCCCCGTCCGTCCGGGGTCAGAGCGGTGGGTTTTTGGCAACAGGATCATACCGGCAGTAGTGGCAACCACAGCCACAACAATCAACAAGCGAAGCTTCATCATGGCGAAATGGGTGAATTTTATTACCGGAGCTCCAAACCGATACGCTCATCATCAATCATCTTTCCGGACAACTTCCCGAAACGGAGTCGAGCGGATGCACCGAGACTGCAGCGCGGATGCAGCCACGATTTTGAAAGCCCAAATAGCGGCTTTTGGGCTAAGGGATGAGTAACCAATTTATTGGTAATGCATTATCCTCGCAAAGCTGGGCCAGAAACTGCTCCGCGGCGGTCTGAGCAATGGGAAATTACCAATACTACGGGTTTCCGCTAGGTCAAAGCAATAATAAATTTATTATCAATTCGGAAGTCAGTTTTGGTGGTGCAAATCATTCAATGAAACGCAGCGTGTGATGTTCTAGTTTTGTGGCTATCAAGAGCAGAACATATCGATGTGGTGGCCCTTTGAAACTTTGTGGAAGTCTCTCTAATGATTCAAAATATAAAGGCAATATGCCATTGTTAGCCAATTCTAAGTTATACTCCTTAAAAATCAAATATAGTAGGATTTTTTCCAAAGCAGTTTGGAACCTTCTGCTAATCAACCATTGATTGATTAAATAATTTGGGCAGATATTGGCACACGATAGAACTTATAGGCCCTGTTACTGTCTAGTTTCACGATAATTGTTTTCCCCAAATTTACCGCACTCAAAACGGTGGTCCTGTTTTGGGACGGCCACAAATTTCAGTAACGCAATGTAACAACCGTAGCTCCTGATTACAAATTACATCTCTCAGCTTTTACAACGCATCCCAACGATCGTCGGTCGTTTCCTCGGAATCCGATTCGCGGTCCCGCGAAATCACCTTGCTCCATCCGTTTGCTCGGTAAACTGTCGGGGGCCACTGTTTGCGATGAGACACCCGAGAAAAACGTGAACCGAGAAACGATACCGATTCCACGGCCCCACGCAACGCGGCGTTCGTTTGTCATCGCGATGATTGCATTCTGTCCGGGAGCTCCAGGACACTCCATCGCGCCAAATGTGCAGCTCGGTGCGCGGTTGCACTTCGCGCCGGACACCGACGGACCATCGCACAGAATCGCTGCACGCTGGCGGCCTCTGCGATTTGCATAAAATAATAGATTTTGTTTACTGTTGCAGCCGGGGCCACGTTTAATTTTACAACTGTCCGCACGGCCCCATCGATGTCGACAAATGCGCTAATGCGGAATGACACTCGGCTGTCAGCTTCCCACCGGGTTGCGCTTCCGGTCCGTCACATCCGATCCGTGGGCGCCATCGACGGTGGGACGATGTTGATTAATGGCCATCTATTAGCTCCGGGATCGATCCGTGTGTGGCTTTGCGGCTCCCACTGCAGCTGGCCACTTGCAGGCGGGCACACTAATTACAAACCACCATTACAGGGAGCATAATTCAATTTTATGGAAATGCATCCTTACGCGCGGGGACCTCCATGATAAAGCGCCCTCTGATTCATGGCGCTCCATCACAGCCCATTTCACACACAGGGTGGGGCCCCAAAAGTTAGCATATGACAAATGGATCAAATTCCGCAATCAGTCATCTCCGATAACGGTCCCTGATTGATTGTGGGCGGTTTTCGGGACGGGTTCATCATTGGCCGTCGCCGACGTTTTTGTTGCTCGCGCCGGCCAGCGGCCAACAGTTCGATTGGATTGGATTTTTTGTTTGATTCGTTTCGCGTCGGCCCCCAGCTTCCGATCGGGTTCCGGTGGAAAGTGTATCGGAAACGGAAATGTGGATTTTTTATGCTCCCGCTCAATCATTGACGGCATCCCGCACTCCATCATTAAACCTCGCCCGGGCGATTAATAACGGGCGGACTCCGAAATGCGCCGCCGGAATGGAGATGGATGCATTTTCCACCCGAATGCATCCCGCGCCGGTGGAATGGTGGTGTGTCGGAGTGTCGCTAGTAATTAGTCGTGAGATTGGGCCAATTATTTCTGGGCCGCCGGGCAATGGTCCCGGCCTGAAACGTGCGTTTGGGGTCCGGACGAAGGGCAAACGTTAACGAGCGCCAGTCAGTCTGGAACGGCAACAATGATTGGAGCGTTTTGGATGTTTGTATCTGACTTTCATCGTACAGCTTTCGTAACAACAATACACCCCAAAAGTTCCGTTGCAGAGTTTCAAAACTGAACGAAAACTAGAACACGATCAAACTGGCGCATCGATGATGATTCTTTATCCACCCAAATCACGATTCGAATGTTTCAATCGATGAACCGAGCCGCTCCGGAAGACCCTTGCCAATCTGGCCTTCAAATGTTTTTCTTTTTCAACCCCCTCGTCTATTCCATCCCATTTCTATTCCGACCATTCCGACATTCCATCGCGGGTCGGCCGGTTTGCCTGGCGTTGGCGAAGGAATGCTCCCCGGTCGACCCGGTTAATGGCACACGTGTCATAAGGGAGGACCTTTTTTTCATGCTGGCCACAGGACCGTTGGCGGCCGGAAGCATAAACGACTCCCATTTCCCATCGTGCATTTTCAATCACTTAACGAAGGGAAAAATCTATCCCCATTAGGACGGTCATCCGTCACACGAGAGTCGTATTCCAGCTTTCACTTTCCTGCTCCGGCCTGGGGGGTGGGTTGGGTCCTGGGCAATTCCGACGTGGACCTCGAACTCCATTTGCCGTTTTCCATTCCCACACATACACGCGCTCGGCGGCCAGCCACGTGACGATGAGGAGAGCCAACGTCCCAAGTCCCTAGAGCTCCAAGCACTTCTATGCATAGAGGAGAGGCCATAGGCCACGCGCGATGTCCTCCCGGCAACTATCACCACACACTGGTATGGCCCTCTCGCTGGAGAAGCAAAAGTCCCGGCAACTGCTCCGTGTGCCCTTTTTTGCGTATTTATGCATTTTCAATTTTCATGAAAATACCATATATCCTTAGGGATATTAAAAATAAATACGGAGATGGAAAATGAATTCAATTTGGGTGTCGCATGCCGGGGCCGCCTTCACGGCCCCGGCTGAGGTCGAGGTGTCTGCGTGTGCCTGTAACACGTATCCCCGTATCGGAGATGAGGCTGACAAACGGTTTAGCAGCTCGGGGAATGTTGTCGGTTTTTCCGGTTCAGCGGCCGACACCGTCCTCTCGTGGCGCTCCGTTTTGCGATGAGATTTTTCCGAGGAAGCCCCAGCCGCCGGGCGGGATTGAGGGCCGAAAGGAAAGCGATGCCACCGAACACGGGTGAAGTGTTCGAGAAAATGGGATACCGGGATGAATATGTAAGCAAATCGTTTGCGTTAACGACAAGTCAATGTGTAAGGTGGCCTCCAGAAGGTGGCCGGGCCTAGGGAGTCCTACAGTGTGTTATTCGATGGTTGAGTCAGTTTGCCGTTTTGGGTTTTTTCTGCTTTGCTTTCCACATTCCTTGATACTTTGTGGTGTCGTGCCAGGCCGGCGGTTTCAAGCGGGTGACATTATCCCGTTCCTGAGTGCAGGGCCTGTCATCAGCATTTGAGTGGGCCGGATGCTTCGCGAAACGATTCAAAGTAAACAGAGCCGAGCCTCGGAAGGGATTGTAGAAAATGTAGCGTTCTGAATATTGACTGAAAATTTTGAACCATTTTTAGCCATATTTTTGGGTCACGCCGAAAAAATAGTTTTGAACTTTTACGCAGGAGAGAAATTTGTAAACTAATTCTTGAAAGGAAACCGAAGGATAAAATCATAGATTGAAGCGCTAGAGTACTGACTTAGACTTTGAAATCGAGGAATTCGAAACGTCCTCGTGACACGTCCTTGTGGCTGAAACTGGGAGCCAGATGCGCCTCTTATCTTCCATCGTGCAACGTGCCTCGCCATACCGTGTTCTGCACGATCTCAGCGTGTCATCTTTTCTCGTCGATCCCCAATCGACGGCACGCGTCAACGGCGCACATAGAGGACGGAGTGCTGCTGTGGTGTCGTAAAGCGGTCGTAATTCCCACCAATATCGTCACCCGTACGGTACGAAGCCTAGCGAAGCCATTGGGCAATGCTGCGGCTCCGCTTCAAGAAGGTAAGACCCAGGGGCCCAACACGCGGGGCTTCCGGAGAAAGAATCTCCGGAATGCTGCCGTACCGTGCCGTGTGGCACTAGATTTTCGGGACGATTGGCACGAGCAAGGGTGCCAGCCAATTACGACCCAGCATCTCTGGCACGGGGGGCCTTACGAAGGGCCGTAAAGTGATTACAGCGCGGAACACTGTGACGTTGTTTCTGGCGCGTGTTCCACTTTTATGGCACAGCGGAACGGGTTGGCTCCTGACAGGATATTGATTTTTCAATCGGTTCCCCGAACTGGCTCCGGTTGGTTTCTGACACCGAGACGAAGGCACAACTACTCGGCCAGTAATCGGCTTGTAGGGCCTATTTCATTTTGATGTACTGTCACCCCGGCGATGGGAGAGTTTTAAAGGGACACTTTAATGACACACTAAATAATGGGTGGCCGCCCGGTGAGTGCCAGGAGTCAACGTTACGATTATGTGCGCTGTCGTTACAGATAAATCATCGCACCATTAGTTGGCACTATATCGAGCATCAAGCGCATTAGCGGCTTTCGATTGATTGTTACTGATACGTGTAAGCATTAGCTGGCAGCTTTTTTCGCCTCCGGACTAATAGTGTCTGACGTAACGCCGCCGGAACCGGGCCCTTTACAATCCTTTAGCAATCGGTTAGAGCCTCGGATGCGAGCGGGGCACTAATTACCAGGACTTGTCGGGTATTAAATATGACATAATTGAAACCTTGACATGACAGCCCCGGGCGGGTCGTAGGCGACCCGAGGGACATCGCAGCAATGTGTTGCTGGCTGTCAGTAGCCGTTTGGTCGGAACTTGTATGCGGGTTCGATAGGTTCGGGATTAGACTGTCCCGTTCGGCTGAGCGTCTCCTTGACATGACGGGCCTCGGGAAGGTCAAGTCGGGTGCGAAATAATGACGATTCCAGATGAGCCGCTTTTGTTTCTCACCCAGCCTGAGGCCCTACAGAAAAGGGCCACCACAGCGCATGGGAGTTTTTCCGACGGCCGACCCCCGAGATCCGTCACGAAAATTTGATTTGCATTTACAACCTATCAACCGTAAGATATGACAGGGCACCGAGAGCTGGGTACTGGGTTGGTGCTCACATCTGGTCTCCAGACACTACCGCCGTCACCGCCTGCAACCGATCCCGAGGAAGAATGTGGCACCCGACCCGGGGGCCCCTTCGCATTTTTCTTCCCCCGAGTTCGAGCGCCCCTCGGGGGTTTAATGTGTGGAACCCCTCAATTTCTCAATTTCATCCGAACGTGGCCCGACCCTAATGAAGAGTGGCAGTTTCTTGTGATGTCTATTAATTTGCCTGGCTCTGCTGGCGGGTGTATAAGATTTTCGGGCGCACGAGAACCTGGCATAGTTTACATGCTATTCTCGTCCGCACCGCACAGCGTTACCCCTCTCGGGGGTGTAGGCCGATTGTGGCCGCGGATCAACCCGGGCATCGCGGCTGGAAAGTTGGCTCCACTGTCAAATCGGGACACGTCAAGCCGCTCGAGCGATGCCACGCAATAACTACCGACAACGGAGACAAATATGTACACGGTGCGGTTTCCAAGCCTTTCTGGGGCCTGTGTGGTCCCAAAAGCTGGCACCATGATCCCAGCGCCCAGGCGGGGGGGAACTCCCAGTGATTCCCGTGACGAAACGTGGATTGAGCAGCGGGAAACAAGTTTTGCGTGGAGGCGAACTCCAGGAAAAAGAACGGGACCACCGAAAACACTACAATGTCAAACATTTTGACGGAATTGGATTGGAAGCGTGACAGAAGCGATGAAGTGGGCTTGTTCTAATTAGCAAACATCAATCACGGAACGCTGAGCCGGTGAGCCGTGGTATCCGGGGACCGTGGGACTAGTTCTTTGATTTTCGGGAGGCTCCATTTCCAAACGTTCGTCGGGATTAGAGGTCCGCCCTCCTTCAGGGCAGGTTTGCCCTGGTTGGATCGAATAACACGATCGGCAGCCATTGTTTCATTCCGGTAATGCCTCTACTGTCAAGAACGCTGAAGTGTCAAGATGTAGCGATAGTTCAGGTTATGAGGGATTGTTTGAAATTGTATCCCACAAGTGGGTCCTGGTTAAGTGTGTCGATCCGGCACCGAGGGTCAAACACTAGAGTGTAATTTTGTTACGAAACAACTTCAATCGCCCTCTTGATTGCAGCCTTCAAGAGCTGGTTACCTAACCTCAATTGGTGGCGGCGAACGGTCGGAGATAAGAATTGGGCTGCTGGGCTGTCAGTTAAAACGATGCATCGCCGGAACATCCTGCCGTGTAACGTGAGCGAACATTGTAAGAAGCCCGCAGCCTCGCGCTCAAGAGTACATCCGCATCGGGGTTTCTGTGGGCCATGTTCTACCGATTGACATCTTCACCGCACATGGGGCAGTAAAACCGGGGCACGGCTCAGCGTTGTCAACGTTAAACAGCTGGCAAATTGAAAGCAAATGCCCTGTCTCGGCCACTGGTGCGCGTTCTGTTACTTTGTGGCAGCTCCTGCCCGGCCCGGCAAAATCGTTACCGTTTGGCATTCGGACGACGTCTGCGGGTGATGCACCACCGTAGGTAATCTTTGCTATCTTGGCCACAGCTCCACGGCTCAGTGAGGTCGTTCGAACGACCGACCGAACGACCGACATCGACTGGCGTTTTCCAGATTGCTTCCAGAGAGGGCTCGGCAGGACCACCATAAGGTTCGGTGCGCTTCAGCCGGTAAATTATTGCTATGCAAGTGGCAATTCGGTGGCTATATTTTACGTCTTTAAGAAAGTCCCCCCCGCGCACGGATCCGACCCGAGTTCTGCGGTGCATTTCGATTCCCGGCTGCGCACTCCCGGTGCAATAACTTACACGTTTTTAGTGTCAAACGTTGCTCGCTCTCCGGGGCCACCGTGGCATGGCTCGGCTGCTGGGGCTCTATAAAAGTTCGATTATTTCCTTCCTGCAGGGCGGCTATTTGCCAGTCCGTTTGGAGGCTGCTTGAGGCTTGAGGCTATTACAATTACACACTTTAGGATTTGTTGCCTGCGTCCTGCGGTTCGGAGAGTCACTTCGAATGCACAGCTGTGTCCCCGTGTTCGATAAGGAAAGCCGTTCCAAATTTGAAGGAAACCAAGTGTCCTTCGTCCGATACGTTCTCCGAAATCTGACCGAGAGAGCCTAGAATTGCAAATCGAAACATTCTCTGTTTGGCGAAATTAAAATCAACGATTAACATAACGCGGCATGGTGGCGTGGCAGGCGGTGGGCAGGGGGGGTGTGATAATTTGTAGGTGACAATTTATTATCACACCCGCCCGCCCGACCGGCCCCCCAGTTGTCTAATTGCACCACCACCACTTGCGGGCTTCCGAGGTTTCCGCTCGGTAGCGCTCGTGTCCTTGCACGGGTCGGCCCTGTTTTATGCTAAATCTCGTCGCTTCAAATTTCAACGACCCTATGCTGGCGGGACAGGCGAACGAACGCAACGCAAAATGAAAACATAATCATCATACGCTGGCCCGGGGCCCGGGCGTTGATGAAGCCGAAAAGAGAAAAAAAATCGATGATGAGCAGACATCCGAAGTCAGATGTCAAGTGGCTTTATTGGGAGTTCGTCCGTGCTAATGCTTCCGATGTTTGGCAGTTTTTCACTTGATTGAGTTGCTACGGTGCTGCGAGTTTGCCGTTTATTATAATTAGGTTTTTTGCCCGCGTTTAGTCCTCGTTATGGGCCTGTCTGTCAAAAGCCGGCACGGCTCCGTGCCGGGGCGCTCCGATGGATGGGAAGGTTTAAGAAAAAGTCGAAACGCACCGCGCTCCACCGGCGGCCCATTAAGGGCGTTCCGGGATATCGAATTACCACCTCATGGGTGGCCGTCGGCTGGCTGGCTGGAGGGACGGGCGTGGATTTGAAACGAAGCTAGCTCCTTCGCCGTGCGGCAGCGAAAAAGGATACAACCCGACGTCGTTCGGCGGTGCGCTTTTGTCAATATTATGATTTTCGGCCCGGCGAAGGCTACCAGTGTTTACCGAAATCATATTTAGCAGCTGTTCACCGGGGGTTGACTCGGTGTTTCCTTTCTTGGCCGTAGTTGCGAGTTTTTTGTGTACTCCCGCCCTCTGGACAGGGTCCTCCTGCCTAGCCTGGCTTTGGTCCCGTTCCGATCACTGTTCGCGGCCGTTTGGGTTTGTTTGGGATTTTGATTCGGCTGCTTATGCTTAACGATTGCTTCCAAGTGGCCAGAGTTTTTGGGGCGGGACGCTAGTTTCAGGACGCCCCCCCAGAAATGGCTAATAAAGGTCTATTATGATTAAAATTGCAACATCAGGACGGTTTGTTTAAGTGAGCTTATAATAACCGTTTAGCAGTGGAATAAATTGAGCGGTAGAAGCGTTGGTTCGATACCTCTTTGCGGATAGGATCGGACCCCGGCCATTATTATTCATTTCTTGAGTTAATTCCTTAAAAGAATTCTTCTCAGAAATGTTGTTCTCAGGAAAATAATTTCTCATAGTCTCAGCCAAATGAAGGAGGGAAAACGAAGGCCCACATAGTAAAAGTCAAGATGCATTTCCTTGCAACCAGCGGATTTTACGTCAACTGTCCTTCTCTAATCAAATAAACCCACATTTTTATTAACTTTCCCTCCCCTGGGAATCGCTATTGTCCCATCCTATCTCCAAAAAATTAATGGACACTTAACAGGCTTTAAACACATTTTTATTAGAACGTGAGCGGAAGTGAACCAGCATTGTCTATGCTCACCGAGCATGAAGGTTTATTTAATTAAATTGTCCACCGCCAGCTTCTAAGTACTTTGGGCCGCTTTTAATAATAAAACAAAAAAGCTCGAAGCTTATCAACTATCTGGTGCCGCTACACCAAAAGCAACGATAAATACAGACCTTCGGGAACCCCCTCCTTATCGCCGGCGCAGAGATAAACATAGAACAAAGGTCCGAAAACCTGTGATCAAACGTCGCACGCCGAGGACACGCCGAGTCCGTCAGGCAGGAAGCTATCGCCTGGCGGCGCCTTGATGTGGCGCGCAAGAGATACGGGCGGCAAACAATGGACTGGAATGCTACAAAAGCGCGCGCGGCCATGCGCATGTAGGAATTATGTTGTAATGAGTGACCCATTAATCTTCGCACTGGCCCCGCGGGCACAAGGACAAAGGACCAATAAATTGTCCCGAAAATTACATGTCCTGCCCGCCGGATCGGTGCCACGATCTTCTGTTTTTTTTTTGCTTCAGCGAAGGGCGATCGCCTTGGGTCTGATCCGTGTCCCCGGGGGTGAGCCGCACCTTACGCACCAGGGCAGGAGTTTCTGGATGAGGTTTCAGTTTTTCTTGAGAATTTCTCGAAGCGTCCGTAATCGCCCTGGGACGTCCGGGGTCCGATCCTGGCCTCCGGTTGCACCTGCACCGATGCACCACCGATGCCGGAACACCTTTCTCAGCGGCCAATGATTATTTATTCTGTCCCGGGAAACCCGGCTCACCGGGCACCAGCATTAGACACATAAATAAGGAATGAGGTCAATATTACGGGAATTATGTAATGCTTTACACCTGTACCGCCGGGAGTTAGGTTATGTTAGGGCCCGCGGGGACCCCAGGCTCTCGCCTCTCGCTGATGGCTGCGATGATGACGATGGTGATTGTGCGCTGATGCGAGTTCCGTCTTGGAGCCCCGGTTTGGAAGGATGTGGGCAGAGCAGCAAAAAATAAGGGAAACTCTAAAGCACCGAAGGATGGTTTGAAAGTTTTCACCTGTTCGCGGCAGCAACTTCAGAGACCCATCACATTCCCTCTCCTGGGGCGTATTTCGAGGCCCTGTTTGCTTTCACGGTGTGGCGTGGATCGAACGGTTCTCTAATCGTGCGGAAGGTTCGGTTCAATCGGCGAACCGACCGGGTCTTTTGTTTTTCTTTCGATCCTTTTCCGAAAGGATCGACCTCTTTTTTCCCAATTGCCTTTCTGGTGGCGTTTCCAGGCTATCGAGGGGTTTCGGCCAGCATTAACACGGGGGCTTTCAGGATATTTTACAGGCGTCAGCGAGAGAGAGCGCGAGAGTCGCAAAGCGCCTGTGTAGACCTATAGGGCGTCCCCCATTTTATCGGATCCGTTCGGGAAAATTTCCTTAAAAACACTATCGGGGCTCGGGGCCCTCCCTAGGCACGGTTGACTGATTCCACCTAATCTTAATGGAATTTAGTTGTTTTCAAAATATTGTTCCACCGGATAATGAGCGCAGAAAGCGGATAAGATACCGCTCCGGTTGCCGCTGCTCGGAAATGGAGCGTCAAACGTCAACTTCGTTCGACGTCAGATCTTTCGGCGGAGTTCTGGGCCGGTTCTTGTCTCTCGGCGGCAAAGACAATATTATCGAATGTGATGAAAAGGGTTCTCGAACGCAGGTTCTCGGGGGTCCTTTGCGGTCCGTTGGCTGTTTTAGGTGATGTAATTGGGAGCTTAACATAACAAAACTTTCACTTTGCCCATCGAGGAAAGGAGCCGCATTATGGCGCGCGCTTTGCAACTTTGTTCGATGCTTTTCAGCTATAAAATGTTTTGTGGAAACAATTAACGAACTCTTGCGCGGGTCGCTTCGGAAAATGACGTGACCCCAAAAAGGGGAAGAAAATCCCTGGTCGCGGCCTGATAAGCAAACGCCGAAGAATAACAAAAGTCAATGTTCTTTATTTTTGGCACTTCCTTTTTAAACGGATCCGCTCTTATCCGCTTAACGGACGCGCCGAAGTTGACCTACTTCAGCCCCGTGCGTCAGGGATATTGGTTATCGGAAAGCTTGCCATATATTCGCTCCCCTCTTTTTTGCTGCCGCGTTCGTCGGCATCAGTCAGAAAAAGTGCGCCTAAACCTTAAATTGCCCTCAAGGTAAAGGGTACGCTCGAGTTGGGAATATTTCCACTTTGATATTTGGCGAAATTATGAAACTTTCTTCTGAGCCATTCCCCGTCCGTCCCTTCGGCCGAAAGTTTGCCAAATCTCATAAGAAGCCAAGATGAGAAAAGGAAATCACCAAAACCGGAAGCAAGTTCCGATGTGGAGGCCACAAAATTGGTCTACGGGGTTTTTGTTATTCGATCCGGCCGGCCGGTGGCGCATTCGGTGAGCCGTCCGATTTATTTCCGCCGATAAGAAATCGGTCGAGGTGGTGGATCAAGGAAAGTGGCTGGCTGGCTGACGTTCTGCACCTCGAAAAGTCCTCGAACTCTCGGGATCTCCGGACCGGAGAAGGAGTATCTCCGCGGCGAAAGCGCCAGATTGCAAGCCGTCGCCGTCCGAGAGAGTCACATGATTTAGTGGAAGATTAGAGCAGAGGGGCAGAAGTATAATTTTGCACCGAGGCCGCTTGCGGGTCCCACACTGGACTTCCGGGTGACGTTTATCTAGGATCTTTGAAGATTAGATGGCGGCAAAAAATGGGGTTCTAATGCTCGGAAATTTTGTGAAAATTCGACGACGCCCGGAGGAAGATTGCTCGTATGTCGCGTTCCGGTGGTCAATATCGGACCGCCGCGGCTGTTTATGTTTGATTTAGTTTTAATGAAATTTTTGCCAATTTTGATTCATATCTCTTGGTCGGATGTTGCCGAAGGACCCAAAATGGCGCGACAAAGGAACGATGGCATGGATTCAATGAAGGAATTTGGGGTTTTTTTTCTCGGCAAACTGAAGATGATTTTTGAAAACAAAATCTAGGTTAAATATTAGCGTTTTTGTCAGAAAATCGTACCCGAAAAGACCATTACAAACGAACCATAAATTAAGTGAATGTAAATACGGAGGATCGCTCAGAGAAAAACCCTTTCGGAATGCGAACCATTGCTGCTGCCTTTCCGGTCCGTGGCGCAGTTCAAATAGTTAGCGTTTCGTTATGGAAAAACACTGTTCCAATTAAACTCATTCTGCATCAAAGCCTTTTCTGGAGTAATTTAATTTTCTCTCTCAGGACCCGGCCCCAACTACGGGGAACCGGGACCAATATCATTTCCATATTTCTTGCCACTGTCCATCACCACCACCGGGCCACCGGGTTTACGTTTGGACCTGCCAGGCCCGGGGACAGTGTCCGGAGCCAACGAGAGCGCTGCCAGTTTTGGTAGCTTTTTAATTTACTGCGAACGCGTTTCGCGTCGCCAGCGGCCTCGGTGGCAGAGAACTAATTCAATCGAACATTTACCAACACTAACTTTCGGTTCGGGGCCGCCTCGCTGCTAACCGGTTCCGGAAAGATTCCGGACAGCGAACAAGTCGGTCTCGGCCGCTCGAGTCACCAACTCGACTCGACTCGAACCCTTTCGGAAGATGGCAACCCGGCGGGCCAGGATTTTGAGTCAACATTTGGCCAGCCCTCGATTGCGCGCAGTGTCGTGGCTGTAAGACACACGCCGCCGAGAGTCCTTCCAGGCGGTGCGGCTGCGGCAAAAGTTGGGTTTCGCGGTTCGCTTCCGGCTTGAACATGAATTAGCTATTAATTAATAAATTAGGCAAGCGCCAGTAGCGACGGTGGCGGCCCCGAGTTGCTTCGTCTTGGCTCATCCTGCCCTCTGCACGGTTCATTTTGCGCCACGTCACCGAACGACCATTTGATGATTTTTAATTTCATTATTTGCTTTAATTAAAAGACAAAAACGATTTTCCCGCGCACAGGGCCGGGGAGCGCCGCGTGTGGTGACTGTGTTTCGGATCACGATCGGATCGGGGTGGCGCGCCGTGGCAGGAATTGATGAAGTTGAGAACTATATTATCCGACATTATGAACTCTGGTCTGGTCTGGCCGGAAGCTGGAAGAAAGTTTCGATCGATCGGGGCCACGGACTGGGTGGACAGATTTGGATAAATTTGCAGCACGAAGAGTGTATTATTGCGGATTAATTCACTTTTCTTCCTCATTAACCCGGTGCCGGTGACATGATTGGGCCCGGGAGTTGGGAAGTTGTGTTTTTCATTGTTACTGACGACGGGTTGTGTGGCAAATTGCCGATAAGTAAAATTTCTCTTTTGGTTTATTTTAACAAACATTTCTCGATTATCGATTCAAACGCAGTGATTCGGGTTGAAATAGATCAAATGAACTCCTAACCTTTGATGAACCGCCAAGGGCCATATCGGCGCAACCTCTCAAAGACCCATTACCAGCACAAAGGATTCGAAACGCCGCAACACACCGGCCTTTCGAAGGCTTTTCGTTTCGCGCTTTGGCTCTTCTACCTACTTTATTAATGAGCGTTTTTCCTTGGCGCTGGGCCGACGACAATAAGTGCAGTTCTTAGGCTCCCATTTAAAAGCCCATTAAAGGTCATAAACGTGACACACTCCGGGCGGCCTTCCATAATTTCCCATTTCGCCATGCGCCTGCCGATTGCCAGTAAAAAAAATCGATGGTAAAAATCGATCGAAACAAGGCCGGGCTTCGAATGAGAAGCGACGACGCAAATGATTTTTATTGCGTGTGAATACGGCCCACTCGAGCATTTGTACGTCGGTGTCGCTGACCTTCCCCGCTGAGCGCTGGCCGCCTCCGAAACATTATGCTTCTTCGCACCATGGTTGCGCTTTCATGCTGGCCGCCGCCGGGCACCATGGTTGCGCTTTCATGCTGGCCGCCGCCGGGCGGGGACAGAAATTATCGCAACATAAAGTGCATCCAATACGCCCGCCAATATGCTGCCACCGCCATCCGATGCTCGTCCGTTCGCCATTCGGCCATTCGCGCTGGTTAAGTGTTTCGAAATGGTGATTTATGTGTACCTTTTTGCAGTCAGCAAACCACACCACCACCCGGCACTACCCCCCCGGTACACGGTACGTCGGTTATGTTGGCCGCCGGTCTCGAAATTGAAATACCGGCGCACGGGTCGACTCGGAGCTATTTTTACGCAACAAGGATGCAATCGAGAGCCGGTGCCGAGAGGGATGTCGGCATTGTTTTATGCTCGTTCGGGTCTTTTTTTATTTAGTCCACTGTTTCCGACGCTCCCTGGCCCCCGCCGGAGTGACGGCCATCGATGCAATTGTCCTGGGCAACATCAAAAGGACTTTCGGTGTGTGCCTTTTTCAATTGCGAACTGGTTAATAGGTGTGCCGCTCGAAGGTGTGCAAAATCGCACAATGCTCCATTTGTCGCAGCGCGGCGTGGCTTTGTTTTTGATTCTTGTATGACGGCCCTTTTTCTATGTTCTGCCGTTTTCCCGATATGTTTTTATGCGTCGTTTGGGCTCGGCTCGGTGGGAAATATTGGTTAAGCCCTCTTTTCGGTGCCAACACTCCCGGGGTGCCGCTAAGGTCCGTAAGGATCAATTGTTTCGGAGCGAGGAGCGATTCTTTACGCCTTCCACTTGAGCCGAAGCCGACAAGGTCCTAGCTGTGGTCAAGTGTCCTGTCATGAGGCGGCACCTTCTATAGCTCAACGGGTGGTGAGAAATTTAAAAGCAATACATAGACCGCTGATTACATTACTGGTTGATGGGATATATGGAGTGTACACAATAATTACGGCCATTCCAGTTCGTGATCCGAAAAAATGCCAAATAGTGAACCGAAAGGGGACCGGAATAAATAGATAAATGTAGAATAATACACATTATTCCTTGGCTTCATACACAATAGAGACACGGAACGTAGAGTGACCAAACAAGTGTCCGTGCCGTGTGCCCGTTGTGCTATATTTTGCATGGGTTCCGAATCGTTATCCTTTTTGGGGGGTTGACACTTTTTGCTGTTCCAGTGGCTACATTTCGCAGAACAAATTCCATACTGTTTGCCCACATTCCCCGGTGTATAAAAATATGTCACCGGTGAGCCCGAGCTGCATCCTTGCGCCGGTTGCGCCAAAGGACATACGAAATTATTGGGCGGGCGTCCCCGGGGGTGATTCGTTTTGTGTTCTGTGCCTGTTCTGGGCGTTCGGATTTTTGGAAAATTATTTGAATTGTAAATGAGATTTAGTTTAAACATACGTGCACGGCCTCGGAGGTCCTTCGGGCGGACCGGATTCCATTTGGGTGCAATGATTTCCCTCGGGTGTGGGCTCTGGGAGCTCCCAAAGACACTGCAGTTGCAGTGCAGCAGAAGTGCAGCCAACCGGCCGCAGCTGATTATGGTCTGATAGTGAAGCGAAGGGCTTTGTCATACAAACGATTGGCCCAGTGGCTGAACTCCCGTTCCGTCTTCGTCGACTCCTCACGGGAGTGCATCGAATGGGTGGCAGCATCGACTTGATGGTGAGTGCTGTCCACAGATTCGACACGACGGGCTGTTAGTGTCCAACGCAGGTCCTTCATCAGCAGCGCCGTCGTCTTCGTTCGATGTGGGGGCCGAACCAACGAGAAGCAAATGGTAATCCGTGAGGCTTAAGGCGGAACTCGAAAATGAAACCATCCGATGTGTTTGCTTTTAATCCAGCAACGGGGCTTAACGGGTGTAGAAATTGGCAAAACGCATAAATGATGACCGACGTAATGAAGCTGGTGATGAATTGGGGCTGTGGTTTCGAAGACATGGCGTCCCATTCGGTTATGCCTACTTCTGGCACCGATCCTTTCGAAGGAAGGGCTATAGTAAATGTTTGGAGTATTAGCAAACTTTGGATAGTAGCTACAGTAAGTGCTATTTTATACATTTTATCAAAAACTCTACAGTGCCCAAATATCCATTGTGTCCAAATTTGCATGAATAACGCATTCCGTGGCTCAAAAACCAACGTATGACTGATTAGATAATCTCGTCGGGATGCTACCGTGTAGTTTAATTTGAGGCAACACTAATTTTTGATGGACAGGGCTCATATGTGTACGGTGCCCACCGCATGTTTCGAGTCCGACCGCAGAGCCGGGTGCTGTTATTCCGCCGCCCCAAAAGAGTAAGCGAAATTTAGATTCTAATTTCGGGCAAATATTTTCGGTCAACTTTTGGTCGAAACGCCGCTTGTTTGACTAGTGCCCTGTGTAAGTCCGTGCCGCTTACAGATCCCAAACTGCGCTGCAGCCGCAGCATGGTCCAGGTTCGTCAGCCACCTTCACCCGGAGCCCTGCCCGTCACTGGGGACCGCCGGAGCGGGAGAAAAATCAAATATTCCATTTCGCCAACGAATGGTGCTTGTCGTCGTCTGACTAATGGGAACCCAGGTCCCAGGATGTCCCGGTTGAGTTGACCAAAGTGTCCAAACCATACGTTTTAAAGACAAGCAATTGCACTTCACTCTGCGCTGCGAGCCGGCGCGGACGATGCCGTCAGGACATCGTTCTCGGGCGCCCGTGCCACGCGTCCCAAGAGAAATGGGGGTTTCCGCCCGTTTCATAAGGTCCCCCCCTCCGCGTTTGAAGTGAGGTAGTTCTGGTTTCTTCTGGCACTCCCGGATCTGGGCCGTCGTTGAAACAAAAGCCACGCCATCTAATGCTATTCGCCCGGCAGCGCAGAGAACGTTCTATGCAAATAGTTTTAATAGAATAAAATAAACATACAAATTGTATTGCTTCAGCTGCAGTCACCCGTCTCCGGAACAACTGGGATGTAGGTACTCAAGACCCGGGAAGGTTGGCCTGTTTTCCTGCGCCCCACGAAACTCGCGGATCCGGAAGGGTCCGGTTGACGGCACTTTCTTCTTTTCAGCGCAACTGCAACCGAAGCGTTGCACGGAATGGCAAAAAGAGTAATAGAATCTGGCCGGTGTCCGTGCCAAGGAGCTGGGATGAAATTGCTCCGCCTTCGTTGTAGTTATGCAAAAATGAAGCTCTCACGTTACTTTCCGGAATTAATTTGGAAAATATTGAGCCGAAAGCCTGCCGAATGGTGAAGCCAGTCGGGTGGTGGTTAGATTTAAGCCCCCGGTGGTAGTTGAGAAAGGGCCAACCAGGAGATACAATGGATGGAAAACCTATCGTAAGGTACAGACCTTTACTGAAATACCACCCTACTGACATATCATTTTTCTACAGTCATGTGGACGAATGAAGTGTTAGAAGCTGCTTGTTTGACCATTTGTAACTTTCATAGCAAACATAACTATTGCCTAAAAGTAGAACCAGAAATGTCTTAAATAATATATTCAACGAGCCCAATAAAATCTGTACATATTATTAATTGCTATTAATTTATAAACGAAGTAAAAAGAAAGGACTATTTTTGCTCCGTCCAATAGGAAGACGTCGGTCCACTTAACCATGCTCCGTTTTAGCTTAGACAGATACTAATGAATAAAAGTGTAGGCGCTGGTTCTAGCATGAAGATAGAGCCGTATTTGAATTGCTGTGAATTCCATGGTATTGTCAAAGGATTGTAAGTCTTCGTAGGGCCGATTTTAATCAATATCCTTGCTATGAAATTGCTAGAGCATCAGATTGCCCCAGAGGTTGTTTCGTTAGTAAATAATTAAAAGAATACTGTGTATTTCACTAAGAGACATTTCTGGAAAGACGAGCTCGGAAATTCTTGTGAAGGGTTGCAAGTTTTCTTTTGCAAAGCAACCTTTTAGCACATCCAAATCGAACCGAACGGACCAAGTCCATCGGTGTGGCTGACCTTATCACTTTCGGAAGGTCCGCTGCAGTAGTGCTGTTGTGCACGCCCCGCAGGATGACCATTATTTTATTGGACGTGCAATAAATTACCGATAAAAATGTATAAATAAACGGGCGTAGCACATTTCTTTGACTGTCCAGACTCGGGGCGACCGATCCTAGCACATTCGTTGGCGCTACGGAACGAGGAAGAATCTAGGCTAAAAGGCTGAGCCACGCCAGCCAGCTTCTCCGTGGTCCGTGGTTGAGCATCGACCCGACGGCCCCCGGCATTAGGTGAAATATTTCGGATGGAAAATAAAATACATTAAAGAGAACCATAAATTTATCTTCACATCCTTGAACGAAGGTGATGCATCCGGTCTGTGGCCGAGATCTTTGCCCTGCACCGGGCGAAAGGAACAGCTCGCTGGAGGAGCGTTTGGGTCCGAGAGGTGCTGTACTCACTTTACATTAATGGGATATTGGTGAGCAGCAAAACCACTGCCAAGGATGTGGCAGGACCCGAGCTAAGTAACTACACACAACTAAGTGAAACAATAGTTACATGCCAAGAAGTGAGACAGCTGGCACCACGGAAACGACACAATGGCAAAGGAACAGCCTACAGAGCATTCGGAGTCGGCAGAAAGGTTTCTCTGGTGCTGTGTCTCGTGGAACATTCCGAAGGTATGCCGAGCAGCTCCATTTTGGCAGTGAAGAAGGAAAAAGAAGGAAACTAAGCATTGTTTGATTGCTAGCGGATGATCTTTCGAAGCTCGTTCCGGTCGAGTAATCGATTCGAGGACAAAATATGCTTCACGTTTCATCGTTAGTATGAATGATTTTGAAATCGTTTGCTACTACGTTTCGTACCATAGCTTGTTTAAAGCTTTTATAGGCAATTTTAAATGGGCTGGGTCGAGTTGGAAAAAGCATTTACAATGAAAAAAATGCAACAAGTGTTAAGACTTTGATTTCATCAAAAATAAATTACTGTTGAGCAACACTTCGCGGCGGAACTTTCGTTGCCCTCATCACCGACAGCGAATGGAACTCGGTTGGTGCCTGTTGTAGGGTGCTGCGGTTTCTTGAAAGTTTGTTCGTTTCTTTGCCAAAACCTCCGCTCCGAGGGCTGGAGACCCCATGCACCGAGCAGTGCACCGAACAATGTATCACGGATGCAAGTTTCTGGCGTGTTGGAAACGGTGTAAGAAAATCGTCGACTGGTCGGTTGCAGTAACGGTGGTCAGCACCGTTTCTTGTGTTGATTTGTTGCGGTTCTGGCGGTTCAATCCTCCGGCTTCACCCGACTTTCCTGTCTAGGGAGCACCGTGGGGCTCCACCCTTGGCGCCATTTTTCTTTTCTACGGCCCCATTTTGGCCAGCGACCATTTCGACTGGGGCTGGAGATTTGAAAAGAAAAAGTTTCGCCTTCGCCTGTCGACGCCATCTTGACCGTTATTGTTTGATTCCGCCGGAAGTTGATTTGAGCAGCTTTCGGGCGCACCTTCCACGGACCTGCTGCACCAGCACCAGATGCAAGTGGCCGCCGTTAAAGCATGCGGAAAAAGTGAGTTTCTTTTTTCCGGCGCACTCCTCGAGGTCTGCCCTCCTGTATTGGCAAAAACTATTTCGCCCATTTGGTGCTGCGGAACTGCTTCAGCTTACAAAGGACCAAAAGGGGAGAGCTTCAGAAATCTGCAGTCGGAAAAGTTTAAAACGCGGCAACAAAGCGCTCGCAGCGGCGGAGGGCAAAGTTTTGGGCAAAGAAGCATAATTCATTAATGCTGCCCTCTCGGGCGTGTGTGTCAGCGGCATTTGTCGTCCCGGGTGCACAATGGGTGGTCGTTTGAAAAATTCGTTAATTTTCTTGCCTTTGATCCGCCGGAAGCGATGGCGACTTTTGTTATATTCAAGTTCTAACAGTCATCCTCTCAATTTGGTTGGAATTTAGATTAAAAAAGCCACCAGCCTAGGCTGTCCTCCGTTCAGAAACAGGACTTACGACGGTGAGTCCAAAAATTCCGAAAATGTAGTGAGCCCCCGAACGTTAGCCCGATTGCGTCACATTCCTTAATGAACGCATACTAACAGCAAAAGGAGCACCGAAAACAAAAAATCTCAGCCCAAACTATCATCCATCGACCGGTTGGGACCTGTTCGACAAGTGTGCTTAGCGCGGTAACCCCTGCAGCAGAAAGTTGATCCCAATCAAACCCAGCGTCGGCGAAAAGGTGCGCCAGCGAGCCGTAAGGAGCCACGCTAAGGACTCCGTGGCCGAACGTCCCGCATCGTCCCGGCCGCACCACATCAATGCCAACTACCTTTCAATCAAACCCATCCGATATCAATTTTGTTGACATATCCCTAGCAAACGACAACTTCATTACTTCCTTCGGCTTCGGCGGCCGCGCGCCGCCACCGCCGCCATCGTTAGCGCTGCGGCGCGGGACCGGTTTCGGATCCATCTCAAGATTACAGCTGTCAAACGCCGCCATCGTCATCGGCGTCGGGAGCCGTGCTCTGTAGTGGGCCGTTCGCTCCCGTTCGTGACACCGATCGATCGATCGGTGTTTGTTTGCGCTCACGGCAAGCACGCCAATCGCGCGCACCGCCATTCGTCACGTTATCACCGACACACATGAGTTAAGTCGTTGGCCCCTCTAATCGCTAGGGCCCTAAAAAAATGTTGTGCCAATTGAAATGTGTTTCCGGACGGGGCGCAAGAAAGCACTACAGTGCCCATGCCGAAGGACTGCACATTCCGGTCGTTCGGTGGCCACAGGACGAAAATGAGTCGTAGCGAGTGGAGTGCGCGCCGGATACTCTTGACGTGGCCACGTGGCCTCATTTCGCACAGCCGCCGCGGACGTGCAGACTCTCGATTCGATCCGTCAGACTCGGTGCCCCTGCGTTTGGCTAGTGTTTTCATCCATCATTCGATTTGTAACGGTTGATTTGTTCAATCTTCGCAGCTCCTCGCTGTTAGTCGGTGGCAATCGATTGGCACCGTGAGCTCGTATGCTTCTCGAGTCCTTCTTCGTTCTTTGGAGAGTCCTGAGTTGTGGAAAGGACTAACTTTGTGGGAATATATTCTCCGTGAGGGAACTACTTCTAGATATTTGAATATGAGTTTCGAGTAACACGTGACCACTATAGTTTCGCTCTGGTTTTTGTTTATAGACCATAGAGCGGAGAGATCATAGTTTCTGGGTTTTATGAGAAAAGTTGGCCAGCATTACAACCCACTGCTCATTAGACACAAACAAAACATGGCCACGCAAACTCCTCAGAACCCTCGGTGTTCGGTGCTATTATCGTAAGTCAAGGAACGCCTTAAGCCGATGCCAATCGACCGTGGAGCCTCATGCGAGCTTACCGCTGCCACCGTCCGTCCCGTGCATCGGTGTGACATGTTTGGCGGAACAAACGATGTCCCCGGCTCCCGGGCCGCACTGGCAGAGATAAATGAACCGGAAGCGTGGTGGAAGTCGTGCAAAGTTTTGCACGCGAGATGACCGGGTAAAGAAGTTTAGGCAACGGGCAACTACGGTCACGAAGGAAAGCAACCTGCAGAGACGGGGAAAAAACGTCAGAGCTTATAATTTAATTACAAATCAGTTTTCTTAATCCACCGCCCAATTAATGGTGAAATGCTGTAACTGATGACTTCCACCGACTTTTCTGCCGTTGGTTTTGGGCGGGTCCCACTTTCGTCGTCGTCTTGATGTCCCGTGGGGATATCAGGATTCCGGGTACGTCCGTTCGCGTCCGGTGTCCATTCGTCCTCCTGGCTGCTGGACGGTGTCTGGATAGGATTTTGATAAATTCCTTGCGCAGTTGTTACTGATTGCGGTAAACTTCCCGGTTTCCGGGCGTGGGGCGAAAAATCGAATCGGCCGCTTTTCCCCCGGGGAAACTTCGCTTTCTCTCTCTCTCCTTTTTCCCGTCTCCTCAGGCCGCCCCATGGGTGATGATTGAGAGGATTGGAATATGAATTTTATTTGCTTGTCGGATTTCGGCTCGGCAGCAAACCGACATCCTGTGCCACCGGCTGTGGCGTGCCACCTCGGGTTAAGGATAATTCCGCTCACGTTCGTCGAGATCGAGGGCTTACGCACCCGCCCAGAAGCACCAGCAGCAGACTGTCAGGAGATCAACGAAGTGTTCATTAATTCGTACGTGTACATTGCTGGCGTGCTCGCTAAGGTTAGACGCCAAGGCGGAGTAATTAGCGGCCAAATTGTGCACGATAGCCCACGCCCCGCCCTGTGCCAGGTTCGGTAGGTTTAATTGGCAAACTGCAGCCCTGCTAATGAAGATAAGAAACTGCCGTCCGATGCACGATTTGTGGTGTCAGTTAATTTGGCAAACGAATAAGGGCCAAGCTGGCCCATTTCGACCGCATGTGGGAAAGATTAACGGAATCAAAGAATGGTTTCTTGATATATTGGTCAAACATGGTCAAATACCACGAAAAGCGACGCGTTGGCTTGAGATTCGCGTATTGCATACCTTCAGGCGTTTGATGAGGTAATTTGTAAAGTCAAACCAAACAGAAAGTGATATAAAATCTACAAATCTCTTTTCTCATCCAGACTCTTCATACATATAGACCTTAGCATTGTAAAACTACGATGTACAATGCCTTCTTTCCACCGATAGGCCCACATAGAAAAGATGGTAAAACACATGATTCTAGCCGATAAATTGACGGCGACTTAAATAACACAACCTTCCGTTGTGCTTCAATAATCCATGCGAATCAATACGGAAGTTAAGCCTGGCTCTGTGTGTGGAATTGAAAAACAATATTTTCCTTTTGTTATTGGCCAGCAATAATAACGAACTCACAGCCCAAAGTTAGCCGCCCGGTTTTTCCCAGCCAACAAAGAAAGAAAGGAAAATAGTACCGCCCGATGGCGAGACTAAGCACTGCAAAGGCTACCACCCTCCGGCCTCGGGCAGGGGGTTCTGGCCGCAAGAACGTTAGCAGCTGCCAGCAGCAAATGAAAGTAAAACACTGCGGAAAATCTTTTCCGGCTCCGAGGGTGACGTGTGAAATTGTCGTTCCGTAAATAAACATAATTCGGCCGTCAGCTTTAGTGGCGCAGTGAAGAAAAAGTCTGAAAAAGAACCGTCCAAAGGAAACCGTCAGCGGGGTGACAGAAGAAACCAGTCCCAGTTTTGGCCCACCATTAATGCTGTCGATTGCTTAGTAGCGCCCCGTGTCGTCCGGTTTTTTCTGTCGATCGATTCGTTTCTCGCTTTCCCGGGACCGGTCGAGGGCCAGATTTTACCTGATACACTTGCGAAAATTGCGAATTGCAATGGCGTCCGTCAAGTTCTTGGAGGAACTTTCCCCCCTTCGACGGTCGGGCTGGCGTTTTCTAAAAGCAAATATCAACTCGAAGAGGGCGACTTCTTGGTGGGGACTCCCGCGGCTAAGGCTCAGTCATGGAGAAAGTTCTTCCGGACGCGCTTTGTCTTGGTCGAGTGCGTGTCGTGCCGGACCTCTGGGCGTCTGCATCGTCCTTTCGCCAAGGCGTCCCCTTTCCCGATCGGAAGCCCTGGCTTTCAATCAATGGCAACATGTAAGCGGTGATGTCCATTTTCGCTTTCCCTTTTATCGACAACCAATCAGATAGGAAAACAAATAAATAATAAAAATGTATGCGCCTGGCGCACGGGATGAGCTTCTCTGCTGGCCGGCAGCCCACAAGGAGCTGCTGCTAGACACGGTTGAAGTACGGAAGCTTAGTTTGTGAGCATGTTTTCCGGTGGCAATAATATTGAACCAGGCGTCGGAGACTCACGGGGAGACTGACTGGACGGGCCCGTTCGATGAAGACGACGTGCCGGATCGTCGGCCAGCCTGTGAGCGATGAGGAGAAGAAAAGCAGATGTAAGTGATTCGTGTCTATGGGAAATGTACGCGTGTTTGTTCAGCAACGTCTATGTTTTGAGCAGAACTATCCGGACGGACCAGACTGGCTCTTCTGTCGGATGCTTTCCGAAGAATGTTATTAAAAATTACATGAGTGAGCAATCACTGGCTACACTTGGGACGGGTCTTTTATAAATTTCAAAGCACATTCTGTCAATAATGGTACGGTCGCTATTAATTTCTTTAAATCAATTCCCGTTCCTTCAGGCGTTTGAATAACGGCATTTTACTTATGCTTTCATGTTTTTGTAATTGAAATTTGGCCCATGTTTGGAAGTTTAACGAGCTGTAAATGCAACAGGAAAATGATGAAGCGGTGCTGCATTTCGCTCAAGCTGAAGTGCGCTATTACATTATTGCCACTAAATCATAGTTCATCCTAAACATAAGCATGATTATCCGCCGGCTTTGTTCGTAGAAATTGTATCACTCCAAGAAAAGTTCTCTCGTTCCGTCGTTGAAGGAAACTGTAGCCGCTCTCGACCGACAGATTGAGCCTCTTGGAATGAAAGGTAAACTCATCGCCCGACTCCTGTGCAGTGAGTGTTCCCGAGCAACTCTTCACAGCGCAAAACAGATTACGTGTGCAGGGCCAGGCGATCTTGTCGGGGGCCCACTCCAGGATCCCCGTCAGGCATTAGCTCTGCTAGCCTCCTGGCCATTTGGCACCCTTTCGCACGGTTGTCTGCGGTTGCGGCAATCATTATGGCTTCTTAAGCTCAATTCAATCAACCTCCTGAACCTTTCCGTCACACGCCGGGGGCCGCTGTCGAATTACCTGCACATACACGGGGCCGTGTTGGAAAGTGTCAGCGGCGACCGTAAGGATGCGAGCGGGTCCACAGTCCGTTGCGAGATACAACTCCTGGTTATTACTTTATCTGATTACATTTAAGTTTTCCCTGAGAAAACACTTTTATCACTCTCGCCCTGACGTCAGCGTACGTGTGTTGGGTTGGGGGCCGGTTCTTCGCACCGCAGGTTGCAAAGGGTGTCTAGAATCCGATTTTGGGACGACCTCAGGACAACGTTCTGGCAGAAGGACCTCCGCCGAAATTGGATTGTGGTAGCGCCGTAGCCCAGCGGCGACTGGTTCCTTCGAAGTTGTCCTGTCCCGGCCCCTGTGGGCAGGGCTTGTCTTGAAGACTCGCACGACGAAGACGGTTAACGATGTGTGGTAGCGTGAGTGTGCATATCACTCAAGATTACGCCATTTTTAAGAGGATCATGTCCTGTCCTTGTTGGCCGCTCGCCAAAAAAGGAGGGGACCAGCGGGACGTCAAGATGCGCGTTCGGAAGATAGGGTGGTCGGTACACGGGGGCCAACCATCACTCTTCTTCAAGAGTTGAAAGTTTCGCCATGCCGACGCAGGGACATCGCTGCGGATGCAACCGATTCCACACACTTACGACCTGTCGGCGGTGTTTCGGGTGGGCGTTTGGCGAAGTTGTGGAGAATTAATGACTTCTACTCTTTGCTCGATACAAAAAGCAGAAAAGTTACAATTCACGTTTTGTGCTCCTTCGGTGATGGATGTGCATTTTCTTCCAGACTTCCAAAGCGCAGTAAAGGAAAAGCTTATTAATTTACTTAAATTGTTCAGCACGTTTCATTACAACAAAAACTAAATACAACAAAATAGTTTCGAGAAAATGTTAAAACGTTAAAGTTTCATCTAAACTGTGAACCAATAAGGATTACGCTCTGCCCTTTGATTCGTTCGGATAAAGCCACCGCTGGCGTAAAAAATCATCTTCGCGGCCTAAACGTTCCCAAAGGTTGCCAACATGCGTCCTGGGCTGAGCCTAGCACGGCTCCGAGTCGATTGTGTGCCATTTCACGGTTTTCTGGGCAAACTACGGCCCGCGACACGTCTGAATGCGTGTCCTTGCTCGGCTTTGTTCCGTCGCCGTGGCCGCCGCCACCGACTGTTTCACGGTTCCGAATCCGATTCATTATTTGTCCCGAATTTAGCACCCGTCCGTGTCGAATGGTCGGTGCCGATGGGCAGGAACGCAACACGCGGGACCTTCCGAAAAGGACTCGGCGAAGGCCGCTCGAGTTCCTCGCCGAGGTAAATAATAGGTTAATTCACCGGGCGTGAACGATCGGTCCGATTTCGTTCCGGATCCAGATTCGAAAGATGGCGACCCTTTTTGCTGCTCGTGGGTCCTGCTCAATCTCTCTCTCTCTCTCTCTGTTTTCGATGCTTTCGCTACTCGCAGGGTGTTGATGGATACGCCAGAAAAGGAGCAACCCATTTATCGTTGTGCCGCTACCGAGCGGATGGAAGCCAATCGAATCACCTGAAGTCACGATTCATTCGAACGAAGTTCCGACGCTATTTGATCAAAATTTCACTCCATGGTAAATTAATTTAAATCGCTTCCCCCGGGTTGCAGTTCGCGCAGTTCGCTTGCCCGAATTCCCTCGAACCAGGACAACGGTGCCGACGGTGAACCCCGTTGACGATTCGATTCGCTTCATTCTCTTTGCCATTCCGGGCACATCCTTAATTGAAAATCTTGGCTCTATCTCGGCCGCTGCTCGATAACAATCCGTAAGGGGTTGCGCGTCGCATCCTTAAGAAAATAGCATCACTTAGGGCCGCCAAAGCGGCACAACAACGGCACGAGGACGACGGCAAGACGGCACGGCAAAATCTTAATCCCGGCATCAAACGTAAGCAAATAAAGTGAGCAAATAGCATTCCGCTAACAATTCCGGGGGGCGGCCGGCACAATCAGCTGTACTAACGTTTTGTGATTGCAATCCGTTTTCCCATTTGATTTTTGCCTGCGTTTTGTGTCTCCTGGGCTAGGACTGGGAGCCTCGTGTTCGCATCCGGTCCCGGCAGCCGGATGCCTGGCCAGCCAGCACGGACTGGCCCTCGGCTGGCAGCGAAACAAGCATTTTATTTGCTATGTGAAACAATTTACTTATGCACAATAAAGCAGTGTCCTGGGCTCTCCGTGCAGCTCTATCGCTCCATCGATAAGGCGAAATGAATGTTAGCGTAGCGCGGGTTGTCCTGCATTTTGCATTCCTAGTTTTTGTTTCGCCTTCCATCCCCTGTGGGCTACTTTACGATCGTTGTGTGTTTGGAAAGTCATCGAAATTACAACGGACTCGCCTTTATTTTCATCGGGATCTTCACCTCTAACTTCGTGTGTCGGGCAATGTTAATTAAGTTTTCGTTTGCATAGCGCATCCAATCTGTGACCAAAATGAGAGCGCACGAGATGGGACAATTGTTTTCCACTAAATAAACAACGCTACTTTGTGCATTAGAATGACTCCATTGTGAGGGTTGAAAACTAATTGGAAATGGACATTGAATCCTTTTTTCATTCATTTCTTCTTGTATCAAAAGTCTGATTGATTTGAAAGACTAACTTTGAAATATCGAATTTATCACTAATCATGTTTAATCCTTAACTCTGGAACTTAATCGAGTTGTCGAATGTCAACGGCTAAACGGTGACCCCAAAAATAGCATATGCAATGTAAAGCTCGCCCAAACCCCTCTATGACGTGCCTATATTGACCAGAGAGTGTGCTATAATTAAACCAACCTGCCTCCGTTCCACCGTGGGCCAAAGTAACATCGAATGTGTTTTACGCAAAACATACGCCCAGCGAGCAGCAAAAACTCTGAGCACAAAAACGGGGGAAATTGGGCCCGCGACCAGAATGAAGTCGTCGGCCTGCCGGTGAGATGTGATTCTTGTCTGTCAGCGACGTCTAATCAAGATTAATCGATTCCGCCACAGTCGTCGCTCTAGACCACCATTCGGAAGGCTTCATTTGATCCATCCGTCATTCTGTCTACCGTTTGCGCCCAACCCAACCGGTCGACTAGGCTTCTTGGTCGAGACTTGCCGACTTCAGACTCCCGAAAGATTCCGATCCCCACACACACAGAGAGGCTCCTCGCGACAATGATAACAAGCCCGACACCGGCCGGCTATCGGGGCAGCCGGGAAACCCGGAAATGGTTCCGTCACCACAGACCCATACACGCATGCCAGACACACCGGAAGCGCTGGAAGCGGGAAGTTCCGACACGGAAGCGAACGCTCGGGGGAGCAAAGTAATAAATTTTCATACATAATAACCATAAATCATAGTCCAAACCCCGGAAGTGGAGCGAAACTTGGCAGTCAAGCTACGTCACCGGAATGTCTCGTTGCAGCCGCCGTCGCTCCTGGCACAGTTTTTCCGCGTCTGATTCAACTACGCCATCGAGAGCTACGGGTCCTTGTCCGGCGAGCTTGGGGAATCGTATTTGTTCCCTAAACTGAGGTCCAACCGACGCAACCGTGGACGGTGAAGATTACTACGGTGTCTCCGAAGAGCTTTCGCCAAAAGCTTGCGACTGGCCTTTTCGACTTCCGACACTGGCCAAGAAGTTGGGTTGAGGTTTTTTTCCTAAGCTCTCCGACAACACGGAAATAGGAGTCATAAATTCTCGTGAATCACGAAAGCGCTGGTCTGCTGGCCACCGAATGTTGCTAATGATTCTCTGGAACGTAATGTCGGAGGAACCGATGTTGATGAATTGCTCTTCGCTCAGGGAGTATTTAAATGGCGATCTTCTTTTCTGTTGTGCCGCTGATGCTCGGAGAACACATTAGATCCGAAAGTCAAGCCAATTGGGGTCAGAGCCATCGAGTAAGATTGTATGCGAAAGCATTTTATACGAAGTAAAATCACTGGTGAAGCTACCTTCCGCTTTACATTGAGCCTACAAATGGCCCTATAAAAACCCCCATGAGAAAAGATGTCGTCCTTTCGAATTCACCCAACCGGCCGGAGCGCGGACTTTTCACACTGATTGACTGCCAGCGATTTTTTCCATCGGCCATCCGGACAGCTGTGACATGTTACTCCATCATCATGCGAGTACGTGTCCGTGGACATAAAACAGAGCCACCGTGCTGTGGACACCTTCGCGGGCGAATAGAACGTGAACGGGCGGGACAGAAAAAATGCTGTCGTTACGGCTCCCTCGACGCCCGTTAAGATTGTGGCGTGGCCCAACAACCATGGAGCATGGGCTCCATATTTTCCACAGCGCCACACATCGGATAATTACTTTTTCGGACTTCCATTTGACCGTTGGGTATTGGCATATTTGGACTCGGTGCTCGGTAGTAGTTCCACCTGCTACCTCTTTTTTTTTGGGTAGTGTCCGAAACGTTCCGATGCTGCTGCATCGTTCGGGACGATGCTGTAGCCCGTCGTGGCTACGAGATGCTTCGATACGGCCATAGTCCGGCAGGCCCGGGGGTTGCACTTTTCCCCGGGGGAGCGAATTTTACGACCGTTCGGAGTAATTAAAAGCAAAATTAACAAATTGTATCAATGTTTTGTGCACCGCTCGGCCAGCCCGGGCCCGGGGTCAGACAGAGGAGCCGGAACCGGCGGGGGTCTCAAATTCGAGTCGATACATGAATGAGGCGTTAAATAGCCACCCGGAATGGTGGTGGGCTCTAATTGCTGGGTTGCCATTTTGGGAACGGATCACCGGCACCGGACAGTAGTCAGTTCGATGGTCGTTAAATTAGTGTTCCGTTAGGTCCGCGTCATTGAAAACATGGGTTTAAGCGGTTTGCTGGGTCGGTCGTGCTCCGTGGGATCGGCAGTGCTTTTGTGGCTCAATTTTCGTCATCAAGTGCTAGAAGCTGCAAAAATGTGAAATTGCATGTGGCTTCAATTTACAAACGCCGGCGAAGCGTTTTGGTTTAACATTGTATAGGATAGTGGCGATATTGCTATCAATATCAATGACTTCGGAATTGGCTTAATTATGTTACCTTTTGAGCACTCAACTGATATTGACTAGCATGTGACCTGAGCGATCTGTAGTTTCAGTAATCGGTCCAATAATTAGGATAACTAACTAGCCTTGAAATTAAAAACATTGGAGTAGAAATAGTTGATGATTGTAGTTTATAATTCACTGCTTAACTTCAGTAAAAATGTCCGAAAAGCCCAAACCTACTCCAATGGGCAATCAGAGGGCCTCAGAACCACAGGTGCTTGGCTATCGAAAGGCTCTAATGCGCCACTAATCGTATCAACCCCATTCAATCGCAATCGTCCCTTCCGTTAGCCTTCCGTTGTGTGCCTCCAACTGAAATGGGCGGCGTATGACACGAAGCCCACTTCAACATCCTAACGAGAATCCGCTCCAATCAGACCGGACCGGAAAGCGAAAACGAACGCGGATTTCAAGCATGGATAAAAATGGATCGCTTGAAGTACCATCGCATCGGTGGGGCATCGCTTCGTGGTTTTAGGAGACAGATGAGGCAAAATGACAACCCGCCAAACGAAGCAAACAAACAAACAGACTGCCCGTTCTGCGGTGGCCATTAGCATTCCACTCACTACTGCCGCGCCGAAGAGTGACGAGAAACTAATCGCCCCAATCATAAATTGGGAGCCACAACGCCGCAGCGGCTCCACCTGGACCACCCCCCCAGTCCAGGACTTACCTGGACTAACTAGGCCTCCGCATGTTTTATTTCGAATCCCGATGCTCACGGTGGCACGGCGTGTTGATTATCATAAATGAAAATCACGAATCCTGCGCCGCCAGTCGGAAATGGGGCCCCCTAAAACTACACGCCTGACAGCTGGCCAACGACGACGTGGGCCCATGTCCGATTGCGACGACCGAAAATCATAAAACTCCCGATTTATGCTCGACAAACGCGCGCTCAACAGCAGCCGCCACCGCCCGGCCTGATCCGTAACGGGTTACCGTCCGCCCGCAATCCGGACCGATAGATTCGGCGATCGGATCGTGTTTTTATTCGACTCTCGCTTTTTTGCCGCCCTCACAACCGGAAGAGTCGGTCGAAAACCGGTGATGGCCATCGACCCGTTGATGGCCATCTGCTGCGGTTCTCATGAACGGTATCCGCGATATCCGCGCGCCCCGGATGGGAAAAACAGAAGCAGGAATAGCGGTACCGAGTGGGGACTGAGTGACGATGGGCAGGACACACGGCACGGCACGGCAGTAGCAACCTGTTCTACGGGACAGCGAGCAAAAAAGGATACCCCGAGGCCATTCCTTCAAATCTCGGGACGGGACGAGAAAAACGGTCCGTTTTCACTTTTTTCTACATCGATTTTCTGGGAGCATCCATTGAGAACCGGACCCAACGCAGTAACCGATTCGATCAATCTCACGAAATCATCACGACGACGGCTACGGTCCAGGAACGCAGGCTGAAGGTGCTGATGAAGATTTCCCCCGAAAAGAAAAACAAATAAATGAATGGCCGGCACCGGCTGTTGTCCGCAGACTCCGCTCGGTCGCCTTTTCTAGGTGGCCGAGTCCCGTTAGGGCCCTGAACGGGGACAGATTGCGGTTCACAACACGCCCACCGGTGTTGCTTCTAAGAAAGGCCCTAAGTGTGACTGTCACAGTGCCCTGGGAAGAAAGGATTCGTGACGGAACGGGACCGCCGAGCAAACTCTTTCTCGGGATGGTCAGCGGAATCGGGAAGTCGAAAGGACGAAACAAAAGGATCAAAAACGGAACGGAGAAGCTGAAATAATCTGAACGCGCAAAGCGAAATAACGGACCGAAAGAGGCCGAGACACGGCCAAATATCCCACACAAATCCTGCACGCCACCAGTGAGCCCAAGAAGTCGCCCTGTCAGTCCGTCCGTCCGTCCGTCGTGACAATGGAAAGGACGCAGCACGGGTCGGGGATGAAAGGATATTCACTGCGGCCGCCGTCGTCGGTTGGGCGTCGTAAAAATTTATTCTTTACTTTTATACACTTTCTTATCGGCATTAAATGATCTGGCGAATGGGGTCTGGGCGACCGGCGACCGGGGCGCAGCATTACGCTGAAAGTTCTTAATAGTGACCCCGTGGAGCCTGGGGTGACACGAGCTTTCACACTTGGCGCCCGGCGGGAAAAGAAAGCTGGCGCGTCAAGGGTTAAGCATTATGTTGGGAAATGATGGCTAATGGATAGTTTCCGCTTCTCTGGGTTACTGTCCGGGAACCGTTAGTAAGGCAGTCAGTCGTCATTGTAATAGGGCGAGCTTTACAGTGGGACTTCGTTGATAGATATTTCTGTGGGTAATTCGAACAAAAGATAAATTAAAATTAATAGAGAGGATTTTTGGAAAACATTGCCTTTAATTGAACAATTATTTCACTCATTAAGTGAGACTGTATTTTCGATCAAATATTAAAATCTATCTTATTGATTGGTCAAAAGCACAAAAAATGTTCAACGCGTGGAATGACTCACATTTAAAAGCTTTACTCATACGGCAGCCAAATTCATCTGCTTTCTTCGGCCAAAGGCTCCCCTTAAAGGTGTCTGAACTTCGAACTCGGGTCCGAAACCCAAACAACAGTGGCCGGCCGGCGACGGGACGATTTTACCGGTGGGCCAAATTACCTTCGCCGGGGTTGGGCCGCCGGAAATATTCCAACGCCCGCACCGCACCGCAGCAGGACCCGTAGGCTCGGCGAAGGACGATTAGTGCCCGACGCTGGGTTGTGTGCTCTGTTTACGCCTGTAAGCGTGAGGAAAGTTCGCAGGAAAACTTGGCACTGGCGGACACCCGCATCCCAGCCGTTCGTTACGCAGCCTATCGCGTGGTGGTGAAAAGCGGGGAAAACTTTTCCACTTACGGTAGAAATTTTCCATTAATGCAACATTCTTTGGCGGGCGCACCCGGTCCCCGGAATCGGAAAACGGATCCACCGGCGTATGTTGGCCAGCCCGTCTCGGTGGGCTCAGGACTAAAGCGTGCATACCGGAGTTGAGTTGTGTACCTTTCAGCCACTCTCGGCACTGTTGGTGATGGTATCAAGTTTCAACCGTTGCTCATACTCCGGTCACTCCTGCCGAAGCTTCTGCGACCTCGAAGGTGTATGGGACATCTCCAGGAGCCCAGGCTTTTCGGGTGGACCAACACTTGGCAGACTGACGGCAGACGGGCGGTGGCATATTAAATAGTTGTCTTGGATGAATGGTTGTTTGGCAGCGGTCCCTCATCCGTCGGGGTCGTCGGCTCGATTGGGCTCATCAGACCCCCAGGAATATTTTCGCAAACAATTTTCCTAGAAGGGGTTGAAAAAGGCGGCTGCCAGAAATGTGGATGCCCACTGGAGACTGCGCGTCGCGTCGTTGCGTGGAAGAATCCTTCGGCGGAATGTGAGAGCCCACCGCGTGACATTTGCAAGGTTCCAGACCCGGGAATAAATGGCCTCCCTCTCTCTCTCGCACTTGCCAAGGGGGCCATTTAACCCCTCATTTGACAGCGAGGATTTTGGCTGGCTTTTAGCTCATCTTCATCTTGGCTGGACAGCATGGGCGGAAAACTTTGCCTCCTTCTCCAGCCCGTCCGTCCGTCCGTCCATGTTTAATTCATACAAATTGTCATCCATTAGGGCGAGCGACAGGGGACGCTGCGAATAGGTGCGAACCCGGCGGAACCCGGCGAACTGTGCTGGGCCGTTCCGCTGAACCGAATTAATACCGCTAATATTTTAAACCTAAATGTGCGCCATTTTTAAAGATCAACTATCAAGCCCGTGCTGGCCAGCAGGCCCGGGAGCAGCGTGGCAGGCAAAGGTGCGGAATGTTGATGAGCCTTGAACATCGATAAGGACACGCCGGGAAGATGTGTGGGCTTGATTGCTCCATTTCACGGGACAGTGGGCCAGTGGCCGATGGTTGGCATCTTCAATCGAGGCCCGCTTGTAAGGTTTGTTAGAGGTCACAACCTATCGTACCTTAAAGTTGCATCTAACTGTGAATTACTTATTTTATTATAATAAATATACAATAAAAAGTACCAATAAAAATGGCATCTGACATCATTTTGTCCACTTTGCAGCAATCAGCAAGGATGTTCCTTCCCATAGTTCTCGCTGCAGCCTGACGTCGTCGTGATCATTTGCTTCTAATCTGTGTTGTGTTAGCGAAACACGGCCCGTTGATTAGGCCCCGAGTCCACGGATTGCTGAGCCACACTCGTCTAGGACCTGGACTGCCCGGGGACCATCTTCATAACGTAGCGAGACTGCCGAGCGACCGGAAACCCGGACACCCGGGAGGGATTCTGATTGATGCTTTCGGCACACCCGACTCGCTCGATGGCGTCCGCGTTGTTCTGCGTGTTCTGGAGTCCTTCGTCGTGTGCGCGTGAGTGTTACCATTATTTACCAAACCCGAAAGAGCCCGCTCTCGGTGCCTCTGCATCTTACTCCCGGTAGGAAGAACCGTGCCAAGTGTCTTCGGTTGAGCCCCGCAAGATTGACTACAGGGCAGCAGCAAGTGTGATGTACGCCGCAGCCAGCGGCCGGGCTTTTAATTAGCTGAGAATGCAAAAGAAGACGAAGGCCCCGCGGCGCGGCCCCTGGCCCGGCGTCCTGGGGAGGGATACAAATTTTCCAGCAACCTCAGGCCCACGGCAGGGTGAAGAAAACACCGCAACACAGGAAATGCTAATCAATGTTTCAACGAAACGAACGGATGCGGTAAAGGATCCCCTTTCTGTGAGACGTTCCACCGGTGGCAGCAGGACACTCCGAGCGAGGCGGGGCGGTGGTTTGCCTTTTAAAGCAAGCAGAAAATGCTCCAATGCGAGTAAATCACTCATGAAGAGAGAGAGAGAGAGAGAGAGGGAGCGAGCGAGAGCTGAAGGTGGTGAATATATTAAATGGCCCGAAGATTCCGGGTCTGCGTTTGGCTCTTTCCAGCAGGCAGAAGGGTGAAAGAAGATACACATTTCAAATACGCGCCAAGACAATGCGCCACCTAACCTGGCCCTCTAAGACACACACCCAGCCCAGAGGAGTGGAGTGTTCTTAAGAAATAAATTAAACTTCCAATCCTAATCATTATTCATGATGCTTATGCTTTCGCCCGCATATCCTTTCGACGGACGGATCCCTTTCCGGGGCGGCTACGGCTACGTGACGAAATTGGGCATTAATTTTGCATTGAGCCCGGCCCTTCGGTGGCCTCTTAAGAGCTGATCCTCATTTGAGGTGGTAATAAATCAAACGGTAAATCTCCTGCGCTCTGTCTCTCTCCCTGGAAAGAGGTGTTTATTTAAGCGCTGGGACCAATAATGGCGGTTCAGTTCTAAGGTACCGTTTGATGTGACTATTGAAATATGTTTGGCGTGTGAAATGTCTCGATCTCCAAGTGTCATCACCGGCAAGTTGAAGCATTTTAGTGTCGATTCTATTTTCTTCTCCCAAGGACGCCTCACCCAGAATGGCATCTTTTCCGTGCGGGGTTAATTTCCGAACATCGTGCGTCCGTATCTGAAACACCTTAGAACCACTTTAAGGGCCATAAAAATGATTAAATTGCTCTTACACGTGAATTACAGTGGCGTGGCGTCGGCCCGGTACACCTGCGCTCCGTGAAGGTCCCGGAGAAAGGTTTGTAAAATATGACATCGTAGCTCCAGTCTCCTGCTTCGGGTCGTTCACTTGTTGCCATTTTATTTTGGCTGGCAAAGTTGCTGGCCAAAAACTTTGGCCTGGGGCCTGGTCGCTTGCCACTGGTCACTTTTTAATAGAGTCCTCGACTTGGTGTGAAAGGAGGGACTGCTCCCGCCCGTCCCGCTCCCAGTCAATCCTGAAGTCCCGAAATTTCGCGAACTTCGCCCCTACAGTAAATCATTCCGCGGGGGAAAGTTTCGCAGGACAAAAGACGTCCTCTTTCGTCGGGCGGAGAATGGAGTTCCACTTCTTCTGGAAAGACCATTTTCGGTCGCGGCGGCGGCGGTAAGGAGCTCCTAATTCAAATGTGCGTTAAAAGCCATTAAAATGTGCCCCCCCCCCCCCCAGGCTGGAGCATCCTGCGTGTGCGTGAGTGTGTGTTGCTGGCCGGCCACCATTTCGCCAGAATTGCCACTTTGCCAGATGATAATCGCTGCGGCCGGATGGACGACGCGAAGCAACGCGCGTTAGCAACCGTTGTCGGTAACGCCCGGTAGATAATAAACAAGGTCGTAATCCTGGAGCTCACGTAGACGGCCCGACGGCGGCGCGAAGCCTCCCGGTCTGAGGGCCACAGTTTATGACGAAGCATAACTCAATTTCGGGTGGCCCAAGGACGCCGAGTCCTTGTTTGTGATTTCGATCGTTCTACGAGCGGGACAACAATTAGCGTGCCAGCGGAAGAAGTCCTGAAGAAGGACTTCTTCCGCGCGGCCAGTAAATGCGGAAGTGTTTTCGTCCCCTGAAGAGCGTTCTCCCGAAAACGGGCGTGTGCTGATCATGAAATGGCCGCCGGCACTTTGGTTGTAAACAGCGCGGGCCCGGAGCCGACGTCATTTGTCTCGTCCCGGAGCCCCGTCGCCTAGACGACCCCCGGGGTAATAGCCGGAAGGAGCCTCAGCGAGCACAATAATTACCCAACGAGCCTTGCTCCGTCCATTGTGTCATCATCCATCCGCTCCGTCCGTCCGTATTGTCTTACCGGCGACCCGCCATCTCATCTTCGACCTACGTGACCTTCGGCAGGACTTCCGTGGTTAGGCCGGACACGGCAGCCAGGTAGGCCAATGGCGGCTTATCCTTGGACCACTCTCTGCCCCGTCCGAAATTATCTGGCGGTAATTAAGTAATAAAATTTTAAATCATACCCAAATTGCCTTGCCAAGGTGTTTCGGGGAAGCCTGTCCAGGTTCGAGAGGCAAACTCTCGTTCGGATGGCAGGGAAAAAAGCCATCAAACAGAATGTCAGAATGTACAAGACGCCCGTCGCCCACCGAGGGGTCTCCGGTTCGGAAAAACTAACTTACTTCAATAGAGCTGACTTCTGAGCGCGCCTCGGGAACACTCCAAGGACACTCGTAGCCCCGGGTACGGGCCGGTCTGTTTGCTTTCGTTCACTTCATTTGCTGGGACAATAATCGAGGACACCCAGCCGTTAGAGCGCTGTAAAAACCGATGGCCTCCACCGATGCAAACGAGAACGGTTCGTCAATCAAGAGGCCGACATGGCTCGGCCCAGTGATTGAGGTATCCTTCTGGAAAATTTGGTAATTAAGTAATGAACAGGGATTCGACATAAGCGTGCCGCGGCTCGTTGGGCGTAGGCACGTTTTGGCACCCCATTGGCACGAGCCAGAGCAAAGAACGGGGTCGATCTGAAATCTATTACCGTGGCTCCGGGGCCTTGGCAAAGCGAGGTTTTTGTGAATTTTTGAGGGTTTGAGAAATGTAAATGTTTGACCTTCTCAGCGATGACGCTTCAAAGTCCTTGCTTCAAAGTGTGTCCTTCTAATGATAATGCGGCAATCGCATCTTGACCTTCTGCTACGGTTCGGAGACTTCAGTTCAAACAGACGAAAAGCACTCCGTTCTTGGTTAGTTCAGGGATTCCGCGAAATCCCTAACTTTGCTCGTTCGATTTTGAAAACTTTATTCATTTTTCCAACAACATAAAAATGAAAGAATGGACCGTTTAAAGCACAGTTTATTTTTAAAGAAGATAAACTTAATTTTTTTGCACATCGTTTGTTTGTAGTTTTGGGCCAACTGCATACCTTTCCCAGTTCCTGCTGAAAACGGCAATCAACAGATAACGACCACCATTTTTACAGTGGTCCTGTCCATTGCCACAGCCACCGATGTGAATAATCCAAATGGTCAGACCATCATCACGATCGGTCCCCGTCCGAGGGACGATATGTTTCTTCATAATTTGCCTACCGCCATTGTGGGCCATTGTTTCGCCTGGACCGCGCTGACGGAGCACCGAAAACTTTCAAATAAATAAATAAGCCCACCGAGTCCTGACACCTGGCACGGTGCGGTGCAGTGTGGGCCAAGTAAAACTTTCCCATGGGCAGCCACCGTTCGGCCGCCGCCTTATGTTAAGCGACGTGCTCTCATGAAGAATGGCACAATGGCGGTCGGTCTCTGTCGGTTTTGTCGGAAAACTCATTAACACGATTGTTTTCCAGCATCCCTGGCGCACAGCACAGAGAGTTTGACGCACAGGAAACCTGTTGTCTGGCCAACACTCGACGACTCGGCCGCTGATGGTTCGCGTCGAAAGCTCGCTCGGTTTCGCGATGATCACTATCGTTTCGGTGGTTTCCGTTTGCTTTTATTATTTATGCTGCTCGCAGGATACGATTTCCCGGGCCTTCATCATCGGCCACGGACCATCGGCTCTGGCACGCTGGGAAGCTGTGGAGAGGCACGCGAAACGGACCGCCCTTGGATCGTGAGAAATACACCTGCTCGTCGGGGATTCGGGGAACAAGAAGCAGCAATAAAAGCCTCGTGTTCTGGAAGCGTCGCTGGCAAAGACGAAGAAGAACAGGTTATTGGTTGCAGGCTTTCTGGCTCCGTAGAACAGCGGGGATTGGGAATGCAAGAACTTATTTCGAAAATTCTCCGTCCCTTTCGACACTCTGGCCGACAATGGACAGCACGATGGTGAGCATAAAAAAACATCGAACCATCGGTTTGCTCACCCGTTTGCTTAAGATTGAACCGCAACCCGTCGGCGACATACACGCGGCCGAGCCTCGGGTCGGGATTATAAAGATGTATAGATAATGAAGCAACGATCGTCGCGAGCGTGGCTCCTTAGGCGTGGATGATATATGTTTATGATCCCACAAATTGTCATAAGAAAGACAAATTCCATGAGTTTCAGGGTCCGCTGGAGACGCTGGGCTTTCCGGCTGCACGGTGTGTGCGCGCTGCATATCTATCGGGATCTAATAATTTTCGGGCATCCCGAACAGGATCGTCGCCATGCGCCGGACGGAAGACATTTCTCTTTTCCGTTGGTCGCTCGACGGCGCAGAGCGAAGCATTTAATTTGAATAATTTTATCAAGATATTGCTTAATGTAGCGGCCAGCCCGAGAGAGCATATGCGAAGCCACATTAGATACTCGCTGTAGGTGAATGTGTTGATCATAGTTTCGTATGTTATTATCATTCATAAGCGGTGTTTTATCGCCATTTGATCGGTTCACAAAGACCTTCGAAGTGGAACGGTTTAAAAAAAAACGAGGCACAATGGGAAAATCCCTTCCTTCGGAGCGTTGTTTGTGTTCCTTTCTGTCAATCAAAAGAATGGAATATTATTTGAATAAAGTCTCATTCTCTGTCTGCATAGGTGCGTCCATTTGAATAAAAGAGGACATAAAGAGCGTTCCAGTTGTTTATGAAGAATGTAATCCGACATGATCGAGTTGTAAGCCCAGCCTGAATGGTTTCGAAAACATGAATTACATATTAAAAAGTGAATTTGTTTTATGGCACAACGGAAAATCTGGACCTCCTAAAGCTTTCTGTAACAAGAATAGCATAAGAAGCGAGCATAGAATACTTCATTTGAAAAGTTACATTTAACTCCTGCCAATTTCAGCAAATTGAGATAAACGGCGAATAATCTTGTCAATCTTGATGTCGTTCTGTCCGTTCCTTAACAAGACGCCAGCTCTCAAAATAGTCTTCTTATCCCTCCGTTTGCCGTCATTTTATGAATACATTATGAAAATATTTGATTTTCATTAACGGGCCAATGTATTGACAAGACAGTTTTATTCGTCTAACAAAGGCAGCCACAATCCACAACACTCCGGACTCCGGAGCGAAGATTTCCACGCAAAGATTGAAAACAACAGATAATGCCGGGGGATTAAATTAATTTATGCCCACAACCGGCGTCGCTGTCGTTTTCCGGTTATTCAGGCGGGGCCCATTTAATGTCAACTACATCAAAAATCAATCTCGCCATCCCCACCAGCCAGCGGTGGGTCCACGGTGCGCCGGAAGATCGATTCCAAAAATTAATCCTCACCCGCCGCTCGCTCGCGGGGTTCCGACCGGAGCCAAACGATCCGATGATTGATTGATCGCTTCGACTGCTGCCCATTGGCTGTCCGATTGAAAGCGGCTACACAGCGGCCCCTCTTAATTCCCTTCCCGACTTGGCAGTTGATGCATCGACCACAGGATCGACCAAGATCGTCCCGAAAGGGTGGTCGAAGTCGCGACTTTATATGACCGGCTAAATCCACCCAAAAATCTGGTTCCGGGGGGATTTTTCTATTCACGGTGTGTCCTGTCCGTCATGGTGGTTGACAATTTGAAAGGGATGTGCATTGAAAGAGAACACATAAAACCATCAAAGAGTCGCTTCAAGGCGCACCCTTCGTGGCTTTCTTTCGCTTTTTAATCCTTTAATGGATACACATTCCGTGAAAGGATTCTCGCAGGACGCGTGGAAAGCGTGAAAAAACGGAACATCCCTGTGGATGGTGGGAACGCGTCGTTACAGCTCCTTAAAACGCGTCGGACGTCGGCTGACCGATCGGCCAAGAATTTGACGAGGATCCTTAATATCCTTTCCTCCCGAGACGGAGCTCGAAGAAAGCAGTGAGATCCATAAACAAGATTTTTATTTCTTCATACGCCTAAAGGCATGGAAAAGGGAGACCGTTCCCCAAAACAACGTACAGGAAGCTCGGGTTCGAGGCGTTCGTAAGCATCGAGGAACTGCCATAATTTATTGATAAGCCTTTTTTCCCAGGTTTGGCAATCGCCGAAGGACTTTGGACTTTGGCTCCGTAGTTGGTCATCAGCAGACTAATCGGTGATGGGAAGAAAGTGATATGTCAAGGGTCGATCAGGGGTCAAGAGGCGGAAAAGTTTTTGGTGAAAAGCCATATTTTTCAACACACATGCACACGCTCTACTTAATCCCTTTCCGAGGTCGCAGCACTTGTTTGCCTTGGATTCGTAACCCGAAGGGATGTGAAGCGTGGTTTTTGCCCCCAACTCAATGCCTTTGCGGAGGAGAGAAATTTCCACCCTTCCAGCGGCGTTTATCCATTTGGAATTATTTATCTTCGGTGCGATGTGTTCGCTCGTTAGGTCCGCGGTCCAGCCGATACGTCTGGCGTTTATCTAGTCCCACGTTTCTCGCGTCTCGCACGGCGGCATCGTCGGTCAACATTGATAGAAGTCGATACCTGCGACCAGAGTTCGGCGGCAGCTATCGGTTTCGATTCTAATTTCTCTCTCGACCCGATACCGATAAACCCTCCCGGGCACCATTTCGAATCATGAGATTTGAATGGTTGGTTCCACACCACGATCGACGGTCGTGTTGCGCTGGATTATCTAGCAACGGTGCCGGCCGGTTGAAGGGTGATCCGGTTTTTTCCTCCCGCTGTCCTGCTCGGAGACACACACGTCACACACGACACACACGTAGGCGCGTCGGTCGAAGGGGTCCCCATAAAAACGGCCGAAAACGGTGCGACAGGCACCGTAAGAGGCAAATTAATTCAATTTGTAAGCGTCTGGCTCATAAATAACCCCGGCCCGGATCGATCATTCAATTAAGATGTAAACTAATGGTCGCTTTTTTCGGTTTGCCGAAGGATTCGCTTTTTATGTTTTTCTCCCTCATTTTCTGGGAGTGCTAGGCGCGCGTTCCGAGGGAAAATCCGTAACGCCGGCCACGGGCGAGAGGTCAACGAGGAAGATTAAAGTGGAGTGTGGAGCACCACATTATGTGTAGGGAAAGTGTTTGGGGTATTAATTTCTCCCAACCTGGGAGGGTGTGTTTCTGCCATCGATTCGAAACCATAGATCAAGAATTACTCTTCAATCTTGTATGGCACAAAGTAATTGGATTCTTTCGCACGTGTGTGCGCCATACGGAAGAAAATGAAGAGGAAAGTACACACGAAATGAAGATGTTACAGAGGTTATAAGAAGGAAACAACGGGTTGAAACGGGTTTATTTCCTAGCTCATTACTATATGGTTTCGACATTCAAGAGTCTCGCAGATCAATAAAGAAGTTGTATTGGGGTATTTGCCAGGGTAAGTTTAGCGAGCTTTTAAGCCTTACTTTTTGTGCTGAATCAATTGAACATACTTGAAAAAAAAGCAAGCCCTAAGTCATGCCTCGTAGCATATTTCTTAAAACTGCCTGATTTCGATTAACTTTTTTCCCCGATCTTAAATTAATGGAAAGCATTTCTTCCAAAATCAAACAAGATCAGACTGCGGCCAATGAAAATGGAAAAGCACCGCGAAACGATACACAAAAACACGATCCTTAACCAATCGCGTTTCAGACAACTCAGCAATTGAATAATTTATTCATTTCCACGCCAGAGACCGACCACCACCAGCAACCGAGCGGGAGATCGATTGATTTATAAGCAATCAATGTTTTTAGTCGATAAACGGCCACGAGGCTCATCCCTTTTATGCACCATGCCCACTGCCGCTGCTGACCACACGCTGAGGGCTCATTAATCATAGGCCCGACGATGGTGGGTCGAACAAATTATGAAGCTCAGCCCGTCCGGGGCCCTCGACACGATGTAGGGGATAATTGGGGCTTGGAAGCTTTGGCAAACGCGATACGCGAGCGGGCACAGGTTGAACAAAAAATTAATTGTTTATGTTCTGTGAAATGAAAAGTGGTTTCGGTCGTCACTTCGTGTGGTCGATCATCCGTTGAGCCTTTGAGTGTGGCCATTCGTTTGCTATCGGAGAAGAAGAGGAGCGAATTTACAGAAAACAGATTCGAGGGGCACTGCGCCAATGGGGAATCGTTTTAGAACCTTCCTAGCCGCCTGATTTTATCTCGCTGCCCATCCAAAGAAAAGAATACCACAATCGTAAGAGCAATAAATTAATGAAAGATTAATTACTGTGATAGTACAAAAAACATCAACCTTTTGCCTTATTTAATAGGAAGCTTCCAACCCTATCGTGGGGGGCATAAAGTGAACTCTTAACCTTCCAGACAGCCAGCATAGGCACTGAAGCAATCATCACACCAATGTTGCTGCAATGTTGCTAATCGGTAATGCGGCAACAGTGTGCTAAAAATAAATCACCGACCATGGTCGCTGCTGAGAGGTGCCGTTGATTTATTAGGCTCCCGGCTCCGGGCATAATTGCTTCACGCTTTTCTCACCTCTCAACTACTTCATCAAAGTCGCGCCAGCAAGCCGATTATGACAGTGGAGAGGAAGCGATTCGCGCGATGCACGAAGCTCTTAACACGACGCGGGACGACGGCGGGCTACCGGAGCCTGCACCCGGAGCGGGCCGGATGGGGTTGAATGATCAATGGAGGGCGCCTCGGACCCATTCACCGTCGAAGATGGCTCATCTTCAACGACATGAAACGAATCCGAAAGATACCTACCTAGAAAGGATTAAGCCATAACGTGGAAGATGGTGGGGAAAGACATAGGCGAACGTTACGAACTAAGAACACGGGCGCTGTCGACACTCGAGACGGTTGCTCTCGGTTTTGGAATCTCATCAAAGTAAATGAAAAAAGAGCCAATTTCCCACCAACATTACGAGGCTGATCTCGAAGGTCCCGTAACGGGTCCGTTGTGGGGTGGAGAAGCGGAGGCTTCCGCGTCCCAAGTTCCAACCCCGGGTGCTGATTACGATAAAGGTTCGTTAAAGTGAAGATTCTTCACACCATCCAATTTCCTTAACAATTAAAATATTTTCGCCCATGCTCGAGCCACCGCGAGGGGGCTCTCTTTAATGACTGAAGATCGGCTGATCGAGTCGATGCGGGTCCGCCGCCTCTAGGAAGGTCTTCCTGAGGGCGGTCAAAATTAATTTCACGGATCGGAAGCTCGATCGGAGTCGGAAGAACCAGTCAGCCAGTCGGTTGGCTTCTTTCGTTCCCAACGGCCAATCACTCAGCCCACTATCTAATCGGACATTCCTCTGGAAACCTTGTGGAACCCCGAAATGGAGAACCAATGGATACACTGTTTCCACGGTCTACGGCTGGACTCTTGGCTGGACATTCTGGACAGGGCTCAGGGTTCTAGCGAGGGGCCCGAAATTCTCACACTGACCACAGACACACCGCCGGCGTCTCACGATTGGGTCTGTGAGAGTCGAGAAAGTATCGTAAAGCGTAGATAAACTACATTTACGCCGATGCTTCCGTCGGTACACGTCGGTAATGAGGCCCTAAACCCTAGGCGATGAGAAACTGGACGTGGAACAAAAAAACCGATCGTTGTCCAGTTTTGTTTGTCTTGTGATCGCCGAGAAACTTCAGGTGCCTAGGTAAGTACAGAGTCGACCCCAACATTCGGTAGCACCGCAATAAACCCCGCCATCGCGGGCGATGGAGGGTTGTTTCATGTTGCCCTCTCCCGCTCTGGATGGGAAGCCGTAAACGGGCAGCATAATGGGACGCCGGCCGGTTATGTAGCGCCAAAATGGGGCATCATAAAACACGAACACGCGGTGAGTCGCGGAACGCTTGGAACCTTCGTGGAAACACCTCGTGGAGGGACCAACCCGACCGTGCCCGACCTGTCCATATCTTAATTAATTTAATTTCACAAACTCACGAACCCCAACCGGGGGCTCATTCGAACGTGTTCCAATACCGCGTCCTAGATTCGATCGGCCTACGATTGCGAAGACCCACGCTCGGAAGAGCCAACATACCGGGCGAGGCCCAAGAAAAGGGCAAACTACCATCGGCACTATCGAGCAAGGGTTGTCGGTCGAAGCAGCAGATCCCCTGGAAAAGGTCTATTGCCACGCATTTGCAACCAGCCGGACTCAGGTCGTTGCAGCATTCCCGGGCGATGTGAAGCGTTTGTCGTCGTTTTTTACCTTTCCCCAAAAACACAAACATCCACCACAAGAGTCCACTCGGCAGAGGAAGAGTTCGTGGACGACCTCCTCGTGGTGAGAGACTCGGACTCATTAAATATTCATATGGTTCCCGAATCAATTAAAGCAATTCGCCACTATCGATTGCCCCACGGCGGCGGTGGCGGCGGCGTTAGGTCCCGGCGTGATGAAGTTGGCGATCTGTGGGATCCCCAACGTCAACGACTTCCTGGAGTTGGGGTCCAAAAATCCCCGGCGGCACCACGACGACCCTACCAAGCGGGGCCGTCTAATCTAATCATGATTTTGAAACCTTCCTCTCCCGTTTCGACTCCGGGAGTCCTTCCAGGAGGAGGAGCTGAAAAACGTCGGAGGCCCACTCCGTTTCACTCCGGGGTCGGTTGGATAAAGTTGGGGCGCCCCTGGACCGGGTATGTTTTGAGACTCGGGTTCGCACATTCGGTCGCTCGTTGGTGGTCATCGCGGAGCGCCCTCAGGCGATTGTCCGCATGCGGAACTGGAGCTGGAGCGTCAGAGAGTACGGCAAGACTTTCCGAACCGAAGAGCGTCGGAACTGATCGGAAATAGCTATCAATGGCGGCTAGTCATTGGCCGGATGAAGATAGATTATGGCCCACGTCGCCGGCGGCGGTTTTTCTGCGCTCTGCCTGTGTGTTCTGGGCGGGCTCTTAAGGTGGTAAACGGGAACCGGCATTCGACGTCCGCCTGCCGTGGACACCTGCTGGGAAAGTGGGAAATGATTTTTGACAAGTCATCGCAAGCGCAAGCAAGGTGTCCGCCGGAGGAAGGAACCGGGGCTCGTGCAGCCGCGCCAAAGGCTGAAGAAATTTGATGAAGTCGTCCGGCGCGCCGAAAGGCATGACTGTGTCCCACCACAGAGGGGTCGGTTGGGCCGATCGGCTCGAAGATTTCAAAATTTCTAATAAACAAACGAGCCGTCACGTTTTTTAAATTAAACAAGGGGTTCCGATCCGTGACCAATGATATGATTAAAATATTCGAACGTCATTTCGAAGGACGGTTGTAGAGCGAAATTAATAAGTTTTAGATCCGGGCTGATGATTTCTTGAAGATATAAAATTGAAATCGTTTTCTTATGGATTCAGAAATATTTCGATTCAGGTCTGGGGGAAGGATTTGGCTTTTTGGACTCATTTAATTAGGATCATTTTAACTTCTTGGTTAAAAGATAAAATAGCTAATCTATCGAAGCAACAAATTTCCAAAATGATCGCCTTCAGAAAACAGCTCTATCGTTGGCACTTGTTGGGCTCCATGTTCCGAAAATTATTGTCCTTTTCTAAAGTCGTTAACCATTCTAACCGGCGGTGCTAATAGCAGCACATGCCGATCGGACAGACATTTCAACACAGCTGCAAGAGAAAATCAATTTTTCCCCCCTCGGCGCCGGAAGACCGACCCGAGTTTTCCAGCCCGGCCACCACCCATGGATGCGGCCATTAATCAATACGCCTGGGAGCTATATTTTTCCCATTGATCGGAGCTTTATTTATTTTCGCCCCACACACACACAAACATACACGAGCACGGGCCAAGGGTCGGGTCACGCCGCTCCCGATGGGCCGAGGTTATTTTGGCCCGCCTTGGCGCTAGTGTCCTTTGGCGGAAAAGAGACCCCCCGCCCGACGACACCAGGAGCCGTTGGGGCCGAAAACGGAGTCTGCAGACACGGACCTTTTGCAAGTCGCCGCCCGTGAGACTGCGCCACATCATTTTCACATAATTCACATTCGTGCAGTCCACGACGGCCACGTGTGTGCCGAGGGCCCTGTGTCTGGAACACACTGCTGATGCGTCTCCAATCGCCAAGGGGGCGCCGCGCGTGTGTTTTGTGCCGATTTATGTCTTTCTTTTCCGGAGGCCGTGGAATTCCTGGAACCGGGACGGGACCACCCGAACTAATAATCGCCATGCTGCGCCGCCGTCGCCGCCGTGTCACGGCGCGTGATAGATCGGCCGTGCCCGTGAAAGACCGACTTTCGGTGACGTTTCACGGTTGCTCTCCGAAATGGTTCTAAATTTAGCGCCGTCCGCGGCCACCGTTTTTCCAGCGGGAACTCTTTCTCTCTCTCTCTCTCTCTCTCTTTGATCTCTCGTGATTCTCGTGAACTCACGAGAGGCACGCACGAAAAGAGAGCGGCGGAAAAAAAAGGGTTCTCAATGTGAATGGCTCTCTCTCTGTCAGCGGTTTGTTTACACTCTCTCCCAGGGAAAAGGGTGAAAATCGTGATACGTGAGAGAGATCGAAGCAGCCGGGAAAATAGCGAAAGAGCGTGAGTTTGCCCGCGCAGAGAGCGAACCCCGATGAGTGGCGTGAGAGTGAGTGACGGTCTCTCTCTCTGGCGTGGCATAAAAGCTGGCGTATAAGCGGAGAGCGAGCTCAGTCGGAAAATTGCGTTGACCAGAAACCTGCACCCGATCGGTTCCCGACGTTCCAGTAGACGGTGTTTCGTGACCACGGATTGCGTGAAGGAACTACTCTGCCAGTGTGGTGAACGAACTGCGAGTATCGGGCGCCCGGAAGCCATCAAAATCGGATAAACCGTGTAACCCGTGTCTGCAGAAGCATATCGTTTGAAACAGGAAATTACTTTTCGCCTCCGCGATCCGCGCGCTCGTTAATGGGCGGTTCGTGAGGAGGCATTAGTGACGGCCACACGGCTGCTATTGACGCGAAATTCGCCACCATCATCATCAGCTTCAGCGGCCAGTGAATTGCGCCAGTGAAAAGGACTCTCTGGACCTTTCGGGCGCTTATCAGGACCGACCGACATATCACGTGGTGGGGGCCAACCTCCCATTAAAGTGCCTTTCGGTTTCTGTGCTCGGCTTAACCCGGGTGTTCCGGTGCCGGTCGTGTGTGTGTTAAGACAGTGACGCGTCCTGCATGTCCTGGTCGCCGGTTGTGGTGCGTTTCTGACGCAGCAGTGCTCTCGAAATGAAGTGTCACATCGTGGGACTGTTACTGTTGGTGGTGGCGGCCGCCGGCGCAGTGTCCTACTGTCCGGCCCGGTGCGTCTGTGACGACGAGAAGCTGCACGTGACGTGTGGTGAAGGCGAGCTCGATGTCCTGCCGATCGCGTTGAACCCCTCGATCGGTCGGCTGGTGATTAAGTTTAATCGAATCAAATCGATCGACTCGTCGATCCAGTTCTACACCGAGCTAACGATGCTGGATCTCAGCTACAACCATCTGCTCAGCATCCCGGAGCGGATCTTTATGTACCAGAAGAAGCTGCTGCAGCTGCACCTGAACAACAACAAGCTCGGCACGATCACGAACAAAACGTTCGCCGGGGGGCTGGATGAGCTGCGGGTGCTGAATTTGCGCGGGAACTTCATCGACGCGATCGGGGTGGAGATGTTCAAGGCACTGCCCCGGCTGGAGGAGCTTAATCTGGGGCAGAACCGGATCGCAACGTTGCACGCGAGCGCCTTCGAGGGACTCGGCAACCTGCGGGTCCTTTATCTGGACGACAACTCGATCAGCACGATCCCGACGTTGTCGCTGACACCGCTCAAGGGACTGGCCGAGCTGTTCCTAGGCACGAACGCTCTGTTCAAGGTGCTGCCGGGTGCGTTTGAGGGGTTGACGCAACTGCGCCGCCTGGACATCCACGGATCGATGCTGGTGAACGTGACGGCCGATACGTTCCGCGGGCTGGAGAACATCCGCTCGCTGGACATCTCCGACAACCACCTGCTGAAGGTGCCGACCGTGCCGTTGAGTGCGTTGAAGCGTCTGGAGGATCTGACGATCGGTCAGAACGACTTCGAGGTTATCCCCGAGGGTGCGTTCTTCGGGCTGCCCAACCTGAAGTCGATCGACATCTCCGGTGCGCTCAACCTGCGCCAGATCCAGTCCGGGGCGTTCTCGTCCAACCCGAACCTGGAGTCGATCACGATCGCCTCGAACAAGGAACTGCACGCGCTGGACGAAGGCGCCTTCGCCGGGTTGCCCCACATCCGGAAGGTGTCCTTGCGGGACAACAAGATCGGCACGTTCCACGAGGAGCTGCTTCCATGGAAGCATCTGGCGGAGTTCGATCTGACGGAGAACCCGCTCGTGTGCGATTGTGGCGTGCTGTGGTTGAGGAACTTGCTGCAGCGCCAGACTCGTCAGGATGCGCCGGATGACGGGGTGCAGATTGTGTGCGGTGGCCCGGATCGGCTTCACGGGGAGCTGCTGCGTGATCTGACGGCCGATCTACTCGGTTGCCAGCACCTTCAGTCGAAGGAGCGGGCTATCTTCGGGGCCATCATCGTAGCGTCGGCTGCCAGCGTGACGACCCTGGTGTTGATCGTGTACCGACTACGGCATCGCATCCTGGACACTCTCCGGCGAACGGGCTGGGGTGGCAGTAACAAGCGGGCTACGCTGCAGGAGGAGAAGGACGTCGAGGTTCAGAAGTCCCTGGGCGAGGTGGAGTATCATCAGCCGCACTGCAACATCTACACGTACAACTACCACCCGGCGTACAGGAACTACCAGCATCCGTTCGGGGGTCAATACACGTTGCCGTATCCCCACTACCAGCACACCGCCCACCAGGGAGCCGGGGCCACTTCCGCTCAGCATACGCTCCAACACCACCATCAGCATCAGCATCAGCTCCAGCAGCCCTCGAGCGCCTCGATCGTGGCTGTAGCCGGTGTTTACCAGGCTCAGCAGCAGCCGCAACCGCAGCAAGTTGGCCACCATCAGCAGCCACCGCTACCGCAGACCCCGAAGGGTCCGCTCAGTACATCCTCGTCGACCACGTCCTCCTCGACGTCCTCGTCCGGCCTGTCGGCCGTATCCTGCGGTACGACCGTGTCCGGCGTCTCCGGCCAAACGCAGGCCTCGACCGCCATCTACTCGCCGCAGTACGCTCACCACATATACGAAGTGCCGAAGAACGTGTCCGATACCTAAACGGTGGCGGCCGGTCGGGGACACCTATATCATCGAAAGCCCGTTCTCACAGCACACACCTTGCACACCAACAATCTACGCGCACCACAAACAAAACACACAAGTCAACAAGACTCACAACCTTTTTTACTCTCGAATCGTTGTTGTTAGTAGCGTTAAGGAGGGTGTAGAGGGTGTTACACGCGGGAGAGCGTCATAGGACGATCCCCGAGAGCGATCGGGAACGTACTTCTAGTCAATTTTAATTTATCTACCTTCTACCGTGTCTCAGGCATGACACGAGAAACTGTTTTCGAGTGTCGAGAGCCTATCCTACTTTTGGTCCGGATCGGCCATCCAAGACAGATTGAAGGATACGAAACCGTTACAGTACAACCGTTTCCGTGTGGTTCCGGACCGGGTTCGGACACCTTGGGTGCAAGGTAGTGTGCCGTGCCGTCGCAAGGAGGTTAACAGAGCTCTCTTCAGTTGGTGTAAATATGTTGTACATAGACATTTTTTAACGTATACCGTATTATAGAGCGGCAGGAGCGAGAGTTTTTTTCTGCCACAGAGAGAGAGAGAGAGAGAGAGGGATAAGTGTAAAACGTTACGAGCCTGCAGCGGGTTTAGAAAGCTACGCATGCGGGCAATCGCTACCGAGGTACAGGAACTAAGCAAACAAAAAATGGTGAAAGGATGAAAAAACAAAACATAGAGTTATGCAATTTTTAATGCACACCTGAGACATCGGACTGTTTTTATTGAAGAGAACGAGAGAATCAAAACCGAAAGACAAAAGTACTAAATTAGTCCCGAAGGGGTCCCTTGCGGGGTCGAATGGGGAGAGTGCAGTGCAGGGAGCTCGAGTTTTGTTTAATGTTTGACAATTCCGATTGTTTGTATGTGGTTTTCTTACTCACAAAAGGCAAGAAAAAATAGTCGAAGTCGAAGCAGTTGTGGGGTGATAAGGAAGAAGACTTATCGGATGTTCTTAATCTGACGATGCACACATGAATGGGGACATTCTTGGGGCACAGAGTTCACAAATCGGGTATCTTCCGGGAAAAAAGCAAAACAGAACCGACAACGGGGAGATCTGTTTTCATGTTTTCCAGCAAAACGTTTAACAGTAAAAAAAATCACCAACACATACACAATCACAAAAACAGAACAGAAGCAAAAAGCGGAGAAAAAGAAAGCTGAAAATAGAAGGACTCGGATCGAGGCCGGAAAAACGATGTTACTGAGCTATAGTAATCCCCCCCTCGTGATTCATTCTTAAGCACACCCAATTGGCGGCATGTAATAAAACTCGAAACGAAAAGCGGAAATTAAGTCGACTAAATATGCATTGTATAGTGATATAAGCACGAAGGACACGCAGGATAGAGCACGGGGTGCAAAAACGGAGAGAAAAACGAGAAAACCCACAAAACAACAAACAGAAACCCGAGTTCAACGAAACGGTATATGAAAGATATAAACAGAAATTGGGGCGAAAAGAGATGAATAAAATCGAAACTTGAGATACGAAACAAAAACCAAACAATTCGAAGACGTTTTACATCCGAATCCGAACATCCGGTGGCGCATAAGGATAACCGGAAGCGGCACCAAACAAACACAAATCCCCACGATGGCCTCTGATGTCGTTTTCTTTTAATTATCACTTCACCGGACACCGGGACGGATGTTTTGATTGCCGTGCCCGGTGTCTCCGGAAGCCCCTCCGTAGGACATGCCGAAAACGAGCCCGTTTTCTTGGGTGATCCGTTGTCCGTGTCCAGGACGACCACCGCCGAGCCCACTTCCCGCGGGTGGTAATTTGCTGCTGCCTCCTTTTAATGATTGGTATGTTGGCCGGCCACTGTTGGGATGCTTATTGTGGTGCGTGTTTTTGTTTTATCCACACCGCCGCTTCGAGCCACAATCTGGCCCAGCGCCGTGCTCATCGTCGCATCGCTTCCGACGGAATTAATGACTAGGATCAGCGGCAGTAAATGAGAAATTAGGCCGCTCCCGCGTCGCTCGGGGGAATGCTATAAATGTGGAGCCCACCGGGGCAAAAAATAGGAAGAATCCTAAGACGGCCCACCAGAGAGAGAGAGAGAGAGAGAGAGAGAGAGAGAGCCGCCACAAGTCCATTGTCTGGCGCCTGTACCGTGGCAACAATTACCGGTTTTCCGTCCGTGTGGCCGGCCGCTTCGGGCAGGTGGCAGACGAATTTTCCGCTTTTCTACCCACCACGAGGGCACGCGGTGGAAAATGGGCAAAGTTGGAAATTGCCCATCGCGCACGATGCGGCGGCTGCGATAAACTTCCTTAAGGCTGACCATCCTCAATCCGGACCGTGGCCACCGCGGGAAACATTAGGCCTTGGCTGGCACGTGGTGATCCTTATCTTAGCCGTGTTTTATCAATTTTTAGGAATTGGCTACATTTTCGACGTGTAACGTGTGCTGCAGGCTTCGATTTGGCCGGAGTTTGAAGGAAAAGTTTTCCCGCTGCCCGCTGGAGGACGTGGAGGTTTCGTGGAACTTGGTCCGTCTTTGGGCCACGGTGTTTAGTCTCGGGTTTTCTTAATAAGCAAATCCTCCGCCCAAAAGCCCTGACCTCTGCTCGATTTGGCTGGCCCGTGCCTCTATAAATAAAGGCAACTTTCCACATTCGTTTCGGGTAAGTAATTTAAATAGCTTTTGCCGATGGCCTAGACAGTGGCTGGCACTTGGGACGCTGCTGGGCTCGACTTAAGGACGCTTCTGTAGAGATGATTCACTCGAGTTTAAAGTGTTTGAAATGTACGGAAATGCTGTGTAAAATCAATGCAATGTTGAAGCTTACAAATTCATGTCCTCAGAGCGAGGAAGAAGCCTCAATCGGATTCAAATCAGTTCAAAGCAGAATATTTAAAAGCAAGATGACAGTCGTGAGAAGGACCCATAGCTACGCCATACACTCCGAATCCGTCTTTTAATAATTAATCGCTTAAATTGTTTTGCATTAGCAAACAAAACACGATGAATTAATGATAAATTGTCTCCTCACTGCCGAAGGCTGTCTACCGAAGGACATTCCAGCAAGGAGTCATCAAATTAAGTGAAAAAGTTTTGGCACCCTTCCGAAACGTTGTCAGCCAGTGGTCAGTGGATGTCCGCAACCGAACGCTGTTGGTTGCGGCTGATTTCGACATAAACCCACTCAAATGGTTCCAACCGAGCGACCCAAAATACCGCCCAAAATCCCAAATGTGCGCCCAGCCGCCAGCCATCGGACCCCCCTGTGGCAAAAGACCATAAATCAAACTTTAAAAAACGGGTCGGGCCCTAATTTTTTCTTCAAATGACAATTTTAATTGCATCTCGTATTCATTTACCGTAGATTGGCCCGAATGTAGTGACCCCCATCCTTCCTGTTTTTATTATTATTATTACTTCGCCTCAAGCGAAGCGCCATCAGGACCTTCGCCATCAAACGAGCAGCCGGGGGTTGCTCTCCGTTTTGATGCCTTTTTTTTCGCTGGTGTCCTGTTGGTCGAATCCTCAACAAACTTTCGCTGCCAAACTGCTCGCCTTCTCGCCAAAGCTTCCCCTTTAGCGGCACCACCTTCGGAATGGCGGCCGTAGGAATTCATTTCTCCCGGCGCCCAGCCCAGCCCAGCCCTTGTTTACCATATCTTCTTCATTAACTGTGTGTCCCCCACCGGCCGGTCCGGTTGCCCGCCTCCGGTTCACCTCGCTCGGCACTTTCCCATTGCGGAGAAGGTCCTGCCGGCGTTCATGCGCAATCCTTTCGGTGGCTGCCCACACCCAACCGAGCGAGAGCAAAAAGCCACTGATTTACACGCCTCCGTTGGCTCGAAGCTGATTTGCCCCAGATGACCGAGACCGGGGCTCTTCTGGGCCTTTTGGACCCGAAAGAAAATGTTGCTGCGCTAAGTAAAAAACCCATATCAAACGGAATGCTTCGGGTGAACGAGGCGAGAAAAAGCCATAAACGAAATGAAGGCTGGCAAATGAAGGCATGAACGACGGGAAAGCCTACACTTCCGCCTGCGAAGACGAAAAAAAACACTCGGACAAGGACCACACCGAGGTCCTTCTTCAAACACCCTCGTGGGAGGCCTCGTGAGGCTGTCGATGGTGGGAATGTGCGTGGAATCTTTGCAATGCGCAATGATTGCTCTGGAACGGAGGAGCTCTATTGGCCATTCTTTGCATTCGGCTCGGGTTTGACGGGAAGCTCGGGTTTTAGCAAACCTTTAAGTTGGTTCACGTTGTTCTTTTCTTGTGTGGGCTTCTAAGCAAACAAACGAAAACCCCATTCCGTGTTCAACGTTTGATAAAACGAGAAATCACACGATCGTCTAAGTCGTGGCCATCGATGAAACCAACAGTTAATGACACAATTATTATCATTTTTGGATTTTTTTCTACCACGCAAGTAACCTGAAACCTGACCAAAGTGCCACAGCTTCCAAGAGCTGTGAGCATGGCCCGTCGATTGGCACCGGTTGGTGGTCCAAAAGAATTTATGGTAAAATGCCTCCCATTTCTCGAGTGTCGTCCATTTTGGCAGCTTTCAGCAAACGATAGCAAAAAGGAACTGACCGCCCATCGGCCGAGCATTCCGAAACGGTCAATAGAATGGAGCGAAATCTACGCACGCAAAACTGCATCACGGCACGCGTGTCCGATCGTTACTGGGGCTCCGGCTCGAGGTACAAACATTTTCCATTTGGGCCCTCGGGGGAGTGGCAAAGTTTTTCCGTCCAATTTGAGCGGCGTTTTTTTCGGTTCGGTTTCGGCCCTCTTCCGGCCAGGCGGACCGAACGATCCCAAAACGATGGCGATGTTACCGAACGATTACCCAACGAGCGTTGCTGGCGGGGGGCCCCGGACGACAATGGCGCTCCAGGTTGGCCGAGCATCTATCTGTTGCACGACAGATAAGGCGGCACACCACAGGTCGTCCCCGTCGGCCATCCTCGTCGTCGTCGTCGTCGTTCGCTCACAAATTATGGCCAACGGAGGACTCACCACATTGTTGGCCTTGGCGCCCACAAGAAAAGTAGTTAACTCCGGCAGTCTTCCGGCAGGGCAGGGTTTGGTCGATAGCATTTTGCATCCTTTGCGGTGTCCGCAAAGGTTTTTCTTGTCCTTGGCTCCCCTTGGAAAAGCTGCCAGACTTGTTCCGTTTCCGATAAGACCAGTTAGTTCAGACGCTTGAACATGGATTTGGTTGGCCTCACTTGCGTCACTCGGCGCAGCTTTGGTTTGGAGGTGGAGCTTTGGAGTGGAAAAATCAACACGACCCGATCGACGACGATCGACGGACCGGGGGGAGACCGGAAGTGCCCGTCCTTCGTCCGGGCATGCCGCCGTGTGCGTGTAGTCGATTAATAATTTCATCTGCAATGAAACGGAAGGCCTCGAACCCTCGGAGCCGGAGTCGGAGCCGGACAGAAAGTTTTCCTTCTGCACCGGCGAATGCTGTGGCAAACTGTTTTGTCAGTCATGTTGGTTTACGTTACGGCTCCGTCGGTGGGTTCATGAAAAACCATTAGTTGCAGGAAAAGTTTGCCTCCGGCCCGAGGAAATGGCTTGAAAGAATAATATTGTCCATGACAACCAGACATTAGTGTTGAGCTTTCCCCGAAACCGGCCCATTGTGCCTTTGCGCAAAGCGAGAAAACTTTCATCGAGCACCGGGAGGTTAGTTCCAGGACACATTTTTAAGATAGTTTTTAGTAAAAAGAGGGCCAGAGTACGGGAAGAATAGATTGTGAAAAATATTTCCAAAGTTATTTGATCGATGTTGCGGTGTCTATGAAAACATAATAAGAACTGACTTAACTTAAGCAATTAATGCTGTCATCATATTGTAATTTTGGATATAAACTTGAATGCATTCGATAAGATTTGCTTCCGAATAAAGTCCGAACGGGTGACCGGCTGACTAACTGTTAAGAAGCTCAACAAACACTAACTTCTCGAACACAAACTATGGCCACTGTTGTCGCAATGTCGCACGAGCTTTTAATTTTTAATTACTCCCTGGTCGGCAATCGTGCTGGGATATGCTGCAATGCTGGCTTCCGAGGAGCATAAGAAAAGCCAAAGGCGCCCCAAAAACTCACCGCACTCCGAATGGAGCAGGGACTCGGCGACAAACCCGGAACAATCATTGCACAAATAATGGCCCCGTTCCGGCGGCCACAGCATGAAGTCGAAAATTATTTCTCTGGTAAACTTTCGACGGGCTAGCCAGCCAAACTTTTCCCACTGCCTCTCGCGCTCTGGGTCACATGCACACGGGGGGCTATGCACTTCCGGAATCTCCAGCCGGCCAGTAATCTGAAATGCTTCCAATCCGGCAATCCCGAGTGCACAGCATAATCACATGCCCGCTGCAGTCGGAGAGACCCAGCGAGAGAGATGAAGATGGGAGATGATAAGAGAGATAGAGAGGACGCCCGCAGGGCGGAAACGGAAGAGATCAACTTAATTATCATTAGCAGCACATATTGTACCGGCTTACCATAAACATATAATTATTTTGTACTCCTTGTCCTCCCGGTCTTTCGATTTGCCCCCGTTCGCGCCAAGACAGCCGTCCACAGCCGCCGTTTGTCGCCGGCCCGACCAAACAAACAAACCAAACCATTCGGTTCCTTCCGGTTTTTGTATTCCTTCGCTGGCGCCGGTCGCCGGTTTATTTGTGCCATGGGAAAACCCCGAACCTGAATGTCTTTTTTATTAAAAAGGCAGACCGAGTGTGTGCTTTTCTTTAAAAACCATGCCTCTTGAGTTATGGTCCTGTGCGTCGTCGTAAACACTGGTCATTACTGCGGGTCCAGGGACTGTAAAATATTTTATTGTCCCCATGTTACTGGTCGGCCGTACATGTGTTGTACTTCTTCGACGGCGCCCTTTGGGTCTTCAAAATGAAGGTAAGTGGGAATCAATTTAATTAAAAAAAGGTATCGTTAAACAAAATGGGGATACAATGTACACTTTGTGTTATGTTCTTCTCTTTAATTTTCCATATGTTTTGTATAAGAAAAGTTGCATAATTTTTGTAACGAAAAGTTTGATCAGTATTATCGTTTGATTCTGTTCATGTTAAAGTTGTGAACTTTGAGGTATGAATCTCATTAGCTGCATGAGCTTTGGCATCATGGGCATTACACAGCCCTTACATTATAATTCGTATGCTAACTAAAAACTAATCCTCTTTTCTATTCATTTCGATCGTGTACCAACATTAGTGCAGCCTTTCCATGTAATGTAATGCAATGCATTTTATCACAAACGTAATTATTTATGCTCACACAAATGCGCTTTAAATGGCCCGAAAGTGCCCGCAGTGCACACGCTGCTCATGTGCAGGACTTTAACCGGAGGTCATACAGCACAAGCAGGGGCTGGCGCCCTTTTGGGGGGCCCCCGGGGCCTAAACGGCGATCCATAAAATTAGAATCCTTTCGACCGACAATAAAACCGACCAAAGACATTTGCCGACGCGCTGGCGAAGTAAAGACATTTATGTTTTAAATATGCGCGCCCCGAGTCGTGGCGATGCGCCCTCCATTCGGGTCCTTTTTATTCTCTCTCTCCCTCTGTCGGGCGGGGTATGAAAATGAGCCCCGGTCGAGTGTGGGCTTTTTGAAATTGAAGCCCACGAGGGCAGTTAAAATTGTACCACGCGCATTTGGGCGCATTTATTCGGTCGGCCCCTTCTTGCGGCTTACGGCGGTCGGCTGATGAGGTTTTAAGCTGTTTTTAAATATTCGAACGCCGGCCAGAGTGGCTCGTTCCTGGTCTATGGCGGGCGGGCCCCGTGTGTCACTCTATTAGAACGTAACTTCGTAGCGGCAATGGGAGTGAGAGCAAAAAGGGCTTTTACATTAATAAATTTACCACTTTTAATGACACTTTACCGAGTACTTATCTTATCGCATGTGGCTTTGGTCCGTCGCCGCCGAGGTCACACTCTCCACGGTCGATGAATTTTGTTTCTCCTCTTGCGTAGACGTCTCGAAGGCCGTAAATCCGACCTCCGCGGAGGAAAAAGAAACAACAACTGTATTCGAACCGGACCACGGCCACATGGAGGCCGCCACATAAAAAGCATTGGGCACACGGAAAATGGCACATAAAAAACCTGCAGACACCCAGTTCCATATAGGCCTTGGCGATGCGGTGCGCCGAAGCAAAGAAAGCAAACAGCAAAGATAAACGTGAAAATAAAACAAGTCTTTCATCAACCGTGACCACGCTTTAGACATATGCTCGATTATGCTCGGATAATTCTTTCGAGCCGTGGTCTCGGCTTACAGCCGACCAAAGGCCGACCGGGAGCCTCCGTAGCAGGCTAGACGCACTTTGCCCACCGAGAGGGTCCGAGAGGGGAGCCCTCGGAAGGGATTGCGGGTCTTCGGAGGTTTGTTTTTCTTTCAGTGCGCACAATTAGACGCATGCAACAAAGAAAACTGCATTTTCCTTCGGTGGCTTCCTGCGCGGAAATGAGGCGGATGGGCAGCGGGGAGAGGCAGGAACTCATTATTTACATGCTTGCATAGCCATAATGTTGGCAACATCGTTGCGCGCTGAGACAACAGTAATGAGAGAGTCTTTGAATGCGTGCTGCAATGTTAATGTAGCGGGCCCTCTAGGAAGATCCTGGGTGTTTCTGGTAAATTTTCCATAAACAAGCAAAGTTGTATTGAACACAAGTTCTACACTAAAAAAATGTCGCACAGGTTATATGAATATTTCTCAAAATGAACTTTGAGAGTAATGAAAAATTATAAACTAAAAACCGTGTTGCTTCATTTTCCCTGCCTTCAGTTGATTGGAGACAAGAATTTGCCGAAAGCAACAAGGGTTCCTGGACAGGGCAAAAATTCCGAGACTACCGCCAGCAGCGAGAATGAAGTAGTGAAAGAGGCATCCCTCTAGCCCCCACTCAACGAGGACTTTCGCAACTCATCCTGCCACACATAAGTGGTGTGGCCAAACAAATCCCTGCTTGATAATGTAGCTGTGTTTTATCCGGCCACACTGCTCCGGCACCGACCGCGAGCGACCCTTTGCAACATCTTTATGTACTTTTGAGTCCTGCGGCAACACAATGCGGCGCCTCCACGGGGAGCGGCAGGAGCCGGGCCCGCGCCCCAAAGGATGCACTCCGTTCATTCATCGCTCGCATCCTGAACCATTGACATCGTTGCTTCCATCGTTAGTGGCTGTGGCGGCCCCAGCTTCAAGATGTGCGGCGGCCCGGTTTTCGGTCGGTCCGGGTGTATATTATCCTTTCTGCGTCCTTTCCACGGGGCTCGCGGCTCGCTGAATTGCGGCCCATTCAGTGCTCGAGCACGCGCAACGCGCGCGATGCACTCACCTGGCAGCGAAGTGAAAAGGTGAGTTAATGACTCAGAAATTCGCCTCAGAATCGGCCATGGTTTGGTGACAAATTGCCGTGTATATTGTCTCTTTTATGTTGCGCCCAAGCAGGAGAGCATAACAACTTTACAACGGCATACCCGGGGCGTAATGTTAGTGAGTCGTATCCACCGCGAGAAGTTGCGAGAACTTGTCCCTGTCGCGTTGCTGGAATGATCACGATATGTTTTACGATAGAAAGGGGAAAATCGTTCTCATTAGCTGCTCACATTGTGATGACCAACTTCTAGTGTCCTTGGGAACGGGAAGCGGCAAATGATTATCTCCATACTCTACGAGTGCATCATAAAGCTTTTCGTATCGCTCATGATGAGGCAGTATTGTCATATAGCGCCGGACCTTGCAATGTGTTTCAAATACCATGCGAATTGTGAGAATGAAACAATAAGATCTTTTCCGTCATTTCGAAACCTGGAAGATTTGTAGCCAAAAGCAGATAGGACCGTGAAGGACAGCTTGAAAAAGAAAAATCAAACAATATAATGAGCAGAAAGTTGAACTCCTGAACTGCTAAAGAATAAGACGATGGATCGGTAAGCAAGTGACATTCTATTAACGGTGAAAGTCACCTTGGGAATCGCTTCCACGGAAAACCCTGCCAACTTGGGAAAAGCTCACAGGACCTCGAGGCTAACCACTCCAGACCTGCAAGTCGTGTCGATCGAACGACTCCGGGAACGGTCGTGCCGTGGAATGAATTGTGCGTGGCCACGAGGTTCCTCGAGATGGTAAGCGATGCTCTTCACGACCCGGTGAGCGTGACTAGATTTCACTCGGTGCAATTGCACTGCCCTCGGATCAAGAGCTTGATCACAGACAGCGGGCAGCGAGGACCGACCAAAGCGAGGAAGAGAAAGTCCTCGAAAATGTGAACCCTGCTCGAGGTGAACGCCAAGAGACGGTCCCGAGAGCATGGTTCATCAACATTTTCTCAAGGTGCAACGAGGCTTTCCTCTGAGGCTTGGTTCGATTTCTCGCTTCCAGGACGCCTGATTGTCATCCCGGCGGCCACGGCTCGATGACCCTTCGCCCGGGACTCAATTGCATCCGCGGCAAGGTCTGGTGCAATCGGTCTGTCTGTCCGTCTTTTCGCCACTTTCGGACGAACCGACCTTAGATCACGAATCCGGTGAGTCTTGCAAAAGTCACCGGGCAGTCCTGCGCCCTGCCAAGTGCTTGTTTTATGTTAATTTATTTGCACTCCCGCCTTGCTCGGGGCCTCGGTGCGAAGTGGGTTAATGAGGTGTTTATTGCAACGATGCTACTTCAGCGGGCTCGGGCTCGCGGGATGTCCTCGGATATCCTTTCGGTTCGGTGTTCGCCTGTTTTTAATTAGGACGCGGGAGGACCCAAGAATTGGATACATTCTGTGCGCTACGGGTTACTGCGGGGCTCGGTACGAAACGCGTCTCGAGAGGTTCATTACCGACCGACCGTAAGCCGTAACAGCTTTGCTAACATTGGCAAACGATGTTTGCCAAGAGTGGACCGAACCGCTGGCCGGCGGGTGAGGGAAGTGATTTATGCTTCATCACTGGACCGGGCCACGGGGTCGGTGAAGTTTGGGGCACTGAGAGCCGGAAGGAGAAGAATGATAATTTTATTCGCCCCATTCGGGTGCTCGGCCATTTTGAAGAGATGGACCAGTGCTCCATCAGAACTGTCGGCTGCTCATTAAATTGTTGAGAATATTTTAAATGAGTTCCGCCAGACGCCAGGTCATTGACGCGCTTGCACCACGAAAAACTAAATTTGCACGGGTCATCATCAGAAGCGAATCCTATCAATCCAATTCTACTAAATTATAAACAAATCATTTAACTAACGTGAGAGTTGAATTTAAAATTTAAATAGCGTATTGTTTTCCAAACTGAACTTTGTTAGAACACAATGCTTTAGAACCTTTCTGGGCGCAAAAGACAGCTCCACCGCCGGTGCGGTTCCGAAAAACAAACTGCCGCGGGCACTTTTCCCGTAGCCATCAACTTTTTAACCGATCATCAACAGTTGCCGAGGCCCGAGAACGACGCTTTAATGGATGATCTCATTAGCGGAGCTATGTTTTCTGTGCCTGCAGCATGAGCCCGCTGGACTTGACAGTCTAGGCAGCAGCGTTTCCGTTCCGAAAACCCCGTCGCTCTCCGTCACTCAAAACGAAACCCGGCGATCTGCGGAGTGTAATGCTCGAAAAAAGGATACTCGCTTCCGCTGCAGCAGCTGCAACAATGGGGTCGACAAAATACTCAAACTTTTTAGACGCCAACACTTCGCTTCCGTCCCATCGATAAGTAGTACATTTGTGGGCGTTGGCCAAAGTGCAGTCCGAAAGACCAGATCCCATCTGGGGTTCAACTAATTTGAAAAATTGTTTTGCTTAAGTCCTTACCAAATGCTCCCATTTGCGCTTTAAATTATTCCACAACATTTTCGTAGATTTTTCGGTGAATCTTTCGGCCAACATGGTGTCTGTTTGCGCAGGACATGCCGCCAAGGAAAGCGGTTCTTCCGTTTTATTTTCACCGTAATGAATTCGTAGGAAACATAATTTTATTTGCTTGGCCATGTCCGCGGACTACCAGCGTGCAGTCCGTTTGCCTGCAGTGAGGTTGGTGACGACATCATCGGAGTGGCCGAAAGGTGCCTTTCGATCACCGAACGGTCGCGGTATGTTTGCGCAAACAAGATGCGATAAAATACGGGTGTATTTATTTTTCATAAATCGCCATCACCCACCAGGTGGTCGGCCATCGGCGGTCCGTCATGCTGAGGTTGCATTGGTCACATCTGAGCCACATCAGCCCTGGTCCGGCGGGATGAAGATCAAAGCTGGACGATCTTCTGCACTGCAACCGACGGATGTGCTGTCAATATTTGCTTCGTCTTGCATTTCCCATTACTTTGGCGGGTCAGAAACAGAGGAACAACCCGATTGAGGAAGCAAGAATTTGTTTCAAATGAAAATGATTCGCGAATTTGTTCGAAATATTTTTATGATTGCCACTATTTATTTTCGCCACTCACTCTATTTGGCCACTCGTGGCCGAGGTCGATATTTATTTTCACTTATAATTTAACGAAGTTCCACCAGAAAACCGTGAACCAGTAACTATAGTGCTTTGTATTGACATACCATTTTTCATAGCGACACGTAGACAAGGCGGACATGGCGAAAACGGAAACAAGAAAGAGCGGTGGATTGTCCACCGCAACATGGGTCAACATAAAATTGCGTATCGCGAGCACTGTTTTGGGTCGCTGAGCGTAAATTGTCAAAACTGTCCATCAGCCAGCCAGGTCCCTTGGGCCGGGCGGTGGGTCAATTTCATCGTCCTCGCTGGCGTTCTTCTTAAAAAGCCCGATCGACCCCGGTCAAATTTGCTGACGCTCGTAAATTGTACCGAACAATTCACTCAACGCCATCGTGACAAACAACGGACGCCAGCCAGTCCCGATGCCACTTCAAACTTCCAAATTGCCAGCCTGCGTGCGTATGTGTGCGGGGCGAAAGGACATACGGCCGGTGTGGTGGTGGTCCACACGTCGACCGCCGACGCCGTCGTCCTTAATCGCTCGATAACCATCATCGGTCAATTTCGGGCGCACCTCATCCTTGCGGGTGGCCGCCCTCCGGTGCTCGTTATGCTCGGCCGCCAGGTTCAGGCGTTTTTTTTTCGTAGCGTCCAGCATAAGTTCCCAGAGTTTGTTTATCAAAACCGATCGGATTTTTTGCGCTCTCCCAAAAACTGTCAACACACACAGCATTGGCCATCGATGTCCTGTTGCCGGTGAAGCACTTTTCTGTGCCCTCCGTGGTCTGTAGGCTTCCCGCGGAACGCCCGGATGCGATGGTCCGGCCACAGGCGAAAAAGGAGTCAGACCAAAGGAGACGATGGGCGAAGAAAAATGGATGACAGCCAGAGCAACACGGAGCGGACAAAGAAAAGTAGCATCGGTGAGCAAAAATCACTTTAATTTATTAAGGTCTCAAAATTTATTACTTCAATTTTCTATTCAATCTCCCTTTTTATAGGTTTATAGGATTTTATTTTCCCGGCCGTCACTCTCTCTCGCTCTCGGGGTCCGGGCTGGTAATGCTTTCGCTCTTTCGTCTGGTGGTTCGGTACGACACTCGACGATGGCCACCCATCGGCCCGTGCGTGACATGTCAGGATGGTCTCGGTCTTTCCACACATTTTTCTTCCGGCACGGTCCTGCTGATAAACTACTACATCCACACACGGTCCCTGACACACGCCCTGCCAGGGAGCAAATATGTCCTCGAGGCACACTTTAAAATCTTAACCCAGACACCCAGGAACGCTGGTGACTCTCGCGTCGATTTTGACGAGAAGCCCGGGTCCGCGTTGTTGCCGATTGGTTTGTGCGATGGGAGGCCATTTGTTTCGCTATGCTTCGAGACTGGCGGAGATTATGCTGTTTCACGGCTGGACGCGTTCTGTGTTTATAGAAAAGCGGATCATCTTCAACGATGGGAGCTTAGAATGGAAAGTGATCCCAGTGCTTCGGGTCTTGTCAAAATACGTAGTGCGCGAGTCGGCTGTGGAAATTGGAAAATCTAATGCACCACCCAAGTAGTTCCGCCCGACTATCCTTCCGGGGCCCGGCCACCGATCTCCGAGCGAGAAAGCCATCAATGAGTGACTTATGTCCGGGACCGGGAGCACAGCTCTCCGATGTGCTCCAGTTCCAATTCGAGCTGAAGAAGAATTTCGGATACCAAGCGTGTGCCCCAGTGAAACGAAAGCTTCCCATCAGCCGACGATCGGTTTGGTTTGGAGAGTCAGCAGAAGAGTTATGAGGTTCTGGCGGCCCCCACGGGGAGGTGCCGAGTCAGCACGGCGACTGCGAAAGGATTGATTTGTTCTCTCCGGCACTCCGCTCTGGCAGGATGCAGATTGATTAGAAACGTCAGGCGAGAGCGAAGAAAGAACACGGGCGCGGGCCATCGGCGAATCGGTTGAATTGAATTGAGCGCATCGGTTCTTTAAGACGATTGCAGATTTCAAACACTCAACGGAAGCTTCATAAAAGGGACTCGAAAATTGCTTCCAACCCCCAGGAAGCGCTAACGAAACTTATTTCGACTTCCATTTGAAGCGAAGTGTTTGTATTTCGAATTTTAAAATGAACATGACCGTATTTCGTCGGTACGATGTTTCGTATATTAATATTAGAGCGTAAAATAATGTAAAATTTACGACACAAAATTAATCAGTAGTTACTTCGGATCGCCCGCATTACCCGATGGCGCTGGGAGAACGGCTGGCGATCCTAATTAGCCAGCGTTCCAGGCACTTCCCAGCCATACCTTATCGTCTCATTAAAAATTGGCCGTTGATGAAATGTGACAAATTGACTCTTAAGCAGCGTTGGCACGACGCCGAGATGCTGGTGGTCCCGTATGCGCTGTCAGTCACTGTCACGCGCGTCCCATATTGTTTCTTTTTTCCTTTACTGTAATCGTAATCGATCGTAGCATCTTTACGGTAAAAGTGAAACCGTGTCGCGCGCTGATCGCGCGCGTCCCAGGGTGTCCGGTGTCCTGGCAGTTGTAATGCAGCTTTATCGGGCTCGGTGACACTCGCTGCCCGATGCGTATCCCTTTCGTTTCGGGCAGCCCGCATAATTGCGGTCGGCTCGCGCAAGAAAGTGAAACAGTGGGCCGTGTTCGGTTGAAAGCAAAATTTGTGGTGCCTTTTCGCCCTCGAATGGGTTCGTTCGGACCCATTCACGGTGGGGTGTTCGGCGGGGGGTTAAAATTGTTTGCACACATCCTGACGTCGACGGGTGGTGCTGCTTGATCGATGTGTGGCTGAGGGCCGAAAGAGACCCACCGAAAAGTACACAAACTGTGCGGACACACCCCGAAAGGCTCGGCATCGTGGAAACCGCGCGGAAGATGGGCGCGGAATCTCGTGGCGCAATTTTGAGGCGCGCGCGTAAGCATGCCATTCGCGTGCCGCTTTTCGGACCCGCGCACCCGCATTTCGGTGTGCCTGAAAGTGCCCCAGGGGCAGGCACGAACAAAAAAAAACGGTGAGCCGTGTCCAGCCGGAATAAGGAGTTCAAATGCGACGGAAAAAGTGGCCCAAAACCTGAAACGCGCGAAACGGATGCACGTGGGGAAGCGAACGAAATTAACGCGAAGGAAATGGCCCAAAGCTCCTCTTTCGGGTTGCGCGGCGCACGACGGAACACGGACGGAGAGCAAACTGGTTTTTCGGCAGGTGCAACATTATTTATGCTCACCGCCATCATCGAAAATGTTGCTCATTTCTGATTGAAAGTTACGGTTCGGCCCCGCAGGCCGAACCCGTATCCGTTTGGAGTGTGTGGCGCTGCTTTTGGCGCAATATTCTGGAGCATGCATCTGGGGCTGCCAAATGCGCAGATTGCTCGGGAGGATTTCATATTACTTCATGCCGATGACTTGACGTCTTATATTTTTGAGTGTAAATTTTGTCCATAATATGAATTTCGTGCTCCATTAGCTTCCCTGAATTAGTCTTCTTTGAAAATTTCAATTACCCGCCTATTTTCTGATCATGATTAGGGAAGCCTAATGTCCCTAAAACGGCCCACATGTAACTCAATGCCCCAGTTCAAGGCTAAGCCCAAACCATGATTAGGAACCGGCGTTCGAACCCTTCCACCTGCAGATTTCGTTGCGTTGTTGCCAACCGTGTCTGACCACCGAGCACCGACGAAAAGGAAGCGATAAAAACACCAGTCTACGTCCACCAGAAAAGCAAGGAGACCAACATCGAGTCCAATCCAGGGGACCGGAGCCCCCCTCGGGCGGGCTGTTGCTTCCTTCCTCTCGGTGGCGGCGTTTCGTGATTTTGAAACCCCGGAAAGGGCGGCACGCAACGGACCAATTTATGCACTTTCGGGGGCCAGGTGCAACGCTTTTGCGCTCTGTTCCGGTGGTCGGCGGTGGCCTTTCGGGCTGCGTCGGCTTTTTTAGCTAACGAACCTTCGAAATGCATTTTTTCGTCCTTCGTTCTCGTTTGTCTTTGCTTTCCACTTCATCCGTCCGTTTTGGTTCGGAAGAAGGTTTTTCGGACGGAGTTTTGAGGTGCAGGACGCATCGCACGATGTTTGCCAAAGTGTGTTCCTTCCTTTCCTTTCGAGCGCCCGTCTAATCCGAAAGCGGCTGTCCCTGAAGGAAGGGCCCGAGCATGGTGTGGCGGCGTGCTTATCGTCTTTACCGATTAGAACCCGGAGTCTGGCGCGTTGCGAGCATAATATTGACGGTCGCCGGGACGCCTGAAAGGCCCTCGCCTGGGCGTCCCATTGTTTTGGTTTGGCTTTTCGCCCTCCCGTTCGTCCTGTGTTTCAAAATAAGGATCACCTGCCGATCGGAGACACAGCACAGTACACATCGTGTTGTGGGTATGTTGCGGAGTAATCTTAATGTGTTTCTTCGGAGACTTATCTTCAAAATTCTTGGCGTCCTGGAGCTCGCTGTCCGGTGAATCTGATGTGCACCTGTTTTGTGGCAACCATTTTTCCAACTTCGAAGGGTACGCTCTTCACCAGGGGTCCTTAATTGAGTGCTCGTCGATGTGATTCACGAGAGCTTTTCACACACCCAATGTACCGCTGATAAGGACGGGCAGCGAAAAGCACTCAAAAGATCATGCTTTGTATCGAACGAGTTACTTTGGGGTTCTTAGCAAGAGGCAACCGAACGGATCCCTTTTTGCGATAAGAAAATGGTTCCTTTGCGTCTCAATTTAATTCTATTTACGGTAAAATATTATGAGAGAAGCTGATTCACTACCAACCATGGGCTAGGTCCAAAGCGCCCACACCAAATGTAGGCCATGCGAATCTCAACGGTCGGAATGTTGTGTTTCTAGTCGACGAAGCGTCCCGTTACGGACGGTACTTCGGTCTGATTGACCTAATTGGGACCGACCAAGGGGGGCGCGCACAATAAACTACGAATCAATCAGCGGCAGCGCGGCTGGCAACACGAGCCAGGATCAAAGGCGCAACCCGAAACCGTCCGTAGGCGCCCACGGCCAGCATTCGCAGGGCAGACCGAAACCCGATACCGGATTTCGGCAGATGAAGACAAACTTCTCTGACCGACCAGCCACGCACCAGCAACCATGGAACCGGTGGTGGCCAATCGATCCAGCGCTGCCGTAGTAGCTGCCGTCGTCCTAAGCACACATCCTTGCACGATCCGGACTGATGATGGGCCGGGTGGGCGATAGTTTTTCGTCCTTGCCGCATAGTGCCGCATGGACCATGGACATACGGAGAGTCATTCCGCCAGGAGGCTTTTGTTTTATTCCCCGCCATCAGAACGGTAAGCCTCCGTTGGGGTCCGGAGTGAGGATATCTTCCTTTCCCTTTTAATAGAATTACAGTGAAATAAATGATCATTATTTGAGTTTTATAATACTGCTTCGACTGCAAAACTCGGAGCGATAGTTTCGTTCGATTCCGCCGGCGGTTCGGATCAGGATTGCGAAGACGCTGCGGCTATGGTACAAGACCCGCTCTCGCTGCGGTCTTGGTGCCGATGGTTCCCGATAAGGCTGGAACCGGATCGTTCGGGAGGCAAATGCCGCAGCCATTACATCGCAAATACGAGCACAATCCGCGTTAGTGTGGGCCACAAACCCCCCAAGCCCTCTGCCGCCGGGCGGAGATTAGTGGGGTGGCCGTGGCAATGCCATCTCGACGATGATGATGGCGTGAAGCTGATGATGATGGTGGGCGCTGATAGGCAACGCCCGTTAATATGTCGGCAGACGGTTCGATGCGTCGGTATGGCCCCGGTACGGAACAATCTTTTATGGTGCTTTCTATGACTGTCTGGGATGGCCGAATTATTCGCACGAAAGATATGCCATCGTCTGTGGTGGAGATTGTGCTTGTAATGGTGTGATTTAATTGACGACATCCTTCTGCATGCCTCTCTCTTTCTGTAGCAAAAGCCAGCTTATTAGTAAATAATGAATTGGGGTGTTAGTTGCGGATAGTTGTACATGATGCTAAAGTGAATCGCATACGAACATCGTTCGAAGGCCTTTGACCTTGGAAAACTTTACGTTAGTTTTGCGTTTGTAAAGATTAATTGTAAATTTTTGGTATGAAATTTCGATATGATAGTTTTAACTACTCTCGTAACGAATAACGTTTTCATAATCATGATTGCATTCAACAACACTGTAAACATCGTACAAACAATGCGACAAAAGTCCTCACTTTGTTTGTGGATATTCATTGTTTATCCTTCAAGAAAGGACATCAAAACTAGAAAAATGCTAACGACCACCACAATGCAAACTATTGGCATTGATGTGATCTTAAGCCCAGAAATCAGCACCATTGTATCAGCCGTCTGCCCAACAATGCCGGAGGTGTGACCGGAGGATTGCCGCAGCCTTCATTTGATGTCTATTCGATCACCGTCTTCGGCCTGACTTCGGTCCTTTTGATGGGCCGTCGCGTGTCGAACAAAACAAAAAATCCGAAGACGGAACCCCGGGCGGCGGCACAATGGCGGCAAGACGCCTGGACGCTACCGGTTCCACCCCGGGTCCTAAGTCGATGATGACGGGATGGCGTAACCGATCCCGAAATCCCCCGATTCAGATGCTTGCCACCGTGAAACGGGGTCGGTCTCAGCCCGGGTTTACCGTTCGAAGGGTACATATCTGAAAATGATTTACATTCAGAGTCGGTCAGGTGGAACTAAAACCCGCAAATATTTGGTCATAATCACTTGCACGCCGATTAGAGGGAGACCCGGAGACCCGTTGCGTCCTTTTTTTTTGCTCCTTCCGAGACTCGAGAGCAGCGTGAAACCACGGAACCACCGAGCCGCCGCCGAGCAGCATTAATAAATAAAAAGTAGAACTCATGTACACGTCCCAGAGAGAAGTTCGGCCGGAGCTTAGGTGCTGAGGACTGGGCTGTGTTACAGATTTTTTTTCCCGCGCAATCCTCGGACTAAGGACGACGGCCACAGGATGAAGAACAAAAAAAAACAGAAACCGACAACGAGCATAAGTAAACCTTATGAATATTGAGTACCGTTAGGGATCGGGCTCTGTCTGGCCGGGGTCTGGAAGTCGAGGCCCAGTGTTCGTTGCCAGTGGAGCGTATCAAAGACGTCAACCCACCAGCTCTCTCGGTAGCTCTCGGGAAGGATTTGTGCGAAATGCCGCTGAAAACCAAACATCACAGAGACACCACGCGGAGCCATTGGCCGTTGGCGATGGGCCGCCAATCCCGAACCCGGATAATGTATCCCTCGGCGGACGTCGACGGTCGGTCGGGCCCGGTCAAAGGAATGCTGCTTCCGATTTCAATCTGCGGTGTCCCAGTCAGGCAGACTGGGCATCCGGCGTTGCTTTGGTGCTCTGTTTATTTATGCAGCCCCGAGCGAGTGTTGCTCCTTCTTCGTCCTAAAGGATCGTCCTGGCGGCACCCTTCAGAGGTGATGGCTTAGCGCGCTAACGATTATCGTTAAAGGTGTAGAGAAAAACAATAGATACCCTTTGGTAAGGCGACGGCGCAAACTTTGGCGGTGAAGTGCCTCTGTTTTTGAGCACATATATGAATCAATCAGAAGACTGTTCAACTTTAAAGTTTCATTTTACTACACTTACTGTTAGTTAATCTTACAAACGTTAGACAGGGGATGATTGGTTCAGGACCTTGAAACCCTAAACCCGGAGTACTTGACGATTCACATGCCGCGACGGGCACTGCTTCTCCTTCGTGGCCCGGCGAATGCGTAAATAATCCATCGGAAAAATATCGAATTACTTATTCCATGCTTATGCAAGTCATTATGCGGTGCGCGAGCAAGCATCTGGCCGGATTGCATCGAACCAACGCCAACGGACATCATTTGCGTCCGTGGCGGCCTGTGGCACCCGCAAAAGGCCGCAATATTTTCCCAAAAAATCCTATTTCCTGTGCCAAGCGCGTCGATGAAAAGCCAAAACGAAAGGCCATCGAAAGGCGGACGAGCTGAAATTCAATGTCGGTTCGCGTGGCCGTCCTATGCAAACATTCCGCCCGTTGGGGCAGGTGCTAGAAACGGAATCATTCGTTTCCAGTTTTTAGCGTCTCTCCATCCTGCAACCCGAGGGACTGTGGCTCGGGTTTGCTCTATTGGGCTCGGTTGTGGGATTCGCCACGCCGCGAGTCACGGAAGTCAAGCAAACAGGACATCCGGCTCGGACCAACCGTCCGCTGATCCGCTGCCGGCCGGCAGCGACAGAGCTGACGAATGATCGATGTCCTGTGCCGGCCGAAGATGGTTTGCGACCGGGGTTTGGAAAGAAAACAGTTGCTTCACAGGATTTTCGCCTTTTCTATCCGGTCCGGGCCTGGGCCGCCTTGTGACCGCCGACTCGAAGAACTGTTAACGAGACGCGCCTTCTTAACGGCAATGTAATCCCATTCTTGGTGCCCCGGCACAAAACATAAACAGCACAGAGCCCAGAGCAACAAAGGCCGGTTCCGACCGGGTGCCAACTGGAAGCTGTGCCGCCGCTTCCTTTCGGGGCCAAAGGGAAGAAAAAGGAAGCCGCTAAGAGATTGTATTTTTGCGAAAGAAGCTCACCCAACATAATAAGCCTCCGGTGCCGTGTCCGTTAGCCTAGATGAGCGAACGGGGAGAAAAAGCCTTACCAAATCTCAGGCCGTACAGGCAAAACAGGACACGGCATCCTTGCACACACAGTGCGGACACCCGAAAAAAGATCATTGCACCAAGCGACCACCGGTCGGAACGGAACAATACCGGCCTCGGGGAAGCGAAACATATTTTTTTCTTCTTCTGCAATTAGTCTCTATTTATCGAAAAAAGTTTGTTTGCTCCCGTTTGTCACTGCGCAGCGCGCAGCGTTGATGCACCGGGCCCTTTAGGGACCCGCTCCCCATTTTCTTCCCTCGCTCTATTGCCGGATCACGGTCCGACTCTGCGGCAACATACGGAAACCGGTTGAGAGGAATAATGTTGTCTCCTGTGCCCCGTTCCGACGGCGATGCAGGTTGGCCGTCGGCCGTGGCCACGAGATTGACGGGACCGATTTGGCAGCTGGCTGCCAGGGGGGCCTTGGGTTAGGTTTTCCCGGCAAACCTCGCAAACCGGAACACCAGAGCGCTATCATTTTTATTGCCCGATCTGCTTTTCATTGCAGGTTTTTGGTGGCCCGCCATTTTTATTTTATTTCTTTGACTCTGACTTCTCGCCTTGCTGCAGTGAGCTGCAGGTTCAGGAGATTCTGGCTGCTTCTTGACCCCGGTTTGGCGCGGGTTTTATGACTCGCCGGCTGGGACCGGCCGTTTGCTGGCTCCTTTGGGTGCATTTGGCGTTTTATTTACAAATTTCGCACTCGTTCCGGGATGCCCGGCTGCAAGCGAGATGGAAATCGAGAATGCGGTCTGCATCCCCGTTTTCGAATATAATGGACTTGGGTTAGTGGAGTTGCCGTGGGGAATCACGCTCTCGGGCCGGGCTCTTTGGTGCAATGGAACTTTGGGGTTTCTGGCGTCAATAGTGAAGAATTGAAACGTAAATTTAAATCACGAATATTCGTAAATTAATTGATTAATTTTGAAATAGAGAGCAGCATCTTTGCTGTCCCTTTCGAGTGTTTCGAGAAAATACATTTATTATTTTGTGCAAGCCGCTCAAAGTATTATACACACAACCGTTGATCCCCGTTGTTTCGTCTTTAGTGGTTTGGTTTGTTTAGAGAAAAGTTAGAGCGAAAAGCATATTTGGCTTTGCGCTCAAGAGCCGGGGAGCCGGTAAATCCTGGCCGCAGAGAACTTTTCCCGAGCGCAACGCTGCTGCTGCTGCCGCATAACTAATAGGTAAGTAAATGGAAAAGTTTTATTTCTTCCAGATTGTTTCTGTTCCCTGCCGACTCCATTGGCTCAACTTTGGCAGCCCGGTTCGGCCCGGTGCCGCAGTCGTAGCATAGGAAGCATAAATGAATTTTTAATTTCTATTTACCCTGCACTCGTGCTCATTGCAATTCACTTACGATAACTCCTTTTATCGCCGCCTAGAATGACCTACTTCCCCGGGCGTGCCCTTCCGTGGGGCTGTTGTTCGACGAGTAAACAAGCCGCAAAAGCGATGATGGTTCACCCCGGAAGAAGGAACTTTGCGGTTGGCCGAACCGACCGAACCCGCCCGTCGCTGATTGCCGGAAACGGGGACGAAAAAAAGTTCGTGAGCCAAGAACACACGTAGCGCCACAGAGCGCCCATCGTAGACATCGCAGAAAGAGGCGGTAAATCAAAAAGTCCCTCCGTTGCAATTGATATCTAGGTCCCGGGCTAGCCGCCGGCCACCGGGGTACGAAGAGTGACAGCACGTGAAGGAAGAAATAATGAAAGGCTTCGTACACATTTACATCAACCCGTCTCGCTGCCCGCAGGCCGGAGCGCACACGAAGAAATGGAAAGCGAATGGCACCGGAAAGAAAGTATGCGACGTTCGTGCTTTTTAAAGATGAGCATAAACCCAAAACTCCCTAAAGAGGTCAAAAAAGCGAGATAAAGGACCCGGACAGAAAATTAACCCCCCGGGTATTGTGGTATTTATGCCCCTCGGGTCGCGTCCTCGATAGCGAGCGCAGCCGTCTCCTGTGTTGGTGTCGCCGGCAGCACCGAAGCGAAGCGTCCGAAGGATCACGGGAAAGGTGGTCACGGGAAACGATGGCCCGATCAAAGCCGGCCCGGTTGGCGAAAAAGAAAACCGAAGCATCGGAAACAATGCCCGGAAATTGCTCTTCGAGACGCCCGCCCGAAGCAACCTGGCGTCCTTTTTCACCCCACAGCACTTCCGGTTTGCTGGTTTGCGCCGGTTTGCTTTCTTCTTCCCTTGGTACCTTGGGCGCGTACCTCGGTTGGGGTTTCGGAATGATTGACACTTAAAATTATCGCTTCTGGTTTTGGTCGGAGTCGAAGGAGGTAGAAAAGGACACCGGGAAAAGTGGGTGAAGCAGTGCGAAGATTTTCCTTTGGGGTTTTGTGGGGTAGGTTAGCAAAAAGTGAGAAAATTCTCTACTGGATTGAAGAAATGGGAAGTAAAAATGTCCTTCAGGACTTTAGTGAGGGAAACGTAAAAACAAAAAACGAATAAAAACTATTTAAAAAATGTGATAATAAACTTCAAACAGTAAAAACCAATAAAAACATCTAACTACACAAAACACAGAACAAAAGAAGGAGAAACGAAAGTTATAAACATCGGCGATGAATATAAGGCAAAAATGATATCAAACATACTTAAAGGAAACAAGAACAATCTGGTAAAGTAAAGCTATTTGGCCGATGATGAAACGACCAGAAAAAAAGCACAATCAAATGAATCCATTTAAAACACTATGTTAACGCGATGAGAAAGGAAGGATTGGAACAGATAGGCGGGAGCTATAAATTCGTTCGCTTCCCAATACCACACCAACCGGTGTCTCATAGCCATTATGACACCGAACTTGGGGGGGTTTGGGAAGAATTTACAAGTACCGGCAACTTCTTCGGCATCGGTGTGCAGCGCAGGATACAGACGTGCCAAGCGGACACGCTGCTATCGAGAATGCACCGCCCGGATGCATCGCTGAGGTCCCTGCGGCGTGTTAGATGGTTGATGTAAAACAGGCGATGGAAGGCAAAGGAATGTAAAAAGGCGAAACTTGTGCAATTTGTATTCCACAGAATAAGACACAACTTTTGCTGGATTTGTCTTGCGTCTTGCGTTTTTCCGTGTTTTTTTTTTGTTGCTGCTATCCGTTCGCCAGTCCGCTACTTTACGGCAAACGTTTTGCCCCGACGGCGACAGTTTCACTATCGTTTTGTGCCAGTTTTATCTACAATTCATCGCCACCGGTCGCCCGTGTCCCTGGCGAAGAGATCCTTCCGATGCGAAGGATGAAACTTTCCGGTTTTCCGGCGCAAACACAACACACACCGGAGCGACGGGTTCTCTTCCGATAGCAACACTTTCCGATGTGGCACGCGGTGACCAAACCCACCGACCGCCCTCCCCCTGTGGCAGGTGGGAAAACCGTGTCCTTTTTCCATGGGAACCAAACGGGAACAAAACGCTCTGCTTTTCGTGGGTTTTTCGGTACGGTGAGCAGCGGCGCCACTCGTCGCTCGGCTCGGTGCTGGCGGCGCTGAAGAAAAGTTGTACTTCTGTAATAATCATATCATTGCACCTTGGCAACAATGGCACCGTTGCACCGCCTCGTGCAGCGGGAATCGAATTCCCCCCACCGGAGGCGGCGTTCGGCATAGTTTTATTGCGAAGTAGTTGACGGAGCTGCTGAAGAAGCACGCAAACTTCGGGGCCGGAGCGCACCGAGCGGCCGAGAGCCTTATCGCACGTTTTTCTCAGCTTAACTTCAGCTTAACTTTCGCTCGGGTGGGTGGCGGAGCCTTGAGAGCATGTGTTGGGCCGGCCCCACCGCCGCCACCGTGTTGTGCAGAATCCGCAACTTTGGCCACGAGGTGCATGTTTTGCGTGCGGGTTCCATCGGGACGGTAACTGTCACCTTGAACCTCCGCCGCCGGCGGGAAAGAACGCTGTGGTGCAGCGTGGAAAGCATGATTTATGGGATGCTTCTTGCCGTGCTCGCTGCCGAGTCGTGTCGCAGTTTGATGTGTACTGTAATTTTCTTCTTTGTATGAAATTGCCCAATTATTGCGATTGTACTCGGTTGCGATTGCACGTCGGAAGGGAGAAGTTTGTGTCTTTCGGGAAGCATCCATCTGGAAAGCCTGGCGCAATGGCAATGCTCGTAGTGCAGCGATTAGTAACGAAGAATCAGTGACCAATTTTGCACACGCTAACATTAGCTAAAAAGACAGTTGAAGGAAGGTCTCCAAGATGAGGTTCTGTTGAAAATTCATAAGTAAAATAGGATGTTTATAGGAATAAAAATAGGATACAATCCCAAATGAAACATCTGCCAAGCATAAAATTAAACTGTTATCGACTATCACATTCAAAATGGAAACATAAAAAGTACTTTAATATACAAAAAAAGTAATTTTGAATTCGTCTGTATTCTTATTAAATTTGTTTTTGTCAAAAATAATCTCTTCCGGTGCCGAGGCCATGCTGAAGTTTCGTCAACCATTACTGAAATACCTGCCGAGCGAAATATATTTACTTTCCTCATGAACTCACTTAAATTTGATGTTTCTGCACTGCACCTTCTCTAGACACTCTTATCGCCATCACGGCGAGTCACGAACAACAGCTTTTTGGCAAGCACTCCCCCTGTCGGGGTCTATGATTGATTTATGGACAACAATTCACAACCCGTAAAACCGGTTACACCTTTTAGTTCCCTACTGCTACGAGGATAAGAACATCCTCGGCCATAACAACCGGCCGCGTCTGGGCTGCGGGTGAAGGACATTAAATTTGCCACGATCTCAAGCAGCGATGGGCCTTCGCCTGGGCACTAGAACAATAAATAATGATTACCTGCCGCGGGTGGCCAATACCTTTTCGCAGGCATCCGGCAGGGATGGGGTCCTTATCACCAATTATAAATCAGCCGAACGATCAGTACCCGGTAAGCAGCGTGAAAAATGTCCGAAACCTTCGGCCACGGCCTCGAAATCGCTTTCGAATCCCCGTCCAAGGACACGGCCGCGCAACCCCGGTTTAATGGACCTTAAAAACGCACGCTAGCCAAGGTGATTATGTTTCCGTTTTTTCTTCTTGTGCCCGTAGTGGGAGGATCCCGATCGACATCGATCCGGTTTGCGTGCCAGAAATGGGAGAAAATCAATTATTTCACACCAGCCCCGGCCCGGAAAAAGCCCGGAAGGAGCTGCCAGAAACGTGTCTCAACCGGTCTAGCCAATTATGGGCCGCGCCGGGAGGCGGAAGAAAAAGATCCAGTCATACAAGGCTGAGGGACCCATGCTGGGTCCTGCCGGCCCACCTAGCCATCTTCGTGACGTGGCGCGACCACCGAAGGAATCTTAATTTCCGAACGGTCATAAATCAAAGTCATTAGAACAAAAAACTGTCCGGCCAAGGCCGGCCGGGCTTATGACCGGACCGGATGTTGCGGTGGGTGGCAATCTTTCCTCCCCCGGGTTCGCTTTGCGGTGGAAAAATTACAATCAATTTCCATGCCGAACCGGGCGGCGGTCAGGTGGCGGACCGTGACGTTTCAATGCACAAACCCACCCCGTTTGACCAGCATCCGGTGCTGGTCCCGCTGGTTGTTGGTCATTAGAATATCTTTCGATTTAATTTTACATCATTCATTTTTGCTCCCTTTCTCGCGCTAGGTCCCAAGAAGTCCGAAGGCGAAGGTTGATTACGGTCTTGCAAAAATGCGTAAAATCATCGGAATTCGCTTGCTGTTCTGCCCTGTTTTTTGCGCTGCCGCCGCTTGGCAGCTTCTTCGGCCAGAGATTAGCTTTTCCGAAGCGGCACGAACCTGGTGTTGGTGGCTGGCCACCACCACCGGACGGCGATAAGATCCCATCATTGATTTATGGCGCGCTTTTTCCAACCAGAAAATGTTGGTCAGTTCTTTATGCTCTCTGCCTTTCTCTCTCGCTCCCACTCTCACTCTCTCTCTTTCTCTTTCTGTGTGCGTGTCCTTACGCTGGGCACCAGTTTTTGCTACCTCTGTGCTCAATCGCCCAAAAATCGAATAATCCGTACAGCACCTTCGTGCGGCTGTGCATAAGAAGGACATCCGTGTGGCGCGAAACGAATTGGCAACCGAACAAAGCCACTGTGGTTCCCCGGTTCCCCGGTCCGGCCCTGTCTCCTCACCGGATCACCGGTCTCTCCCAGGACGTGGTTGGTTACCACAGGACAATCATGATGGGCGATGATGATGAGTTGTTCATTGTTTGGCTTCGAAGCTCGCTTACGGTGAGTTTTAGAATTTGGAGGTCCGAAGGAGCAAAAAATCACACCAACACCGAGACACGTGTACACCAGACACGGGTGGCAGGACATTGTCGGGCCGGTGTGCTCTGTTTGATTAGGGTTATTTGGATGTCGTTTTCTTCTTCGCCTAGCCGGCCACCGGAAGATGAATGCAGATCCGCAGCGAAAGGATACTTTGTGCGCGTATCCTTTGCCAACCTGCGTGAAAAGGGTTTTCTCCGGTGGAACGAATCTTGATTGTGTTTTCACAGCACGTACCTCAGTGGGAAGATGTCCTGTACGGAGCCGGCTCATCCTGCTTAAGGTTTTGGTTCTTTCTCCGACGTTTTCGTTGGGTGAATTAACATGAAACAAAGATGTGCGTTCGATTTCGAGGGACCTTTGGGTTTGGTTCAATGATGCGTAAGCAGTTCAAGGGAAGATGATCAATGCGAAGATATAAAAGCGATTTTCCACATTTCAAAAGTATGGTTCACTGTTCAATATTTGTCTGTCCAGATGAGTTTCCAGTTGATTTCAAAAAGCTCTGGCGAGAATCCTGTCGAAAGTAGTCCTATGACGTTTCCTCTATTCCGGGCGTTTATTAAAACGCTAATGAGCCAATTTTGTGGTTCATTAAAACGTGGCCATGTACTACGAAAAAGCTTTTTCTCTCTGGCCTATTATGGTGCTGCTGCGCTCAGTGAGATCGGTCCCTTTTGCAATCGAAATAAAGAGGGATCCAGTGGCGCCAAAAATTATTCCTACAGAGTCACGAATGTACGGTTTTAATTATGGCAGTCCTTCAGCATTAACGTTTACCAAAAACTAACCGCTTTTCCCCGCTATAACGGCCCATTGAAAACGGGCTCATTTTGCTGCCCGGTCGGTGGCTGGCCGTTAAATGAAAATGGCTGCCCCAGAAATACAGAGCTTTTGGGGTGATTTACAAAAAATGGGGAACTTTCAGACCCGTCCACCGCAGCACTGGAAAGCAATCAACGGGCCGCAGCTTCAGAAAGGCTCCGGGACCACTCCGAATATGCTCCGGAAACGCGTCCGCAGCGGAAGGGCGGAAAAGCTGTTGATAAAACTTTTCAATCGTCGCCCATCTCGGGAGGGCAAGTTTGTAGGATGTTTCTATACGCGCGCGGTGCACCTGAGATACGCTGGCTCCTGGCGCAGCCTTAGGTGTTTGAAAAGGGCCAACACAGAGACCAGGTGGTGAGTGCAGTTGTTAGTTTATTTATGGTTATTGAAAATCCTGCACCGCAACGGGAATGTCACAGCACGGGGCCGAAGGAAACTGGTGAAAATGTTTGACAAATAAAAATTCTAAATTGCAACTTCCAGTTTGGGGTTTGGTTGTGGCTCTTGAGCTGTTTCTATTCACAGTTTTACCTCGCAAAAAAACTGGTCGAAAGGTTGCTAAAATAATGAGAAATGTTTACATTTTAGTTGGAAGCCTTGTAAATTAATTCGAACCTATGCTGTGATTGTGTTTCACTGAACGAAAGGCCTTGAGCCTGTAAATAAAGATAAGAAAAGGCTTTTCAAGCACCGGCACCGATGCAGGACGGCGATCCGCAACCTGATGGTCGGTTTATAAAACTTCTCGATGTACTAACCCGATGTGATAAACAAGTTTATTTTACCGAACACCCCGGGCCCGCCCCGAATGGCCAATTTTCCAACCGACCCCAGACCGATAGTCCCCGGTAAAGCTCGGTGAACACTTTACAACTTGTTCCTTCGGCTTCGGCGACTCGACCGGGTCAGCAGCTTGGGCTTGGCGCTCGGCTGGGGATCGTTAGCAACATGGTGTCTGTGTTTCGTTTCGTTCCTTTTTCGCGTACCATTTAGCTTTTTTCCACCACTGCTGGTGTTCATGCGCCAATATCCTCCACCGACCGGACTCGGTTACCAAAATCTGGTTTTCCAAGACGTCCGATCCACACCAGCCTCCCCCGGGGAAAACTGATCGCCAGCCGCTCCCGAGAAGTCCGGTCCGGTTTCCTTTTTATCCGAGAAGAAAAACGGAAGAAAAATCCGGTGGGCGAAACTTCCATCCAACGCTCGGATGCACTTCCCGCTGCTGAGCGTTTGTTGGCTGTTTTGTTGCAAGTTTTGCGCATTCCCATTTCGCCCCAAGCTTGGTTGGATTAATGTTAGTTTATTTCGCTGTTCCCATTCTTTTCCTTGCGTTTTTCCTCACATCCACAACTTTACGCTGTTTTTATGTTCCGTGTTCCTTCCGCGAACTGTGTTTACGAGTTCGTTTCGGACCGGGAGCTCCGAAATGAGTTTCCGCTGGCCGGTTTCGGGGAGTTTTTCACATGTTTTGCTCAAGCTCATTTTTCTGCTTTTCATCTTTTTAGGGAGCATTTTTCCTTTTTTTGCGTTCGCGCCATATGTACACTACCGCCGCATGTCAAGGATTTCTCATTTGCACCCAGCCTCACTTCCCCGTGGCCGTGGACAGACCCACACTTGAACTTCACCTCATCAATAACACGCGTCGCAAACGCCCAGAAATGCGCGCGTAATTGTGTGCTCCGCGGGAAAAGATTGCGCAAAACCAATAAGCGTGGAAAACTCGGTGGACGAGAGAAGAATTTTCCAATTGCGACGGGCAAAAGTTGGGTCGCAAAACTCGAAACTGGAAAAGTGCGCGCGATTTCACCGAGTTCACTTGAAGTACGTCTGCTCTTGTAGTACACAGCACGATGATCCACCGGAGTCCTGGGTCCAGCGTGGCACCAGAAGTCATCGTCTTCGGTAATGGGTTGTTTTATGGCTGTGTTTTCCCCTGTCCCGGCTCTTCTCGGAACCTCGGTAACGAGAGACAGATATTGAGGCAGCAGGGCAACAGCGGAACCTCGGTTGTTGTCCGGAGAAATAAAAGAAATGATATTTCATTATCGAAAGTAATTAAGGCGAAGTGTAGTAGAATCTGACGTTTACGAGTGCTGCGGCCCCGTCGACCGGCGTCTGGAAAACTTTGTCGATGCGCACCAACAAGCAGAAGACAAATGGCACCAGCCCGGGCGGCGGATGGACGATTGATGACCCGCTCGTTCGTTTTAATGCCCGCGAACGGATTGTGAGGTAGCAGCCGAGGTCTGCGACCACTCTCGGCGACCTTTCGCTGGAAACACCGGGTACCGGTACAGTTGTTAACGCATAATAGTGTTGTAAAGTGCGATCAAACAAATCTGTTCTGCAGCTGGCGGCTCTTGCTTTCTCCCATAAAACTCCGTCATAAGGAGCTGCTCGGGGTTCTTGGTGGGGCGGGTTCTTAAAATCGCGCCAAGTGCCCGGGCTGGTGGGGTAGAAAAAAGCTTGCAACGAAACACCGCTAAAAGCATTTATCTGAAATTACTGGGTGACAGCTTTTATGATACCCGGCGTTTAATGCTGGCTAATTACCATCCTTGGCGGCGAAGGGGAATAAAACAGCGTCCGCAAGTCGCTCAACCGGAGCCTGGCCCCGGAGCTGGGGGACCGTATTGATGTCGGACATAATGGGTCTGTGATTGAACATAAGCGACATCAATGGCCTTTGCGTAGGTAAACGACCATTTGACAGCTGTTTTGTTTGCGATCAAATGCTCCATCAGCTTGGTTGGTTCAATCGGCGATCGGTTTCGGTCGATGAAAAGGATGCTTGAATACGATGTCAAATGCATTTTAATTGCTTACATTCAAGGGATCAATCAAAGTTAATATTGTTTATTGCATCATTTTTAGTGAACATTTTGAATGTGTTTGGTGCGTAACATAAACAAAATAGAATTCAACCCAATCAAAGCTAATAACATTCGTCCATCGGGAATTGTGTCCATCCACTGATCGACGTACATTTAATCATAACGCAGCAAGTATCGACAACTGACCAGCCTTCAAGAGGCTATAAACTGTGCATTTTAAGGTTGAGACATGATACGAACGGATATCCCCGAAGGAAGCTCTTAAGCTCGAACGGCCTGCCAAGGAATCGCAGAAAGGAATGCCAAAAGAGCACACCAGTGCCATAACCACACACACCGAAATGTGGAGCATTTCTCGTACGACAAGATTCCGATTCCATCCCGGCATTGCAGATTGTCACATAATATTTGGACAGTCTGGACTCCGGAGCAGAGACGATAGTCCGCAGCGACCGGTGGACCGGAGTCGTAGTAGAAGCCATGAAACTAAGATAATAATAACATTCGAGATGTGTCACCACATCGTACCGCCGTCAGTGCAACCGACAGCCCGGCGAGGACTACCGACCGAGGACGCCGTACGCCGGAAAATGGAAATCTCCGGAAAGTATCTTCAGGTGTGCACAGAGTAATAATCATAATAATATGTTTGGAATTTAATTTTCCACCGGACACATTCCGGTGGGACGCTCCCGTGACCAGCCAGCCGTTTGGGGCGGAATGGCGACGTACGGTGTTTTGGCTTCGGCACGGCCATGACAGGACCACGAGCCTGACAGTATAATGCTCTTCGATGGCGCACAAAGTTTTGGTTCCGTCTAAGTGCCCGAAGCATAGCGGGAGCCGTACCGTAGTGCCGTTGGTCAAAACGTAGCTCAGGAAGCTCTTTATTGATATTAAACGCATAAAAAGGTTTGTCGAACTATTTTATATGAAGTAATCGAAAATAAAATTGTCCAAGCCAAAACTATATTTGGTCGCGATGCGTACTTCCATATATCTCTTTTCCCATTTCTCAACCCATTTCTAGGCCATTCTCACTCTACAATCCTTTACTGGGACTGGTTGGAAGTTACCATCGGTAGGGACGACGCAGGACCGAAATGTCTAATCTTAGGCCGAACCCCTTACCCGTGCCGTACCTTCATGCTCAACAAAGGACCACCGAAAGGCGCGTATTGTTTTGAGAGGACAGATTTATCGAAAACGAATTTATTTTCAATTCCATAGTTTCCGCCGCTACTCATCAACCACCGCCGTGCAGGTCCTTAATCCTTCCACTCCTTTCTGTTTTTTTTTCGAAGGACAATCTTTTCAGTTGATTTGCGCCATTGTAGGCATCATTGTGAAGACACTCGGGCACAGGGGCCACGGTGGATGACGATGATGATGTCGACCGGATGCCGGGATGGTGATGGATTGGGAACCGCACCGGGAACCCGAGGGAAGGTGTTTGTATTTGGTATCAACAGTGAGCCCCGGTAAACACAAAGCCCAAACGGGCCAGCAGTTCCTTGGACCGCGAATTCTGTGACGGGATGGGAAAACTCAAAAGGATTCGCTTTTTTCCCCAGGTCGCTCTCTCGCTTACCCTCTTAACCTCCTTTACATTCCCCGTCAGCTTGAGCAGCTTGGAAAGCTTGGGTCCAGAACCGCAAGGACCGTGGATAGGTGCGCCGAAGGACGTAATGCCCGCTGGGATGCAAGATCCGATTTTCGATGCTACTTACCAGCAGCGGCGGCCTAGCACAACGAAAACATAATGGGCACGGCCTCCGTGTAAACAGTGGGCCGTATGTTTGGTATTTGTTTGCATTGGCTTTTGGGGGCTTTCGGTTAAGAAGGATGAAGAAAGCGGGACCGATCGCGGGACCGGTGCCATTTTATGCGAGAATGTGTGAAACTAGATCAAGAAGCTGTCGGTTTTTTTCCGGCTCTTCAGTGACGCTCCAAGTGTCCGTGTGCGGTTATGAGATAAAGTGCACAGATCCCGATCTTCGCTTCGAGAGGCGTTCGTTTTTTACTCCCCATTCAGGCCAACACACCGTGAACGCCGGAAGTTTCGAGAGTAGCTTCCGCCGTGGAATTACGTCTCTGAGGTTGCTGGTAAAAAGTGTACGCCAGATGCGCTCTCTGCATGTGAACAGAGCAACATCTTCGCCGTCTGGAAACGGACCTATTGCGACTTGAGAACAGCAAATCCTTATTTAATATTGCATAAAAAAACTTCTTTGAAAATAATTTGAACTAGAAACTACTAGAACTACTGGTAATATTTTAGGCTTTTTGAAACACAGCCTTGAAAATATTCTTCCATCGTTTACCATTCCATTAAATTGACGCGTGTTCGTCTCGAAGCACAGGGTCGATCGGAAAAAATCAAAATCATCAAGCGGAAAACATATTTTCCTGTGGTCGTTAATACAAGGCAGCGGCGAATGATTCAATCAACGAAATCGCGATAATACCCCGCGATTTCGTTTTAAGGCGCGTGATGTACATTTAATGAAACTGTATTCACTGACTCCACTGGCAGCTTACCATCCTTCAGGAAGTGGTTGAATTTTCACTCTCAGCCAACGCACACAAACCGGGCGGCCCGGGTGATGCTCTTTTTCAGGAATTCAATTTTCCGGCAAGCCACCCAAACGGGGCGCTGCCGCCAGCCGGTCGTCGAAACCGACAGCACCCATGCCGGCAACTATCTGATTTTGGCTCGCTCGTGTTCGTGGGGCGGTCCGTAATTGGCGCGCGCGAGTGTGGGAGTGTGAAGTGGGAAAATTAGATGAAAATGAGAGACAAATATTGTGAACCATCGGTGATCGGCGAACACGGCGGCGTACCCACGGCTGGTGCCAACAGGCGGATACCGTTTATTTGTGCCACCTAAAGCCGTGACTATATCGTGAGTCGATCGACACGGTACGGGCGAGAGATTTGCGCTCGCTCCTGTCACTCGCAGCCACTCGTGGCAACTAATCTCGTTTTGTGCAACATAATTTTAATCAATTTCCACGCATGTCGCGAGAACGCCGGGTGCCATTTTCGGCTTTTGTGTGCGAGAGATTTTGGGATCAGTGCCAAAAGCTGTGGATCCGGAGCCAGCATAGAACCCTTCAACGGTTGCATGCAGCATGCATGCAGAGTCCTTATTTAACACAAACTGCACTGCAGATGATGAGCGAGAGATTTATGGTTCAGTAATTATGCTAAAAGGTCCTTGATCTCGGGCTTGTTTCGTTTTCGGCCCATTTTGGCCCCCTCCCTACATTGTAACATACACCAGAGAGAGAGAGAGAAAATCACATTGTGTTCTTCCAAGACCCAGAGAAAAAAAAAAGAAACGAACGTCTCCGTTGCGGTTACTTTGGCGAGTTTCGGCAGCAAGCCTGGTGTAGAATGTTGGGCCCGAATAAAACATTAGAGCACCTAACAGCCCACTAATGGGGCCAGCCATGTGGCCAGCGGGTTTTTCCGTCCCTTATGCTGGTGCCCGGGTGCTTACAGCAACCGCAAGCCGCACCGTAATCCGGTAATTTATCCAACAGGTTAAATCGATCATACCGAAATGGTTTAGCAGCATGGAAAACAACGGACCGTAGTGGGGCCTTCCATTTATGAGGCACGCACACGCAACTTTCGAGTGCTAATGCGTTCGGTGCATGATACTTTTGCGGCCGTTTGCGACTTACCATAAGCCGTTAAGTGGTGGTCGCGGATCTCCAGTCGGGATAAATTATTAGATAGTTTTAAGCGAATGTGGTAATTTTTGAACTCGGAAATGCATTTGGGTTTCGAATAAAGTGCCCGAATTGTGAATGGCGAGCATTCGTTCTCTTAATTTGATGCACAAAAATGCAACTGCACAATGCAAGGAAACGATGAATAAATTTTATGCAATCATTTCTGTGCAATAATTCTTTTGCTTCCGATGTGCCAATATTGAGCTGTTGAATCAGGGCTTTAATTTATAGATTTTATGGCAAAAAGATTGACTTGTTGGAGCAATGCGGCGCAGACAGAACAAATAATAAAACCTAATTAACATGGCTCACAGTAAGTAAATGAAGCGGTAATTAATTTTGCAATCAGGATAGATCAGGGTATATCAAAAACTTGTAAACACTGGGAGACAAACACATGGCAGTATTGTGGATTTTCCATTATCTAGTAATTACAATGTTAACTTTGCCCTGGAAACATTCAAGAATTGGTCTTCAAACGGCTCCGTATCTCTGTAGCTCGTTACTAGCGGCTCTAGTGCAGAGGTCGCCAGTGCGCACCATAATGTTGTTCGCAGTGTTGCGGTTGGCGACAACATGATTATGTTGTAGCGACGGCAAATTATGTTTATATTTTTGCAACGAAACATCGAAGAACAACAACGAAAAACGGTCGATCGGCTGACGGTAGCCATCCCGGCACAGCCCTTATCCTGCGCGGCAGGCGCATGTGTCCCGCATGAACAGGCGATCCGGTGCACCTTCGCTAAAGCAGCATAAAATCTGCGGACCCTTCGTTTCGGCTTAAAGGTAGCCTCCCGTGCACATGCAGCCTCCGGGCTGGCGTCACGTCACCCGGGTACGGGAAAGATGTAGTTTCATATTTCAGCCGAACAGCTGGTCGGTGCATGTTTGCCCGCTTCGGAGGGCCAGCCCAAGCCCGCACCGCGGACCGAGCGGTCCTTTCCTCCGGCATAACATAAACTGCGCGGCGCCACGTTATGGAATATGCGTAGCGCCCAGCTGCGAAGGGACACGGGATCGGCTTTTTTGGGTGAGCCCAACCGGCCTTAGCGAAACCACGATTATTGAATGATAATTGAAGCGTTGACAGGGGCGCAAATCGCAAGAGGGTGACGAAACATACACATTATGATGCCTCCCCGCGTACGCATCGGCATCAAATCCGATACCCTCCCCGGAGCCAGCCCGTTCGAGCAGGATTTTGGTGGTCGATTGGTCGTTTGGTTGCGAGTGTTCGAGCTTGACTTTTATTGAAAAAATGTTAGCCCTGCCGCTGGAGTGAAGAGGGCCAGCGAAAACAATCATATCATAAAACCGTTCCGATACGTTTAGCGTGCCAAGCCGCCGGGTGATGTAAAAAGGCGATTGTTTGTTGGAACAAGGGGCGATGCGATCTGTCGGAAAAATTGGCAGCAGTTTGTTCGACGCATTTTTAGTTTTTTTTTTCGATTCCATGGAGAAAGTATTAATTTTTCCAATATCAGTTTTGTTGATTCTACATCACATTACGGACCCGGGGTTGGATTTCTTGGTGATTAAAACCCCGCAGGTTCACGGGAAGTACGTGCAAAAGCTGAGCAAACATATTAAATTCGTTTCGCGTAACTTTGGTTCACCGAACGAATGCTTCGAATTCAGTTTAAAATGAGGTTTTGAAGTGAAAAATCATTGCAAATTTAAATGTAACATGAAACGGAAATGTTGTCTCGAATTCCAACGAATTCAAGTTCTACCGATTGCTTCATTGAGCTCTTGGTATCGAAAACGAGGGATTTAATTATACTGGAAATGGATCTGTTTGTGAAAAGCTTAATTAATATTTTTAGGTTGTGCTTTACAAGAATTTTTGACAGCATACCATTACGGTTGATATTTTATACATTGTTTGATCAGCAAATCCGATACCATTAAATTTATGCGTTGTTATATTCACGTCGTACCTAAAAAAAACCTGCAAACAGCGTGTTGTCAAACACGAAGATTACACCAGTAACTATAGCAGTAAAGGTGCTTTCAATGCGCCACTTACATTGTTGGCCAGTGCTTCTGTACTCAGTAACGAGCATTAGCGAATGACTTCTTCACTTCCCTCTAATCGTTCGCTTCAAGCTCAACGCTTTTCATTTCATCCTAGGAAAAATTAAAACCACGCGAGGGAAAACCGCTTCCCAGAAGCGTCCACCGGCGTCATCGAAATCTGCTCACAGAAATTGTGTCGCATCATCGCATCGTTTATTAAATTTACATTAAACGTATGAATTTCAAGCGTGCTCGCCTGCACGACGACGAATTTTCTAATCATCCATATTTCCAACCATCCATCAACGATGACGCCGTTCGTCCTTCCGTTGCCTTTTTTCTGCTAACGAGTCACGATCGCTCTCCAATATCCGGGAGAGCAGGGTGGTGCCAATATTGCTCCACACCCTTCATTCACGCGGATTAGGATGTTGACGGCACGGCGAGACTTCGCTCGGCTGCGCTCGGTGAGTTTTCCCGAGTCACAGGAGATGCATTTCCCAGCGAAGCCCCAGCTTCGCGGGGTGAAACATATTAATAAGAAGCATAATGTAAAAGTGTGTAATGTCGTGCTATCAGCCACGGTATCACACCGAAGGGGAGATATTTTCCGTGTGGAAAACACGGTCGAGATCCCCACCGGAACCGGGCTGCATGCTGGTTAAGAAGTTGGTGTGTGTTTGTGGCGATGATTTATTGGTCCCGGGGGGAACTCAGCCAACCCCTTTTTTCCACGTATCCACATCTGGCTGTGGTCTGGCTGTGACTAGCCAGAGGACTAATATTGCTACCGAGTGACAATTAGATTCTTGTTAAATGTTTACTTTCGGATTTTCCCCTCAGCGGCGGACTTTCGGGTTTGGCGAATCCTTTATGCTGTGTGCTCCGTGCTTGTCCTCGCTGCGTACAGGGACCGACGCTTAATGACCAAAAGGGCGAAAACTCATTTTCCCCTGACCCGTGTCCGGGGAGTGGAACGTCGTGAAAAAAGGTTATTAATAATAACTTTATCACGAGTGACAATCATTATGCTCGTGTCGGTTGTTGGGTGGGAGAAGAAAGCGTATCCTTGCCGTGACGGCGGCGGTCGAGGCGGGTGTGAAGCCAGAACGTCAACGACCATAGTGACACTGTGTGCGTGCGTGTGTATGTGTGCTGTTTGGAAAGCGTTTGACAACCGTTGCAATCGGGTCGCTTTTGGCCGAGGTCCACGGGATCATCCGGAGCGCGGGGCACGGATGCAGGACTTGTCCATTGAAATTTGGCCGAAAGAAGTCCTGTCGAAGAGGGGGCGGATGGTCGGCCGGTGGGTGGAAAAACATGAAATATACATTTATCAAACAAAAGCGCCGACAGATATCTTCGACACCGGGAGCGGTTCGCCGGGCGGTTTCGTGAAAAGAATCTGTTGACTCCCGAAACCGGAAGCCGGGTCCCACCGCTGGGACCGAAGGGGACGCAGAGCCAGCAGACGCGGAGCAAGTGGGAGGATGTTGGAAAAATGTGTACAATCATCTAGTAATGAGAATGGATTTATTATGCATGACGATGAGGCTCTGAAGCCGTCGACGACGAGCGGACCACGGACGATGCTGATCACATGCATGAGTATCAGAACCTGTTGTGTGGTTGTTACGGAATTAGCCAGCAGTTCTATTGACGTTGGCTAATTTCGAATATCGTTCTTATCAGCATTGTATTCATTGTTGAGCTCATTGTTGTATTAGGTTAAAATGTCCTTAATGGTAAAGATGCGCCCAAACATTTAAAATTGGCTTTCTTTTATAGCGAATCCTTGAAAATGTTGCAAACAATAGGCCTCTCGATGTCTGCTGCTCTTAATTGCTTCATTACGGGCAATCCATCTGCCTTACCAACCAATTACCGTAGTCATCGTCCTTTTCGCATGGCTCTAAGCTGCGTGATGCCCCTCAGAGTGGTTATGAATGGCAGCGCTACAGCAGACCTCATGTAATCACGGTGCCAGTGCCACCACCGAAAGCACAGCCGACCACTTCAAGCGGTCATCACTTTTGGGGTTTTGGGGTCCACCAACTGTTTACCCATCACCATCATAAGGCTCGTCGCCCTGAGCCGAAACCTATGTTGGACAGTTACTAAACCATACCGTCGTCCTGAGCTGACGGACAACCGGCCTTCGGCCTTCCGGTGAGATCGAAAGCTCGCCGTGCTCCGCTGACGATCCGTCAACAGCATCCTTAAGCCTCGGCGAACCGGGGCCGACATGGATACTTCCGCGACCGAGAGACATTCCCCCTCGGCCCGGCTTGCTCACAAATTGTCATCTGACGTCGTGCAAATCCTTCTGCACGCTTGATTTTCGGGGTTGCGAAATTGTAAGCCATCTCTCACCGCGGAACCCGCGGTGTCCTGAAGGAGGCGTCCTTGAGGCGTCCCGCGTACAAATCATGCACAGCGTGGAGGAAAATGTAGCGCCCGCAGGCTTGTTTCGCATCGTCTGCAAACGAGAAAATGCTTAAAATTGTAAAATCTCTAAGCCTCGCAGCAAATATTTTACATCAAGCTCATTTGGCGCGTTCCCCTTGGAGCGTTGGAGTGGCGCAAGGAGCGCCGTCCGCCGCGGCAGTATGCCGCAGGAGGTCCCGGATGCCTCGGGCGAGGCAGGGCTCACCGGTCACGGGGTCTTTTCGGGGCTGGAATCTGCAAGCGAGCAAGCCGTCAGCATAAGCGCTGCGCAACATAGTCTTTGTTTTGGAGGGAATGATGCCAAATTTGTCGGTCGCTCGGCGGAATGTTCGTGTTACTCTCATGGCTCCGGGAAGTCCTGGGAAGGAATGTTGCGCACTTGCCGGTGCCCTTGCACAGGGTGTGACGCGAAATACTAATGAGTGCTTTGGATTAACTAAGAACTCTGTTATGCTTATTATCATGTGCTCCAATCACGTTTATCTTAATTAAAGACGCGTATTAAGGAGGGTCCCGCCATGCCGGCATCCTACTTTCCACACTTTTTTTTTAAAATAATGATTCCATTTAAAGGCTGCTAAAAGCGTGTGTTGTGACCATTAAATTTGCATAAAATTCCAGAAAAATCACATCAAATGCTCTGCCGCATGGAGATTTCACAGCATTAATTAGGCGCATTCTTTATGGAGGCCGGCTCCAAATTATGTTTGAAATGAAGTCAAACCGAAATGAAAATAGTCATAAAGATGGCTGAGGCTGCATAAAGTTTCCGAAGAAATTACCCATTTGAGTGTCGAAGATTGTCGTAAATTCCACGGCTTATTGGGACACACACATTGCTAGGCCGCTAGTGGGACCGAGATCGAGACCGGCTATGTTGCCGGCCGAGCCCGTAGCATAGAATTAATATTTTACGTCGGCAGAAATGAAAACATTTATGATTAATTGATCGTTGGCGAAGGCTGAGCCCGGGTGAAACCAGTTCGCCCTCAGTGCCTCTCGTAGCCCGGGCCGGTTCGGAGAAGAACTGTGAATATTTCTAACGCCTTTTTCGACTTTTTTATCCCTCCCGGGACTAAGACCGTACTCGTGCTCTAAGATGAAGGCGAACAATAAGAAGGTCTGCTGTTTTTGCAAACACAGATTTGGTTTCGTAACCCCGCGTTTTGCAGCTAATCATGCTTCGACAGTGTTTTGCGTGAGTTTTGTATAAAGATGATCGCCAAACCAAGTATTATTTAAATATGTGTTAAATATTTAATTTGTTTGTTACTATACGACTTTTCGCATCGCATTGAAAAAGCGAACTCACTTCAACAAGATAATTTATGTTGCATAAAACATGATTCTGTCTGTTCTTGGAACAGCACGATTTGCAAACGCGTCATGTTAATGAACATTTTTGCTCATCGTCTACAAAATCCTTGCAGAACACTGTTACCGGAGCAGAGCGTGGTTCATGTCGCTACCGCCTCGCAACTCCTCTCGATGAGCTTTCCTTTGGCCGGTTCGTGGGGTTCTGATGTTGACTAACGATAAGCACACTGCACACGATAATGGCGCAACGTTTAAATCCCTGGTGCCGCGTTAGGAGCCCATTTCGCGTTGCTTCTACGGTGCTGACGATGGTGAGGTATCTGTGGGCCATGTTTATGATGATATTCCGAAATGTTTTCGCCGTGTAATGAAAATTTATTTGGCTCAATTTCGGGCGGTTCCCCATTCAGCTCCCGTTCTGTCGCTGCTGCAGGAAGCGCATAGCGTCTTCATCTTCGCTCGCGGGGCGAAGCATCTGCAGCCGAAGCGTGACTAAGATTTGCGTTTCGCGCGCCCACCGGAGCTAATGTTGTGAGGTGTGCCCTCATCTCCGTGGGCGAGCATCGCGATTTGCTATGCATTCGCTTGTGAGGCGCAGGATCATAAATTAACTTTAGCCTGACAGCCTTTTAATTAGAGCAACGGCATGCTGGGCCACGAAAGCTTCGCACGACCAATAATATCCCGAATTTCCAGTTCGATGTCGAAAATATGAATGAATTTTTCCCGATTTTCTTCCCGTAGGGGCCAGCTTTGTGAAGTTTTAAGCCATGATTGCCTCCATCACGGCAGGATTCTGGAATGAATTAATTCCCCGGACGGTGGCGTAAATTGTGATAAATTTAATGCGTTAATGGGCTAAGAAACCATAAACAAATATCGTCGGCAACCTGAAATTCCCAAATCTATAATTTCTTGGGTTCCGGTACGGCAATAGATCTAAATCAAAGCACCTTAATTACTGCGGACAGTAATTTCGGAGTTTGTAACGGGTTTGTGATACGTTGGTCTCTGTAATTTAAAACGATTAGGTTACAAAAGGAATCAAAATCCTGGCTACTGGCGAAAGCAGAAGGATCTATTGCGAAGCACCATCCGCGTAACAGAATATGATTGAGGTTAGCAGAAGAGTTCATTCTTTTTTCTGCAAAAAGTAGAGAAAGAAGAATCACTGATGAGTTGAGAGTTCTAAAGCCGCATAAAGCACCGTCTACATTCTAGCGGTGTGTTCACGTAACCCCTCACGGCCAACAGAACTCGAGTAAACCAAAGTGATAAATCACTTCAGTTAATTCCATTCAATTCACACCGACACAGCGCGTTTGCGGGAGTTCTGCTGCATAACACGCCGCCACGCCGCCGCGCCGCATACATTTATCGGCAAGTCCTTGCTCATCGTCGAACGTCCGTCTCCCCACAAGGACCGGTCCGCGCTGTGGGAGGCCGGCGGGAGGAATGTTAAACTTAATAAATCATCGTTTTTAATATAAATACCATCCAGCCCGCCGACCAGCCCCCCCGGACCGGTCGGTCCAATGTTCGGTAAAAAAGGATTTACGGATGAACCGAAGTGTTTGTTACGAAGCCCTGGGCCCTGTGGCCGGGCTGGAGAGTGGGTCAAATGAACAAACTCGCAGAAAAGGATTCGGGTCCCCGGTTTCGGGGGACGGATTAAGTCCCGGGCAACCGAGTGAGCGTTCTTTTCGCCGAAACGGCTCACGGCGAGGTCCAAGAGCGGCGGCTTCAGATTGCAAAATTACTCCACCGGAGATGCTTTGGAGTGGATTTAAAGAGGTTAAAAATGAAGCTTCGAACGCGCAAGGACATTTCAATATAATTTTAAAATTGAAGCTCAACAAGAAATTTGTGATTGGTTTAAACGAATGTTCGAAAAGGAGTCGCACAATTGCTAGAAAAGCGAAAGACAGCGTCTCGTATCTGTGCGACGCCTAGAAGTTCCCCGGATGGCCATCGTGGTGTGATTCGTATTTCATTTTAATTTATTTATGGACAGTCAGTCTGTCAGCTAATGATGGAAGGCCGGGGCCAAAGTGTCACCGAGAGAATTGCTTGCCCATTCGTGCTGGGCAGCGGATTCCTGGCGAAACAGGATGCGAAGTGATTAAATGTGCGCCGTCAGCAGCAGGAGCAGCAGCAGCGACCCTGTGACCATCTACAGCAAGCTGCACTAGCTCTGAGCGTCAGCTCCGGGGGACAGTGCCCCAATTTTTCCAAACAGTGCGCTTTCCATCGTCGCTCGGTCGGTCGAGTTCTAAGCTAACGCCTTGCCATGATAATTCTGGCTGCAGTCCGGGTCTCTGCCTCGCATTCGATCGTCCCGGGCAAGCAGTGAACAAAAAAGGACGAACACAGACAGACACAATACAAGGACTAACTCCTGTGTTATCCTATTTTCCGGCTCCGGCCAGCCCGGGAAACAATTCCGGCTGTCAGAGTGTAGATGAAAAATAAATCACATCGCATAGATCACGGAGCAAATGACACTTTCACAACACACTGTTTCCAGCGCCGGGCACTGCGTCGGCCACCGTTTGCAGCTTTTATGGGCCGGGACCTCGGCCGTGGCCGGTGCCGGACCCGGGCCGCGCAAATGTTTATGCGAATAACCTCAAATTAAAAGCGTTCGGACGTGAGTTTCCATTTCGGTACTCGGTGCAAATTAATAATTCAAAAATCGGTACGCATCGTTCATCAAAAATAACACAAAAATGAACGTTCCCGGTGGTGCCGGCTCACTGGTGGTTTAGAAGTGCAGTTCGCACAATAGTGTTTGTGGAAAGTAACGCGAGCGCAAGTCAGAGCCGGAACCAGGCCGAGTTCGGGTTTAATGGAGATGAAGCGCACAATCTGCTCGATATTTGCAATTTGACCCTGGTGCCCTGGTGTGCTGTTGGATGCGCTCGGGGAACATAAATTTCGGGAGCCATTCCCCAGTGGCGCTGGTGGCTGTGGCACGAGTCTGATAATGCCCAGTCTGCTCATGAATAGGAAAGTGAGCTATCAATCAAAATTATGACACCTCTTTCATGATTTTGATTGGTCGGAGATGGGTCGGGTGGACTTTATGTTAGACGATGCTTCTAGCTGCTTTGTGAATAACAGTTAACATAAGCAGTATTAGCTACTACAATAAAAATAGGCCAAAATTTGCTCAAACAAAATTCGATATCAGGTTAACAACAGTTGCGTCGAATTCGATAACTAATTGATGAGTTTTAAAATTTATTTCCATTCAATATTCAGCGTGGCGCTAGCCAGAACCAGTTTTCCGATGGAAATAAAAACCCAATAAAAGCGCCCCCCATTCATCAGACACAGCCTTTTATTTTACCTTCACTCAAGCCCCACTCTGCGGTTAACTTGTAGCTGTCAGGCTGAAAAATGGCCAACCATCCGTTCGAGACTCTCGAAATTATTATATCCCATTTTTAATCGAACTGCGGTCAGGTGCTCCGGCTCCGAGGAGTATGTGGTTGCGTTTTGAAGCATAATAAAATAATAACAAACGCACGCGCAAAAAAGAACAGGAAGAGTGGCGCGGAAACTAAAGTTATGCTCCCACGCGCTAAGCGGATCCGGACGTGTGGCTGTGGTTCCAGCATTTCCGGTACCCGGGATCCAGCACATACGGGTTGCATCCGCCACACGGAAACCACGGGCCATTGTGAAACGCACCAGAATCACGTACACATGGCCGGGAACCGGGGGTGGGGCTCGCACGGAAATTAATTGCCAATCTTCATCAAGAGCCACTCGCGGAGCCGCACCGCATCATTTATCCATAGCAGCAGGCCGCGGGTCCCGCGGTCCGGGGCTGCAAGGATTGACGCAATTTAACCCGATGTGTTAATTAAGGAAAGTTAATTTCCCAGCTGATATCTTAGATACTAGACGACCACGATGGTGCTGTGCTGTAAACCGACCAACGCCAGCGACAACCGGAAGACGCGGATTGTGAGAGATAAAAAGGACGAAGAAGTAGCACCGGGTAGTGCAAAACGTGCCACGCGCAGTACCAGGATACGCCGGGACTCACTTTACTGCTGCAGCTGAGCAGCAGCAGCAGCAGCAGCAGTGTGCAGTGCAGTGCAATTATAATGCATCCCCGGAGGACGGGATATGCTGAGCGCGGGAAGTCCAACTCCGACCCAGGGAGGACTTTTTTTGCCGCGACTTCATCCTCCAAATCATCTCCATTCCGGGAACGGAACATTTGTGGCTGTGGTCAGATTTATGCACAAACTTTTTATGATTTTTCAAGCACGACGTGACGACGTGATTTTGTGTAAAAGACGATACGAGAGAATGGTTCCTACACTATTTTTGTGTTTTTATCTGCGCCTGTTGTAAAGTGTTTCCTAAAGTGGGCAAAAATAAACATAAAGTAAAGTGGTTGATTCAACTCTAGTGGATTGTTTAAAAATTATTAAATCCTTTTATACTCCTCCGAAAAAAAAGAAACTTGCAGCGACTGGTGACAGGCGTCAGGTTCACACCAAGAAACCCGCAAGACTTCACCAGCAGCGCGGTGAAAACCGGGATCGTTCCTATCGTCGCTCGGCGATCTTGCTGCGCGATGCAACTTCTGCTTCCGTGCGGTCTTAATAATTACTAGCGAAAGCGACGCAAAAAAAAACGGAAAAGCTGAACGATTAAGATGGTTCGCGCTAGTTTTTCGCTGAAGTCTGCCGGAATTGAAAACTTTCCCCGGGCCACGTCATCCTTCCGGGCGACGTGTGCCGGGCAGTCCGGGCCCGGCGTATTAGCAGCGCGCTAAGCGCCGGACTTTTCGGTACCGAATCGGCTGGTGCGCTAATAAGGAAGTGTGACCATAAATTTCGTCCAGCTTTCAACTGAGGTCCTGCGGTCCTCCGGCGCTGCGGTTGTGGCTGCTGGGTGTTGCCGTGGGCGGAAGTGGAGTTTACTGGCCGCCGGCGGCCGGAAGCAGAAAATTAAGACCAAGCGGTAATCCGTGGAGCGTGCGATCACCGCGCGCAACTTTACACCCATTTCCGGAACAGGAACTCTGGTTGGGCCCTATGGCCGTTGAAACACCCGTTTGCAAAGTAGTCAACTTAAAAGTAAAGAAGTGAACATAAAATACACAAGTTGTCAGACATCAAGAGACACTATTTCAAAGAGTCCTTTTGTTGCAATATCTCTCATATTTGTGGCTTCCTGTATCGAACGAATTTATAGTTTCTGATGCTTATCAATTAGTTCAAAGCTGAACGGTAAAGTGAACAGTAATTGAAAGCAAAAGACTTTGCATCCTCCAGCCCGCACATCCAGTCCTCAAAAGGAACCGCAGAAAAGAATCCCCACAAAGCAGAGTGCTTCCAGACACCAACAAAGTCCTGCATAATCCTTCCATTGCCGATGATGATGGCGAAAAAAGTGCTGTGTTCCACATTAAAAAGGAACGCCCAAATAAACTTACCACAACGGCCCCCCCCCACCGACAGTGAGCCGAGGCTAGGCAATGCAGCATAAGTATGCAACCGACCATGCGGTTCTTACAATGAGATTACAAATCCCAATCCCACCGAGTTCTGTCCTGGAGCCCCGGGGTTCAGGCCGGGTTTGGGGAAGACATCGGGGGCTAAGAGTTTCATGCACCATTGACCGCCCACTTCCAGTAACGGGCGCTGCGGTCCATTTTTCCCGACCGTCACCGTTCCTGCGACAATGCAGAAGGGCGGCCGCTGTTAGCCCACGGGCCACGGCCCACGGAGGCGTTGAGGGAAAGACATTATCAAAGGGACTAAATCCAATTTTCAATTAACAAGAATATTGTGCTGTTATCCCGCGCCAGCCAGCCGTGCAGCCAGCCGTGCACAAGAAGTAATTTCTGTTCATTCCTAATGTGACCAACTAGCCGCAATATGAATGCAATCATCAGCTCCCGACGGATTGTGGGTTGCGCCTCGTCAGCGATCGCTGTTCGTCATCGGCGGGCACGGTGGGAATGCAGGGTGGTCAAAATACGTTCGAAGGGATGATTTATGAAAGGATGCAAAGATTCTTCCATTTATATTATGTGAAGGTCCCTTGAGTATATTAAAAATGTAGACCCGCATGTTGACCAGTTCAAAGCACTTCCTACAGCAGTGTGCCTCTCGTTACGAGTCACCACCGCTTGAAGTAACAACAGAACTACCAACGACGTCCCTGTCCCCCGGAGTTCAATACACCGGGTTTCCGGGGCCCGGGCTCGGGCCGGGGGTGAATCGGAAAATGGTACACTTTTCCGGTGGAACACCTACTGCCGAGGGAGTGTAAAACCTAACCTCAATGCAACGTTTCGCAAGCATGCCAAATTAAATTTCACCATTCGTCAACATTTCCGCTCGTCGAATGGGACGATACGGGGGTGGTGGCAACAATGTTCCCGGGCACCCGGTTTTATGTTGGCCCTGCTTTACAGCACAACAGTAAAGTAACTTTACGCTCTCGGCAATCGCCCGGTGACAAAGTGTTAATGACAGCACCAACGATGAAAGTGACCCACACACCGGGTGGTTTGCATTGAAATCATTTCATTATCTTTATGCTTTTATGGCCAAAAAGTGGACCTTCAGAGACACATACACAGAGAGCTGACCAAATTATCAGCTACAGCAGTCCCGGGTTGGCTTAAGTGCAGAAATCAATTTAACAAAACATAAATAATGTTAGTGCGGCCTCGACGATCGACAGCCGTCTCCGACTCCCACGATGTGTTTTTGGCAGCTCGGGATCCGGAAACGTTCCCTACGTCCGGAGCCACACCCGACCGAATCCGTAACATCGGAAGTTGCATTTGCAAAGTTGCCCTTCGGGGGTTCTGATGGTTCTTTTCTTGTCCCTTTTTGCGCCTTGCGCCCTGCGCCGAAAATGAGGCAGCAGCAGCAGTAGCTGCTGTCAATGTTGCCAATGTTGCCGATGTTGCCGGAGTGATGCTGCCGCCACCGAACCGGAGGGCGATTTTAACAGTCCATTAAACATGTGCACCAGTTCTCAGTGCATTTAATTGAAAATGGGAGTTTTCTGCGTCGGAAACCACGCCGAACCCCGCGGGCCACGGCCAAAAGGGAACCGCTGGAGGCTGGATGATGCGAAGGATGCTCTCCGGGAGGGTGCGCTGCGTCTCGTTTGGCGATCGATGCCGTGACGCTTGGGTCGGACCGTATCCTCGCTGGCGTCGAACACATCGAAACATCGACTGGGTGATTGGATGGTGGCTGTGGCTACACCTACACGATGCGACGTCACTCCAGATTCTGGTTGTAGTCCTTGTACCTGACACAACATGATACAATGCAGCAAACGCTCGACCGGGACAATGTTGCACAGTCAACAACGGGGCCATTGCTGTATCTTATCTTATTTATTATTTGGATCTTGATTGAATATTGTAACCTACAAATAAGTAGATAATATATTTTTGGTTATTTAACACTTTATGCTCAATAAAGGAGACCAATAATGCACCAAAACATCAAACAATTTAATGGCATTTATTACCGATACCTAAACCAGTCTTCAATCATTATTAGCCAGTTTGTTGTTGTTGAGCGTATCGCATTTCCGAAGGGATCTAACAGTTGCAAACTAGGTGGATGGCTACCGAAACATAACAAAACTGCAACTCCTGTCGATAGCATCTCCCATAGCCATTGTGTAATGATTGACGCTATACGGTCCGTAGATCTATGCAACGCACCAGCAGATGTTTGGTGCTATCCCATTAGGTAACAGCGGAAAATAAGTCTAATCACGATTCATTGTTGAGCCGGTTTTGCTCCGAGCAGTTGGTTGTGAATATCAGAAAACACCATCAGCGAAGGATCTATTGAAATTTCCAAGTTTGGCGATCGAGAAGGTATCCAAAACGCACTAGAGTTGGTGTTATTTCTACTATAAAAGTAGCTCTGACGATAATAAATGTATCGAAATAACACTCAAAAATCCAGTCCAATTTTCCAATCAAGTTTCATGTGCTAATCTATGAATAAAGTTTCACGAAAATCCTTAATTGATTTGTAATAATAAAAAAACAATATTTAAAATATTTGACTATTGTTTTTCTATAAGTAAATTTTGCATTTGTTGCTGAACCACCATCCAGCTCTCATCCAAAGAGCAACCGATTTCAATATTAGTGTCCTGCAGATACCTTTCGCCCGCCGCATCGGCCACCTAAAGGGAATACATGACAGAAGCAATTGGTTTCTCCAGCTGATGCCGATTTACAGCAAATAACCGGAAGCTCCCATTCATCCCCCTTTCATGCTGCCAGCTGCCTGAGCGCCGAGGTTGGCTCGGGCTCATTCGACCTATCATCATGACGATGCTCGATGCCGTTTGATGGTTCCGATCCGATCGATACCCTCACCGAACGGGTGCAGCACCGAGCCGACCGAGCATAATTTATCGTTTTACAATCAATTGAATAATTGTTCGCACACACATTGCAAATTAAATCATACACCATTCCGGGGCCCCGAAGGACGAAGGATGAATTGTGGAAAATGTGCCCCCGTTCTAGGGGGGCGCACCGTGGCGCACGCAAATGTAGGACAGTCACGTGCCGCGTCCTCCTCGCAGGCTGGCTGCGATCTCTTGCCACGAATGGCCACCGATTTGCTCCGAGGGCCCGCCTGACATTCGCCGCTGACAAATAAGTTCTAATTCTGCGTGCGGTTTTTTTACGTCCATCGCCACACGCCGTAAGTGTGGCCTCTTCTAGGCCCGGAAAGTCGAAAGTAACACACCTCCAAACATTCGTTACACAAGTCATAAAACGTCAACGATGGCGTCTTTACATTTGCAGAGCCTGGCAGGCAGGAGGGTAGAAAAAAACCCGAATCCGCACGATGCCGTAATGGATGCCAATGTTTTGAATGCCGCCGGGCCGGGAAGCCAGCCGAAAGAAAACGCTCCTCGAAAAATGATGATTATGATGGTGATGATGATGATGATGGATTGGACACATTGGTATTTATGATGGCACGGTGGCCTCCAGTAGCTTCCCAGTCGCCTGACGGCGTACGATCTCTCACGTCATCTCGGCCAACATTCCGCCCAAAACTGTCACAAAACTTGAGACATATTAACAATGAATGAAAAATGTAGCCACAAACATCCCACTTCCGGCTCCGGCGTGTTTGATTAGGGTAAGGCGTTCGCCGAAGGCACTTTAATCAATCAACCGTCGGTACATTTTTTGATGTAACATTTCTACTATGCAATCGTTTAATGATTGGAGAAAGCCGAATATCCTTGTCACGGAAACGGGATTATTTTGTGTTAGGCAGCGAAAAGTAAATGCAAACTAATTTCAAACGTGTCACTCCGCAGTGCGCTAGTGGCCCCGAAGCACTTCACATTGCGGTAATTTATCACCATTTTTCAACACAAAAAAAAACGGCAACAAACAGAACTCAGCCGAGAAAAGTTACGCAAAAAAACGAATAGTCCCACTTCGCTCCCTAGCCCAAAACAAGACGCTACCTCCTGATATTGACAGATGCTGACACTGATAGCGCCTTCGGGGGGTCCGGGGCCCCTCAATCGACGCGGGATTCCACGCACCGCACCGCAGTGGGAGGCAATATTTATTTTGTTTATCGTTGAAACATGCAATAAAATTTATACAACTGCGACGGCACTTGTCATTTTCGTATCAAAATAAATTGTAATAAATTTTTGGCCCACTCACGTGCCGCGCCGTGTGGTCCCTGTCCCTTTCCCTGTGTCACGCAGAGGTGGCGATATCTTTTCCCATTTTCTTGCCGACCGAATGGGACCGAAAGACGTCTCACGTCTGCACGGGCGTTTGGGTACGAAGAAACTCCCCTACGGAGGGAAGGCCACCGGAAGAATGACATCATCTCGGCACGCCCGTCGTGGGGTGGTGACGTGGGCTGGACTCGAAGGACTCGTTTCACCACGCCAAGCCCGAGAGCCAAGTGGAAAGAAAAGTGTCAAAACGCTCTGTGCGCGTTCTTGGGAGCTGCATCTGACTGCCGGTGGTCGCTTGTCGTCGCCCGGCCCGGAAAAAGCAGTCTCGGGGCTGCTTCTTTTTTCGCCCCTGTCTCTGCCGTCGCCGGAACTGGCAGCTAGATGTGTGACCCCCCCACTATCCTTAATCGGGATTCCGGAAGAAGTCATTTACGGACGAGTGGAACCAGAAAGGACACATCTTGGTCGTGATGGGAGCGCGATGGGATGGGACCGTAGATAGAAGTTCGAATTGTAATCGGAGCTTGATTGAGATTATGGTGCCATGGCCGTTAAGACGCGATGGGAGAAGAAGTTTATGGTAGTTCGCAGAAAGAAAGGGGGCCGGTATGGAATAAATTGTGACCGGCCATGGTTACGGTGTAGCTTGTAGCCAAACTGTAATTCACTTCGATCAAGCGAACGAGTGACTCGCAGAAAGGAGGGTCGAAGCCTAGTGCAATCGAAACCAGTGTAATATGGGGGTTTCATTGGTTGTTTGGAGCAATTAAAACTGGGCGTTCCGTTGGCGTACATCGGCTTACATTGAGGACAATAATCATAGAACCTGGCTTGATCAATTTTTATCCCTTTTTGGGGGCGATTCCAATTTGTCGCTTCGGATTAGTTTTTCCAAACAATTTCCTGAATGCTACCAAGAGTGCGTATCATGCTGATGGGCATGTGATGCTTTTCAGTTCTCAGACATGTTGTGAAAAGAAGACCACAGCCTATTGAATTGTAACTCTATTGTTTTTAAGATATTGATAACCATATTCACCAGTGAGTCCGTAAGGCCCAATACTTGTATAAAACTTGTGTAGATCGGAATGCCTGATAGTTCATAGTTCGCCTGACTTCATATCCGATGCCTAATCCCTGTTCGGTTTGATTTCTTCAACAATCTGTTCGAAAGTTGTTTCTACACTTTTATTCATACTCCAATCGGAGCCTATTTTATTACCTCACCATGATAGGAAAAAAAACATACCGACACCTTTCAGATTACACGTGGAGGCATGTTACCATTCCAAATCAATCGGCACTACATGACGGAAAGATAGCCAAAAACCTAGTTTTCCCTGTCGAATGATCGACTACCGGGCGGTCCTTTTCCACCAGGCATCCCTCTTAACCCGAACGGCCGTGTCGGTCCTGACGCCGTCCAGGAAACATCGAGCATAAGGAAACAGCACACTCGACAGAGGCGAATGAAAAGAATGCGATTTCGATGTCGTTGCACCCACCGCGCGTGCTGCCGGAACCATTTCGGCGCCATCAATCAACATGGCGTACCCGGGCGAAGGCGGTGCGGCAAGGACTTTTTGACAGAAAGGAAGGAGCCCCGGCCGGTGGTTCGGGAGCGGTTAGTTCTTTTTCTTCCCGCAAAGCAGAAAAGATTGCCAACATCCCCTCGGCGTCCCTGGCTGGAGGCTTCCCAAGGAGGAAGTCTTCCATCTTGATGTGAAAGCCACCCCACCAGCGCCCAGGCCCATGGTGTTGGTGAAACTGCAACCAACCCCGGGGCCCAGCATGTTGTTTTTGGGCCAGACGCCGTCTGGCTGGTAGCTCGCTACTTCCCATCCACTATGCGGCAAATTTACACATTATGCTCCCGGAGCCGCCCGGGTTCGCCCGAGCAGGGGCCAAAAAGGGCAAGGGCTTCACGGATCCGTTTCATTGGCACTTTCAAACAAACAATCCTTTGGATTATGGTGATGGATGTGATGGGTGAAATTTTGATGGAAAGCAAAAAATCTCGGCCGAAGATTTGACGGGGGCGCCTTGAAAAGGATCAGAGTTTGTGGTGCTCGCGGTGCGTAACCGAAAATCGATTCGAAATCAGCAAGGCGAAAGCAGAGCCTTAAACAGACCACACCAACGCCAGTTCGAATGTGGACAGGTTTCTCCGTTTCGGGGGTACTTTAAGAAAATGTTGGAAAAACTCGGCGTAGACGATGTGTTCATCAAACAAATGGCCGACCGAAGACCGGTGGCAGTGGTTTTCAACGGGGAAATAAACCATTTATCACGAGTTTGTTGGGAAGTGAGTTTCCGGGAAAATGTGAAAAATAGGCTCGCCCTGGCCTCGTTATTGCTTTAAAGTAATTTAATGACTCCTTGTCGGGCGCTTGTCGGTTGCCAACGATGCTGTTTCGACAGGATGTAGCTACCCGTAAAAGGCTGTCACGAAAATGATCTAAAAAAAGGACTAGTGCCGGATTTTTATTATTAGAATTGTGATTTTGTTTTCTTTTCAATTAAATCAGTGGCTTAAACCAAAGCTAGAGAATTTACCCAACAAGTTATCCATTTCATCAGGCCATTTAGTGCTGTTGGATGCAATCAAAAGGAAACCATTGTACGGAAAAGAATTTTCCTCGTGTTCATTACGTGTTCATTTGGTCCGCTCCGGCATTGTCACTAGGAAATGGTTCGTTGTTGATAGCCTGGAAAAAAGGAAGAAATAGGCAGAGAAGAGAAGCACACTACGAAAACAACGCTTGAAGCCGAAATCATTTAATTTAAAGGAAAACCTAAGAAGGTTTGCCATTTTATAGTTGAGCTACATTTTACCTTCCTATTGCCGAAATGATTTTTGTTAAAATTGAATGGCAACAGGAATTCGCGCGTAAAAGAACAACCTCTGCCAGCAACAACCTAGCAGCCAGTGCCTAGACCTACTCCCGCCGGGCGGACGGGATGGCGTTCGGTCGGGAATCCTGCCTTAGTATCCCCTTGTTGTCGCCGGTGCCTCGGGGGACCGAAGCGTAATATGGCGGATGTACAAGCAATACAAAGCGTCATATAAAAATTAAAATTCATGAAAATCCCAGAACCGACCGAGAAGCGTCAGTTCGGAAGCGTGCGCGCCGGTATCCGGCCAGGATCCTTGATTTTCCGCCGCCCGGAGCTCTACGCACCGGTTGCGACGGCGTGTGCGCCTGGCTCGGCGCAAGGCGTCTCTAGCTACTACGTTCGCAGAAAAACGAAACCGGATGGGGCCACGAGGCTGAACGCTGTGCGGTGCCCGACAAAGCGGAAAATTAATGGAAAATGAATGGTGGCAAAATATTAATATCGGGTTCGAGCGAGCTGGTCTGTTGTTTCCTTTGGTGGGTCTCAGAACAATAAAAACTCAAACACGGAGTACATCGTTCGGGTGCAGTAATTTGATGAAGAATGGAGCCACCATTTTGTAGCCAAAAACCCCTTTAACAAAGTGCTGCTGGCTTGAAGAAGTAGCCAAACAAATAGCATTACCCGTGGGACTGGTCCGCAAACCAAACGAGGTGCCGTGCGGTGTATCTTCCCGAATCGTGTAATACCATTACTAGAGTTTCTTTGAAAAATAACGACATCCAACGACAAGTTGTCGATTGAATTAACATTATTGCTCCGTGTGCCAAGCGACCGCTGTCCACCACAGTGCCATTCGTCTTCGCTATCGTCGCTGAAGACAAAAGCTCTGCTTCGTTGCTGTCACGCACAGCCCTGCCAATAATCACGTATGAGCGAATGGCTCAGCGGCAGGCAGGCTGTGGCCCGGAAGACTCTGAAACTTTGCCAGCCCCAGAAAGCTACGCTTTTATGTTATTAAAAAATACGACGACTCGTCGACTCGGCATCGAGCACCGACACTGGCACTGACTCGTCTCGGTGTCGGACAACATGTGATCGGGGCCCGGCGCTTCCGGAATCGTAAGATTTACTCCCCGGGAGCACCCAGCTGTCGCAGTCCACCCGCTGTCGAGAAACCGGCTCCGTTGGTTTGGCACTAAAAATGCGCATCACGTTTGGTTCTGGGGAAGTGAAAAGAAAATCTTTCAATCCTTAAAAATGAGCTCCGCTGGATCAAAGGATGGACGGGCACTCGCTGGTTCGCTCGTTTCGGCACTCCGATGGCCCAGTGAACTGACACAGTAGCTAAGGATCGCGAAGCTTTTTCTTTATTGGACGTGTTCACAAATATGGAACGGAAATAAATTAGCCGGCGACTGTGGAGCGGCCAGCTGTGCAGCTTGTGAAGACAATTATTGTATCGAATATACGATCGTTGCGTATTTGCATAATTTGTTTATTGTATTTGAAGCCAGTAACAGTTTCGTTGCAAGAGAGCTACTCTTATCCTGTAAATCCTTAGCAACTCATAGGCCGTCAAACAAATGGTTAGAGCCTTGGTTAGAAGGAAAATTGACTGCCAAGGTAAGGGCTGTAAATAGGAAAATGAATAAGTGATGTGCTCGTGCGATCCTGAACCTACGCACCACTTCCGAGGGGCTCTCTATAAATCGTTTTCCCCATTCACTCTGTACAAAAACCTGCCTTTGGTGTCATTGTAGTTAAAGTTCGTAACTAAGTGCCTGCTTTCCGAACACCCGGAATAACCCTGTATTCTGATACACCTGTCAACGGGTCGTCCCACGGTCCCCGACCGGCGTGGGGCGAAAGAAAATTATTGTAAACTTTCCGACGGCGGTCCGGGACCTCCCTGGAGGCACCCACGCGGCCCCATAATTATTCTCCTCTTAACAAGGTGGCAGACGGCTGAAATATGATTTACACTTTGATACAACGCCGGCCTCAGTGCGCCCCGCTGAAGATGCTTAGTCGTAGATCTTACACTCTGCTCTTTTTCGGTGCCTTCTGGTTGGGCGGAAAGAAAGCAACTTTTACCATTCCGAGAGGTCCGCTATGTCACGATGAGATAACAACCGACCGTCTGGCGGACGGACGGAAGAAAACGGAAGCGAAAGAAGCCGAACCCGAAAGAGCCAGAAAGCTGACTACGCCAAAAAGGATAATCAAAAGCGCACGCCACAGATTTGTCGGCGCGAAAGCTCGAGAAGGGTGCAAAATTAGCTAGAGTTGGAAAAAAGGATACTCTGGCTCTCCCTCTCTCTCTCCCTCTTTCCTGTGTGATGGATGGGATGTGGGCAGAGAGAAGGCGGAATGTTGCCACAGAGCGAGCAGCGGAATCCACCGTACGGACATTGCATAAGCAATGAAGTGCTTTGATTGGCAGCCACAGACCCACCGAAGGAGCATCGTTTGCCTCGCTTGGAGGCTTGGTGAGGTGGGGAGGAAGCCACCCATCGGAACTGCCGGAGTCCGGAAACCGGAAAAGGGCCGTGGAGTGGCAGGTGGCCCGGAAGCAGGAAACACGTGCCAAAACAACGGCACACTAGGTGCCTCGGTGGAGCGCCACGTCCTGTGCGAAAAGGAGCCTCGGCGAAGCGAAGAAAGTTTCCTGGACAGGCGCGCGCACCGAAGCGTGTGTGGCAGGACCCCCGCGGGCTGGGTGGTGTCTGGAACTCGACTTCCTGGCACACAGCACTCACACCGTCCCGCCCTTGTGGCTCGTCCATCCGTCCGTCCGTCCGCCGTTCGGGGCCGGAAGTTGGCGTGCATCTAATTTCTCACGCATGTCGTCCACACGGTGACTCGGCTCGGCTGGCGGCTCAGACCCAGGCCAGACCCGGTCGGGCAGACGGCGCGCTGACAGATGACGTTATCTGGGGAAAAATGGGCTTAAGGATTTACATAACATCACACTCCTGCCACTGCTGGAAGCGGTCCAGAATTGGGCGCCCGGGACCGGGGATTTCCGCCCGGTCCGGGGATTTTTGTCACTCGCGACGTCGATTCGCGGCTCCGGTCGAAAGGTGCGCCGTAGCCGAACCTGACGCCGCAAGTCCTGAGATCCTCACGCGCCCGCGTCCCAGAAAGCCCGTCAGCGGGCCTGGGCGTTCGGGACGGCGCAAATTGAATGTGACACAACCAATTTCCACCGTTTCATTTTCCACCCGCCACCCAGCCTGCCCGCGGGTGGTTCAGGTTCAAGTTGGTTGTAAATTTTGACAGACAAGAATCGATTAGAGAAGGAGACTCGCAGGACGAATACTTAACGCGTGAGCCAACACATGCGCGTTTTGAAGGGCCTTGGCACCTTCGCAACCTGGTGGAGTCCTGGAGGCCGACGTTTACGTTTGATCGAATAAAGTCAATATTTGAAACGAAACGAGTGCCGGAAAACGGGGGGGCTCCAAAATGGATTTTCCATCCAACCCGTTCGCGTCGGCAGGGGCCTCTAGGGAGGGGGCACCCTCGAACCCGTGACACGTGAGGCTCGATCAGGGATCTTGAATTTCTTGAATCGATACGCCCAGCATCTTAAGGACTTAAGGGGTGCCCGGGATGTTGGAGGGAAATCCAATCCAGTGCCTGGGTCGCGTCGCTCGCAATCGATTATGATTGTCAAGTGCGTGCGGTGTGGCCCGATCTCTGGATCTATTTGATTATGCTAAGCAGGTTGGCGACGTCGGTGCTATCGGTTCGACGGGGCGGGATCGAATCGGAAGGCCAAATTTAAAATGTTGCTGATTCCACACGATTTTCCTGAGGTAACCGACTTCAACAAGGCCAGACTTGGCGGTGATATTGAATTGTATTGATCCCTTTAACCTCTGCCTCGTAGAACCCCAAGTGCGGAATAAGAGAAAGTTGTTAGAAGATAAGCGACTCAGGAACCGCCTGGATAGGAGTTGTTGGTGGACTGAGTACTTGGAACTTCCCAAATGGGAACTGAAAGATATGATCAATACAGTTTTAGTTTTTGTATCGTTTTTACATCGTTCGTGTTACAAACATGTATGAATTGTCTTACTTTTCTTAAGTAATTTAATTTTGCTCCAATATCATTTAGCCATATTAGCACATATACAAATCTCGAACAGCCGCTGGGAACATCCTTGTTCGGCCGCAAAATGTGTTGTTGCCGAGCAAAGTTGTGCCATTACCGCCCGGCCAGGACGCGGCGTGTGAAGATCGCATCCTTCGGCCTACGCTAAGCCTGCCACTGAAGGTTGTCAAAAGTTAACAGATTTCGTAGCTAATTTTCACCCCACGAGAAAGTATTAACCTACGCGCTCCAGCCTCACGCCTCATTATCTTTCCTCCTGAAGTCCTGACAGCGCCCGTATCCCCATGCACACACGGGGGACGGCGCACTTGGCAGGTCCTTTTTGTTGGTTTAAATTCATTTTAATTTTCCCCCGTAAACACACTCCAGCCACACTGGTGGCCAAAAATTCTTCACGGTTTCGGCGGGAGTTAGGCCGCCCGTGTCCTTAAAAGTGGATCCTTTCCCGGACCCGGGTGGGCGGGTGGTGTATGTTTGCGTGCGCGTCACGCCACCCGGGGGAGAGATCCTTTTCCCGCTCGACATTGCTGGCGTGTGGCGTGTGTCCTTGCCCACCGAGTCCTGTTGGCTTAACTCCTTCGGGCTCTCGCCAAACACCCGTTTTTCTTATCAACTCTCGGTGGTGGCAAAAAGTTAATTGTGAGCCGTTAAGTTTGCCACTTAACGGCTGGCGCGAGGCAAGGACTCGCCCTCTTTTCAGCCAAAGATTGTGCACTTTTTTCTTCCTGCCCCGAAACCGAAACTTTGCCAAACGCGGTGCGACCGGAAGCCACCGGACATGGCTGGCAGTTGCTTAATTGGGCGCTAAGCATTTGCAGCTCCGCAGCTCGGGGTTTGTGGTATCTTCCCGCACTTTGTATCTTCCATCATCACATGCAACGTTGGAGTTTCCTTGGAGGCATCCGTCGGCCTCATGCACAATTATTGATTCAACGGCTTCGGGCTTCCATTTGCCAGCTCCTTTTGGCTCGCAAGTAAACCCTATCCCTGAATGAAATCATCAAATTATCGTTTTAACTCACTCAAATGCAACCATGGCGGTGTTCATAACGTTCGAGTTTTGGCCGATAATTTTGACGAGTTGAAAAAACAAATTACCAACCCTATCGCCGGAAGCGATGGTGAACAAAAAAGAAGTATCGTATAAACCGGAACTTCGCATCAGCCTTTCGGGGGCACCCCTTTTGGGGCGGTCACCCCACAGGCTAAGGAAGCGATCGCCAAAGGTGCAGTTGCATCGCTTTTTCTCGCCTCCGGATAAAAATCCGAACCGAGTCCCTGCCGAACCGGGGTGCCAGCGGTCGTAGGTGGACGAAGTTTCTCTATCGGGGTTCGCCAAAGTTTAATGAGTTTAGCCGGTAACACAAAAACCGGATAATCTCAAACTTAATTACCAAGGGCCCAGGCCCCAGCACCACAGGACCTTCCTTTGTTTGGGCCGCTTGTTTACTGCAAGTGAACTGCACCTTTTGCGGCTGGCTCGGAGTTTTTCTTTGGCCACCGCCCACAGCAGGCCAGGCAAATTTTCCCACCAATGCCCACCTCACTTTAATCCTTTTCCACCACCTAACCTACGACCTGTCCTTCGCACTGGGCCAGGTGTGCCGGATGCCGAGGCTGCATTCCTTACGGTGCATTGGCGAACACAGACACACACTCGTTAGCTACGGGCGGTTGAGAGAGTCGGGAGAGTCAGGCAAGATTACCATCGTCGGTTGAGGGGGGGCCAATAGACCAAAGCCGACAAAACCTAATTAAAATTCCTGCCCATTGACCATTCAGACGAAAATTATAAACGACCGAGCGGAGAGCGATTTATGCTCGCATCGAGTGAACATGAACAATGCGAGGGCAAGTGGCAGGACCCGACCAGGGTGATAAAAAGGGGAATATTATTCACGCTTTTAAACAAATAGTAAATTGCTTTTTTGGCTTTAAGAGATAATTGAGCAGGATGGGCTGTGTTTCCAATGAGCTGTATAAAAACTATGGTCTGTAATCGACATGTTTGGATGGCTACTAACCTTGCTCGGTCCGGGACATTTTCCACAAACGACGCCAAGAAGCACACTTCACAATTGGCACGATCTTGGCCACCAATAACCACAATTTTTACTCCACTGCACAACACCATACACTGACACTCGACGCGAAAACTTGGCCAAGACGGCCCTTGGTCCAACCACACGCGGAAAACGACTGGCGGATTTCGTGGATCAATCGTCCGAGAACACTACAAAATGCGGCCATACTGGAAATGCCTTCTTTCCGGATCATCTGCACAAAAGCTGGAGCAGGATTGGCTTCACATAGGATTTGGGTCACGTCGATCGCTATCCACTCCTGCACCGATGCGCCTCAGCGTGGTCCTATTATCGGAGCGATTGTAGAATGAGCTAAATGATTTGTGAACGGTTTAATTGTCATTATACTTACGGACACCTAGTTCGATTCGGACAGTCAATCATCTTGTGTAAGTTTGAATGGATTTGTCGTCTGCAGCCCTTTCTATTCTGCTTTTAGCTCTGGCATCTCTCGTTTCGCTGTCTCCAGATTTCAAGACACACCACTCGAATCCTCACCACCACTCTGTGCCGAGAGTGCTTCTGCCACGTTTCCATTTTGCGTTTAGTCAAAGGCTACTAAGAAAAACATTACAAAAAGTAAGTTCAGGAAATAATAATCAAATTGTTTTGAGACTTCACCAAACAAATTCCGTTACTTGCACTACAGAACTACATTTAAAAAAATCATATAAAATAGAGGGTGTTCCATTAAGACTTACAGATTGAAATGTCAAATAACTCCGCCATTTTTGGTCGGTGGTAATGATAAAACAGTGGGCTGAAATTTTAGCGCTGTGCATTGTAAATTACCATTCTATTTGCACCCCTGTGAAAAGTATGCATGCTTATTGTTGCGCAATTTCTTCCAACTTCTTTCTGTGGGGCTATTTGAAGATTAATTTACGTTCCTCGTCATCGATTGGTTTTTATTGAGTAAAACCACACGCTCCGCTCCGCCTAAATCGGTGCCGTTTCACGTTTGAGCCAAGCGAGCGTCTCGTGATCGGCGGCACTGCGCAGCAACGGGGCCAGTGTTTCGTACACCTGATCGTGATAGTTATTCAGATGCTCTCGTTCTTCATCGGTCAGAAGTTTGACGTCGATGAGCCGCGTTTGTATCGGGCACATCGTGACCGTGCGAAAGGTGAGCGCTCCGCGCCCATCGAAGTTGGTGCCGACATCGGCTGTCACCACCTGCACGATGTCTTCGATCCGGATGCCAAATTGGCCGTCTTTGTAATAACCGGGTTCTGGTGGGAAAGTGGAAAACGATAAATAAGCCAACGGGAAACGGAATTAAGTTGATCGATTTACCATTTGAAAGAAACATATTCTCCTCCAGACCGGGATCGTTCGGCATAAGACGTATGCCGATTCCCATTGGACCTTCGTGTACATTCAGAAAGTGGCCAACGCCGTGGCCGGTCCCATGCCCATAGTCGAGTCCGATGTCCCATAAGGCTTTGCGCGCGATCGAGTCCAGGAACCGACCCTCTACTTTCCGCGGAAAGACGGCAGTACCGAGTGCGATCTGTCCCTTGAGCACATGCGTGAAGGCCCGGATCTCTTCATCGCTCGGTTGGCCAAAGTGAACCGTTCGTGTCACATCCGTCGTACCGTCACTACAAGAAATACAGAGTGGTTATGGCGGGAAAAAGTAGAGAAAAACGAGGTCTTACAGATACTGAGCGCCGGAGTCGCAAAGGTACATCTCCTGGTTGGTGATGGGCCGATTCGTTTCCGGCAGCGGATGATAGTGTATGATCGAAGCGTTCGGTCCGGAAGCGCTGATCGTTGCGAAACTGAGACCCTTGTAACGATCCTGTCGGCTCCGCAAGCGTTCCAGCTCCGCCGCACCACTAATCTCGGTGACCGGTGTTCCGGCCGCGATCGTACGCTCTAACCACGCCAAGTACTGACAGAGAGCAAGCCCGTCGCGCACGTGACAATCGCGCATACCCTTTGCCTCCGTGACGTTTTTGACTGCCTTCATCAGCTCAATGGGTGTGATGTTTTGGAACCGCTTCTCCTCCGGAACGAGCGCCGTGAGGGCGTAGCTGGAGCCGGAGCTGATCCATACGAGCCCCGTGCTCTCCCGAGTCAGCCGCTGCAGCTCCGTGTGCACGTCTCCGTATGGGTGCACCCGCACCTCAACCCGATTCTCCCGGAAATGTTCCAGAACCGTTGGCACGATCTTCGCGCCGTCCACGAACAGATGCAGCTCGTCGAGCGTCACCATGACGTAGGCGAAGAACACCGGATTGTAGTCGATTTCGGTACCACGCAGATTCAGTAGCCACGCGATCTCATCCAGCGCACTCACCACCAGCACGGACGCTCGCTTTTCGGTCATTTTCTCGCGGACGGAGGCCAATTTCTCGGCCGTCGAACGCCCGGTGAATGTGGTCGACAGCGTAAGAAGCTCATGGTTCGGGACAGGTAGTTGCTCCTTCCAGATCAGATCCACCAGGTTCGGAGTGACAGCGAGCAGGGTACAGCCAGCCGTTTTGAGCGAAGTTTGCAACGGTTTCCAGGCGGCAGCCGTGAAGAGGTTGGCGTCTACGCCGACCACCGATCCTCGCTCCAGGGTTTTCGCTAACCACGCGTCAATCGACGGTGTGTCCGGCAGTCCGTCCTTCATCAGCGTCCAGTTGGCGTCGAGTTGTTTGCCCGCCTGCTGATAGTAGCGCCCGTCCGTCCACAGCAGTGCTTCCGTTTCGGTCACCAGGACGGTGCCAGCGCTTCCGTCGAACCCGGACACAAACGCGCGCCGCTCGTCGTGCGCGGCCAGATACTCGCTCTGGTGGGCATCGCTCGAAGGGACAAGGTATGCACGGATCGTGCCCTGATTGTTCGGCAGGTTCTTCATTAACTGCCGCAGCGCGGACAGCTTTTCACCGGTCGGTTTCATATTCACTGCGGAACGGAAGAATATCCAGGTAGGGCTGCGACTGCGGAGTTCACGGTGCACGGATGGTCGACGATTGCGGAGTGAGGACACTTTGAGTGGCTATCTACTTGAACACCGGTCCCGTGAGGATGAAACAGGCTTTTGATGGATTACCACTATTGTTTTGCGCCCCTCTGTTAGTTATCTTATCACTGTAGCACTGTGTCGCACCGGCTTTATCTCAGTAAGCAACGAAGTACCGCTTTGGCGCTGAAACCCTGCAATGATAAGAGAACTTGTTTACGAGCGCGGCCCCAGCTGTCATTGCCCCATATCCCCAGTTGACATTTTAAATGTCAGAATGTTTCTCGAATGATTTCGAAGTTTAAAACGGCTAACCGGTTAAACGGTTCTAGTGACACGACTTTTCAAAGAACCATCATGTTCCAATCAAAGGTGACTTGATCAATTGGTCAGTTCCAAAAGTTTGTTCCTTGCACGTATTTAGACCTGAAAATGCCTAATAATATTTTTTTAAATTTAAATTAAATACGGTATTGGAATTTAAATAACGAAATTTGTTTGGTGAAGTCGCGAAACAATTTGATTTTTATTTTCTGAACGTACTTCGTAGCTTGTTTCTTAGTAGCCTTTGACTAATCGCAAAATGGAAACGTGGCAGAAGCACTCTCGGCACAAAGTTGTCGTGGAGATTGTAGTGGTGTGCCTTGAAATCTGGGGACAGGAACCTAATAAGGTGCAAAAGTACGGTCTGTGCGGCAGAAGACAAATTTATTCATACTTACACAAGTTCTACGTCTACGATCGTTCCGATAATAGGACCACGCAGGGGAGCATCGGTGCAGGAGTGGATAGCGATCGACGTGACCCAAATCCTATGTGAAGCCAATCCTGCTCCAGCCTTTTCCCAGATGATCCGGAAAGAAGGCATTTCCAGTATGGCCGCGTTTTGTAGTGTTCTCGGTCGATCGATCCAGGAAATCCGCAAGTCGTTTTCCGCTTGTGGTTGGACCAAGGGCCGGCTTGGCCAAGTTTTCGCGTCGAGTGTCAGTGTATAGTGTTGTGCGGTGGAGTAAAAATTGTGGTTAATGGTGCCCAAGATCGGGCCATTTATGGTTTGTAATGTGAAGCGGTAATCAGAAGGGCTGCACTTCGAATCAGCGGTGTGTGAAGTGTGCTTTCCAGCTCCGTTTGCCGTGACCGGCCACGCGTCGGGTGAGAGTGAATTTTCTTTCAAGGTTCTTGGCGCATTTTAAACAGTGGGTCATCGAAATCGGAATACTTAAAGTGGAAGTTCCGAGATTCGTAAGATTGGCTCTCGCTCTTTCGGGACACAAGTCACGTCACCGGCCGCCGGATAGGTTTACGACTGCAAAAGTAGCCACTTTTCGGTGACATCGGCGCTCGGCACAACTATTTGCAAGACCGTTTCCGAGCTCGCGAAGTAAAAATCGTCCATCTTGGCGCCAGCGAAATGCCACCCGGTAAGTGTTGCCGTTTCGATTTCGAGCCCCAACGGAAACCAGCTCTTTCGCTCTCTCTCTCTCTCTCTCTCTCTAACTTGCTTTCGCTCTTTCAGTTCCTCCAACCGGAATCACTACGAGAGAGCCACCCAGCTGTGGCCATAAAAGTCGCACGTTCGTTTGATGAATGCTCGCGGCGCATTGTTTCAAAGTGTGCGAAGCGCAGAATTCTTCCCGAACACACGGAGTCACAGAAAAAGGATGTCACATCCGTTGCTCACGTACTTGCTACCCCGCCCTTGTTCCGGCCCGCTCGCACCCTTCGCCAGGGGAACCGGAAGCGATAGTAAGTTATTTTTATCTTCACCTTCTGCAGATCGCACGTAAGTTGCTTGGCACAGCGCGCGCGCGCGCGCGTGTTATCCTTTGCACCGTGGCACCCATGGGTGAGCATGTCCTCCAGATGCTTAGCCCGTGGACGACGGTCCTCCCCGAGCCCCGCCCGGTTCCACTAAGTGAGCTCCGACATCGTTCGCATTAGCGACATTCGCGGCGACCAACGCGACACTTCGGCCCAGAAAACAACCGGGCCCTCGGGGTTGGGTTCCTAAATAGCTATGCCGGGGAGCCGAGGGTCGAGGGCCCCGCTGGGCTGCTGATAAAAAAGCATCGCAGGCTGTACGTGATCACTTGTCATTGTCATATGCGATGCGTGTTTTGTAATATATTGGATTAAAGCTCCGCAGTTGCAAGCGGGGCCACGTGGAACGCGCGAATAGAAAACTCGTCCGCTCCCCGGTAAAATGCCCGTTAGTTGGCCGTGTCACAGCGCATGGTTCCCCAGTGGCACCCCAGTCCATCGCGTGGGTGCTCACTCGGGTGTTGCCGGGTTTTATGTTTTTTTATTACCGCTAAAATTAACTCGCATTGAAAAAGGGATGTGCGTGTTTGTAAATAGCGCCATGTTCGCGCGCACCACATAGGCCCGGCGACGGCCAATATGTTGGCTGCGATTAACAATTTTCATTTCGGTTTGCCCATGGTCGACTTCTATGTTATTCTCAATGGAAGAATTATGCCTTTTCATAAATTTTATCGGAATGATTAATTTGAACTATGTTCTGTATTGTTGGAAATTCTGAATATTCAGAATAGATTCAGGAAATTCAGAATATTTTAGAAAATCATTAAGGTCATTAAGAGTGTGTTAAAGCAACTAAATTATTGAACGTTATTTGTAACATTTTTAAATTTTTGTCCAAAAGCCTGCAAAATTCATTACTTAGTAGCGACGAATAACAAATATTAAGATTGAATGCAAAAAGAGTAACATTCGAGGAGTCGCAAACGGCGCGCACGAATGAGAATCCACAAACACTCTCTGCGTGCATCGACACCGCAGGTGCATCCGGGTTTTCGGGGGCCAATGCTATGTATTTCATCGTCGATTTTTCGAATCATCTTTCGGAACGCCAAAATGTGGCCGCCGCCGAGCAGCTGCCGAGCGAATTATGCTCCTATCGTGCGAACTTCGAAAAACGGAACCATTTGCCCGAGGGGGGCCCCGGGATGGACTTCAAACAGCGGAACAGCTCGGCAGCTTTGCGGGACCGCTGTCAAAAATCTGCGCCTCGCTGAGGAATGTCGGCGCGACGCGGCCAAACACCCCCATCCCGGAGTGAAAAAGGAGTGAAGGAAAACTGATTTGGCGAGCGGATATGGGCCGGCTCGCCGCACCGGCCGTTATCTTATGTGCCGGGCCCGAAAACGGGCTACACTCTCAACTTACATTAACATTACTTCCGTCTGTCTGGCGTTCGCTGGGCGCATTATCTGTCCGTGGCTATCGCTGTGTTCGCCGAAGCAAGCGGATTCAGAAAGTAACATAAAACATATCCCGACGTGCGAACCGGAGGAGGTGGCACGACCGACCGATGCTGGCCATCACATCACAGGCGGCCAGTCGCGTGGTGTCCGGCGGAGAAACAAAACAAATTAAAATGCAAAAAGCACGCAAAAACGGGCAGAACTGCCAGAAACATAAGATTCCAGACCACCTGCTCCCGAGGGCCGAGGCCGACCGGCCGCCCGGTACAGCGCGGTTGCTTGTAGCGATTCCGAGGCCGGGCCCGAGTTTTTATCTGATCCGCTTTTATGCTGCGCGAACGGATTCGGAAAAAAGGATTCGCCGGATTCCAACAAAAGCAGAAGGCTTCGTCCTCCGTCTTCGTCGGCCGGTGGGCTTCGGTGTGTCGTGCGACCAGAGTCCGGCTCCGGTAAGCCGCCCGGATCGGCTACAGAAATAACAATATGCACTTCATTAATCCTTTCGGTTCGGGTGGACGGTCCGGATACTTGAAACGCACCCTCCCCGAGAGGGTCCGAGTGGGTGACCTTTTTTCCTGTGCCATGTATTTTTCGTTTCCTTTTTTTTTTCGCTCGACCCTCGCATGTTGGGATCCTCATCCTCCGGACCATCGGAGGTTTACCGCAAAGCTTAACCTCACCTGCCTCTTTTGTGTGCATTTGTTTTGCATTTTGGATTAGCCAAAATGTATTTCTTTGGCCTCGGGTCGCTCCCGCTCCCACACGCCGCCTATGCTGCGGCAGGATTCACGGGACCCGGGTGTTTGGTTTTAATTTTCCACACGCGGCCATCCGGCCTCACACGGAACCCGTCAGATGGTCAGGGGCCTGGTGAAGAGCCGGCCCAAAACCCGAGCCCGGTTCGCTTCGTTCGGGAGCATAAACGAATATGAATGATTTCACCGATTTCGCACACAATGGACCCACAAGGACATCGGGTGGACCCGCGCCCGGCGGAGAAAGGGTATTTTTTGCCTCCAGTTCGGTGGAAGCAGAGGATCAGGTCAACAACAAAATCAGTGCCAGATGCAGCCGGTCCGGCCCCGGAACGGGTGCATGAGAATGTTATTTTTACGCCGATGCATAAATTAATGTGCCCTGCCCGGGATCCGCACTACCTGCCTTTTGTGTAGTGATTTTATGTTTCACCCTTTGGTGCTGGCCGATCGGAGAAGCTCCCGACCCCGCACCACCGCCGTGGGTCGCCTGTCGAGCGAGCACCCATGACAAACCCGAATCCTGTTGATTGTCATCGGGTTTAGGATGTTCGGATTGTTGGGATTGTTGGGATTGCTGGGATTGTTTATTGTTATGCTAGTCATCGAGGCCGATCGTCCGACCGGCCGGCCGGCTGCCGATGGCTAATGCTCGCGCTTTCGGGCACAACGGATCGCCGAATTCGGCGAACATTGAACGGCTTACGTGGGGAACATAGAATGGGAGGGCCCGGCGGCCTTTCCCGGGCTATGCGAATTCTCTGGAGTGAATGTGAATTATTCATTTGATTGATGCGCGCTTTAGCGTCAATCAGCTTAACCGCGTGTGGCTCACCGATCGGCAAACATCGCGTGTGTCTACCGAACCGGTATTCCTTTGATTGTTCGAAGCTGTCACGCCGAATGGGCTTGATGGGAGCAGAGAAAAAAGTAAAACAATACCGATCCACCTTTGTGTCCCCATGCGGCCGTCCGTTTTCGATCCATTTTTTGCTGGTTTTTATTTATACAAATTTAAAATATATCCTTTGTCAATATAGGGACTCGATCCGGGCTCTGCTTTTCGTCAATGCATACCGATCAATTCGCTCGTTGATCAATTTGATTTTTTGAAAGCCGAATATTATAAATATTTTGTTACAATTCTTATTCAGCGTTGTTCATTGCTCATTTTGCAAAATGTTTCAAAAGCTTGGCATTATTTGTGTTACAATTTAACCACAACATTCATTCTGCCAAATACTGTCGGAACACTAATAAATCCTGAAACGCCATCAGCCCGCCCGACAATAATAATACTAATCAGATTATATTATCGTACTCAACAAGAAGCCTTGCTTAAAGTCCTGGCCCGCCCGGTCATGTATCAAAATGGGTATCATTAGCATAAATAAAGCTCGTTTGCCCGAACCTCCTGGCACCCCCGAGATGCCAATTGTTAGATACGAAAACATGTTTTCGCCCGCGCGCCGCGGATCATGCAAGGTTTCCCCAAAACATGCTTCTTTATTTTCGCCAGCCGGGAGGTGAGTGGCGCTTGCGCGAGCGAATTAATTTCGCCGGTTCTTTGGGCCCGTCAGGCGCACGGCTTATTGTTTGAAAGCACACGTCTCCAAGACGGTTTCAGGGTTTGAAATGTTCACAACCCATCCTACGGTGAGGCAATATTTGCATTTCAATACACCGGCTGTTCCGGCGTCACGAACGCACGCCCTGGCGTGCCGGCTAATCCTCCGTGGGCCTCCCGAGGCCGCCCATAGATAAGCATCGGTATGCCATAAAGCTACTAATGATATGTTGTGCCGTGGCCACCGGCACAGCACGACACTCATTAGAGGGTAAAATAAATATCATTTCACTCCCCGGTCCCGGTGCCCGGTGCGTTCGGGTCGCCTTTCTTCGGTGACCGAGGCCAGGGCGGAAAAAAAGGAGCCAATCATAAGGCGAAGGTTTATAGCACCTATGCTCCGTGCGAGTGTGAGCTCGCACCGCAGTGGCCAATTAGCTTTCTTCGGTTCGCCGATGGAACGATGGTCGATCGATGGAATTAATTGACCCGCCGGACGCGAACGAAGCATAATCGGGGACCCGCTGCAGATAATCCGCTTATCAGCGTGGCCACCGACCGACCGGCACGGCAGGGGGGCCAACCTCTGGGTCTGGCGGGCCCGTATTACAAGAATTATAATAATCCGTTCGGTGTTTTTGCAATAAATCAATTCACACAGCGCCGCGAATCGGGCCAGCCGAGCGTTCGAGTTTGAGCGCTTTCGTATTCAGGAAGCCAACCTCGCTGGCAGCGGAGAGCATAAAACTGCAAGCCCCGTTTCTGGAGCCCTCCACTTGCAGAGCGGAGAGTGGCCGTTCCGTTTTTCTTTGGCTGTAAAAAAATCACACCTTCACGAGGACTACCGTCATCGGAGCAGTTCCTACGGACGGACGGACGGACGATGATCATCAGCGGCCCGGACCAGCAGCGAATCGTCAGGCGCGGCACGTACGTCTCGTAAAGGGTTATATATGGTGGATTTGGCGAAAAGCAAATAAAACTTTTTCCATCTAAATTCACCGTCCAGCGGAGGGCTCATTTGCTCACCCATCAGCCGCCCGACGGAGTATGAATTTCCATCTGCTCTCGAACCGAGGCGCCGATAGCACCCCGTTATGTTCTGTTCGGTCCGCGATCGATGGAGCCTTTCTCGGCATCCCGGGGTTTTTTTTCTTCTCTCACTCTCGGACGCCGATTAATTAAAATTTTTCCTTCGCCAACACCTCGTGGCTACGTGCATCGCGGGAGATTATCTCCGTCTGTTTTCTTAGGCGCCCATTCCGGCACCCGGGGGGGGAAGGAAACCTTCCGGCCGCGGAAAATCGGAAGCTATGCTTTGAATTTTAACGCTCCCCCTCCCGACCGATCGGTGCCGGAAGTAATTCGAAAATGAATTAAAGGCAAAAAATGGACGGAAAACAAACCGAAGTGCCGATGCTGCTGCGTGGATGTCGAAATCGGTTCGGATGCATTTTGTTTTTCGGTGGAAAATCTCACCCAGTTTTGTGTGTGTTTGGGGCGTCGTCAAGAAACCATTTAGAAATTGTGTGCCGCGCCGCGCTGACGATGAAAAATGTAGTCGCCGAGTATCGTAAAAAGATTTTATGCCCTCCAGCGGGTGGTGAAGGAGAAACGCCGGCGTGAAGGAAGTGTCTAATGGATCTCGGCCGGTTGGAGTATAAAATCGAATTCGTCACTCCGGCCAACGGACGGTCTTACTTACTTACTTAATCCGGCTACAACCGCCGAGTGGGCTTTACCTGCTCCAAGGAACCTTTCCACCGCTGGCGGTCGACTGTTTGATGACTGTTTGATGACTATTTTAATGTAAAAGAAATAAACTCGAGCGATACAATGGTATATCGCAAGGAAGAATACTTAATTACATGTTCGCAGCTTCAATTTTAAATTCAGAGCTTCATAGGAGAGCTGATTCACGGCAGCCTCTTAATCACACAGAACTTATGCCAAACAGAAAGTTATCTAACGCAAACTAATGATTATGTTTTTCGTTCTTCGGTTTCAATGTAATGAAAAAATGTGTTTTTGTTTGTTATCCACTTCAACCGCAAACGTGGCTCGAGTGCACTTCAGTTGCAGCAAGGTTGAGCGACGAATGCACCGTGATTGCGGTAAATACACAATCGAAATAACTCGGAAACGGTTGCACGTTTCAGCCAGATGAGGAAGGTGCCGGCGCTAATAGGTTGCCGTAACAATGAGCTTAGGTGTCGCAGCCCGTGAGAGACAGGAAACACAAAATTGAACTTCATGCTTATCAACCAGCAAACATCTCACAAGTCATCAATCGTTTTTACTCTTTGTTTTGCTTCACAGCAAGCAAATACTTATCAAAAGCGTCAGCGAAGGGTATAAAATAAGCACCCATGGAACGATTTAATGTCTAGTTCTTTAGTGAGCAACGAGTGGAAACGATAAAAATGTGGAAAGTGGTGCTGTGCGTGGTTATACTACCGTTAGTTCCAGGGTTTCTGGCCGATGAGCATTGGTGGAAGCATGCCAACTTTTATCAAATCTATCCGCGCTCATTCCGGGACAGTGATGGAGACGGGATTGGCGATTTGCGTGGTGTCATGGAAAAAGTTTCCTATTTGCGCCACGAGCTGGGTGTTGATGCGATTTGGTTGTCACCGATCTTCAAGTCACCCATGGCCGACTTTGGATACGATATTTCCGATTTCCGCGACATTCACCCAGAGTTTGGCACGATAGAAGATTTAGAAAGGCTGGCGGCTGAATGCAAGAATCAAGGTCTTAAGCTAATTTTGGACTTTGTGCCAAACCACAGCAGTGACGAAAGTGAGTGGTTCATCAAATCCGTAAACAAAGACCCCACCTATAAGGACTATTATGTGTGGAGCCCTGGCAAACTTTTGCCGAATGGAACTCGTGTACCACCGTCGAACTGGATAAGTGTTTTCCGAGGATCAGCCTGGGAGTGGAATGATGTTCGCCAAGAGTATTATTTGCATCAGTTCTTGGTCAAGCAACCCGACCTGAACTACCGGAATTCGGCACTGGTGAAAGAAATGAAAGATGTGCTCACCTTCTGGTTGGATAAAGGTGTTCATGGATTCCGTATTGATGCTGTTCCGTATCTATTTGAAACCGAAGCCGCCAATGGCGTATATCCAGACGAAGAACGGAGCCATACAACTGATGATCCGGCCAATCCCGGTTATTTGATCCATACCCATACTCAAAATCTCGATGCCACGTTCGACATGGTTTACCAATGGCGCAAGGTTATCGATGACTATAAAGCTGCCCATAATTCAGACGACATTGTGCTGATGGCAGAAGCATACACGCCGCTAATGAACATAATTCGTCTCTTTGGTGACAATAATGCTGAAGGCGCACACGTACCGTTCAATTTTGAGGTATTGAGCAATACCTTCAAGGATACGACGGGAAAACAGTTTTACGACAATATCAAGCGTTGGTTAGATGTTGTGCCAGAGAATCGCGTCTCGAACTGGGTGGTATGGAGCTGGCTTTCAGAAAAATGACCGAAAGATGGGAGATTAATCCTTGTTTGTTTCTCGCAGCTGGGCAATCACGATAACAGGAGAGTATCGAGCCGATTGGGTGTAGCTCGGGCAGATCTGTACCAAATCGCCCTCAATGTGCTCCCCGGTATTGCGGTTACGTACAACGGAGATGAACTAGCAATGGAGGATGTTTACATTTCGTGGAAGGACACAATCGATCCTGCGGCCTGCAACTCCAATCCGAAGGACTATATGCTCTACAGTCGCGACCCGGTGCGTACTCCATTCCAATGGGACGACTCTGTAAGTGCAGGATTTTCCAGCAATCGCACCACTTGGCTACCGGTGGCTTCGAACTACAGAAGCCTGAACTACAAGGCACAAAAATCGGCGCCTCGCTCGCACGTGAAAATTTTCAAAGCTCTGGTGCGCTTGCGCAAGCAACGGACGTTGCGTGAGGGGTCGACCGATTTGCAGATGATCGGAGACAATATTATCGTAATCAAGCGACACCTTGAGAACGTGAGCACGATCGTCGCAGTGTTGAACTTCAACAAAACAGCGCAGTCAATTAAACTCTCGTCTGTCTTCCCAACACTGCCGGCTGTTTTTGAAGTAATAACTTCCTCAATGCAAACTGACTACACAGAAGGGTAAGTAACGGTGAGCTGAGCAAAACGCCCATGATTTTACGACGTTTTTCGTTGCACGGTTTTAGCTCCATTGTTGGAAGAGATGAAATCACTTTACCAGCAGACGCGGCAATCGTATTGGAGGGCAATACTGCGTACGGCACATAGTGTACGGAAACATCCGAGAGATCTACAAACAGGAAGATTAATAAACGTATAAATGTTATTAAAGTTGTTGTTGAGAAGTTAGTGTAGACTGGACGAAGGCGCGGCCAATATTGGTCAAAATTTTACTGAGGTAGTTGAAACAGTGTGTTTCTTTTTAAAACCCTTTATTAGTGTCAGTCCTCAGTCGAATTAAACTGTTGTTTGTCAAACTATTGATTTGTTTTAAAATGGTAAGGCCAACCTAAAGAGCTGTATCTTATGCGTCTTAACGACTTTTGGCCAATGCTGGCTCAAAAGTCCCACTGTGGACCAATCTCTTCCGAAACCTAAGAGGCGTACGTTTGAGATGCTTTTGATAGGGAAAACTCTATCACTCTCCATCACCGTTACATCCCGGGCGGTGGGTGGCGGGCGGTCCACTCCCAACTGCCTAGTCGCCTTTTTATGCGCTCATAAAAATTATACGGTTGTAGGACAGTCGCACATCCACTCAACTCGGGCTCCGAGTTTTGCCCCGGTATCCATCATCACAAATCGCGCCGAAGCCGAGCCGACGTCGAATGGCAGTCGAAAACGGATTCCCTGGCAGCAGCAGCAGCAGATGAATATTCAATTATGCTACCCTTCGGCGGATTATGTGAATCCTTTTCCAGGCTATTGAATAATAATATTTGCTGACGTTTGGTTCGCCAATCACATCCGAGCCGGCTGCCGTGGCCACACTGGCTGGTTCACTTCGGACGAGATTAGAATTTTATATCTTAATTATCCACGATTGAGTTCGTTATCGATGGGGCGATGTGATTGCTTATCGGCATTCGGGCCCCCTTTTTTGTCCCGCGGGTTCCGGGGAGGGTTGAGAAAAACCTCATCGTGTCCCATTAAATTAATGATTGATCTGCGCACGATAGCAAACCGCCAGGCGGTGGTTAATTAGTCATAGCGAGGAGAGTGACCCCTGGTGAAGCTCTGCGGTCGCGGCTACGCCGGGCTGGGGCCTTGAACCGAGCGCGGCGCCAAATTATAGCTTCAAACTCCCAAACTCGAGACTAATCAAGCCCGCCAATTTGCATACCAAAGCTCAGCGATATTCATATTCACATTCCACTCAGGCCCCACTCCCAGGACCCAGCCTCCGAGCATGCTCGTGCTGGGGCCGGGTCAATTTACGAGAAAGTGCCTACGGAACACAGAAGGTCCAGAAGGTGTAGAATAATGTAGAAAACAAGAGGGGGGAAAAAAAACGGATACTCAAGAATGTAATTATCTGAGGCCGAAGTCGCTTCTACTTGTTTTACCCATCGCCGGTCAAACTTCTTCCTGCGCACTTCTTCCGCACCCCGTGATCCAGAGTTCTGCGCCCTCCGGATTGCCGGATTGGAGAAGTTTGCAGCAGCGCTTCGGGGCCGGCTTTAATCGGCGAAACTCGATACAAGCCGTAGGTGGACGGGTTCGGTAGCTGGCCGAGCATTCACCACCTCCGGAATCCGGCCGTCCGGACGGGGTCCATCAAATGAATATTCAAATTCCCGGCCACAGGTTCCCGGTGCCCGTTTCCGTCACTGCCGCCCGGTATGATGTCAAATTTGGATTAATGATTCTTTGATCGGCGGGTTGGTGTGAAAAAAGCTCGGCCCCTCCGATCGAAACCGATCGGTGCTCAAAGACGGAGTTTTGAATTTGTTTGTTTCTTTTTTATGTGTCACGCGAATGACACTAAACGCTCTGGCGATCCCCGGTCCCGGATCAGATCACCGTGCAACAGGCTTATCGCGCACGATGCACGGTGGACGATGATGGTTCCAGGTGAGATAATCCGTTCCACTCTCTGGACCTGGCACAAAACATGCGGCACAGTGGGTGTAGGTTTGATGCTTGCCCGTTCAATGAACAGTTAAATTTAAATCATCCAATTGCTAGTTTGGGCGGAGATGTTTTTAACATAAGGACGAATCATGAAGGTTCTAACACTTAAATTACTTTACATTACCGAAAAGCAACTTGTAAACAAATACCGGAGACTTCAATTCGAATGACTTGAGTTGAAATTTAAAAAAGTTTACTATAAGAATAATAATAAGCTCTTATCAGCATCTTAATTTGCATGAGCATAAGTTTGCATAAAATCATTAATGTTGTAAGATCAATGCCTTCAACTGATTGGCGAAAGCTCAATTGGCAAACAAAGTCGATCGGAACAATCCACTCAATTCACTTATTCTCTGACAATTCTCCGTGACCCGCTGCCATTTTATGGACCGAATCGTAAAATGTTTGCCAACACCTCGTCGAAACCGTCACCCACCGTGCGCTTGACCTGGCCGTCCCCCCGGGTCGGTCGGATCGGTTGGGGTAATAAATATGTAAATTCCGCCGAGTGGATTAATGGGAGATTAATTAATTTGAAGGGAAATTAAATCAAAAGCGAATTAACGAAACACACGAAAAAGAATCCCGCGTCCGAGGTTCGAAAACACACAAAACCAATCCCGGGCCGGGCCGGGCACCGTCTTCCGGTGGATGCCGAGGGGCGGCATTCCGCGTCGGGACGGGATGCTGGCCAAAGACCGGCCGGTCGATCGGTTTTGCCGGCATCACGAAGCAAACGGCGCAAAACGGCAGCAGATGAAGAATGTTAATGACGCCCCGAGAGTGGCTGTCGATTTGGAAGTCGGTACTCGGATCTCCTGACCGTGGCCAGGTGTCGGTATCGACCGCGGGGGCCCTCGACGTCGATGATCCAACAGGTTTTCCCGCTCTCGAGAACGCCTCGTCCGTGCTCTTGACGTGAGTGAGTGAGGCTCCACAGCACATTTGGCCGGTCAGTTACGCCGGGCTGCCACAGCTGTCGAGCGGATTGGCGCGGCCAGGACCAGGGCCAGGGCCAGGGCCAGGGAGTTTCATCGCCCGGGCCCATCACCGTCCCGTCCGATATGCGAAGAGTCGGCGTATATCAAGAAACAAATCCCCGAAATCGAGACCTGAAGTGATCATTCCGTTCTCCGGTCTCTCGTCACACACTTCACACTTCTGCCCCCGGGGGGGTAGGTTCTGCTGCTTTCGAGTGGCCATTCGATTAACGGCCACAGACCTCTGGAACCTGGAACGCGGCGAGTTGGTGATTTGAATAAATTTCCTCCTGGAAACCCTGGCCGCCGGACCAGACGGGTGCTCCACATGATTGACGGAATTTCCAATGAATCTCCCCGGACGGAGGCCACTCTCTCCCGTCTCTCGACCGGATGACTGGCAGCAGGATCTGTCAAAACTATTTGTTTACCGAACCGTTCAAGTGTCTACTTGGCGTGTTCTGACCCGGCAAGTGAGCTGCTGAAGTTCCTATTTTCCCGGGTTCCGGGAAGCCGCTCAGCCGATGATCGTGATGGCTATCGACAGCACCAGGCATTTCGTTGGAAAAATAATCCGCAAGATTCGTTAGGTTACCCTTGACCCATAGGATCTTCGAGGAGGATAGCAACCCTAAACCCTAATTGCGTCCCCGCAGCCCACGGTTGTCACCTTCGGTGGCCAAGCATCATCGGCACCGGGTTTCCTCCGGTTGGCGTGTGCAGACAATTAGAACAAATTGCAGCCAGCGTCGGACGCGGACGCGTCTGCAGCAAATGGTCCCGGTAATGGGTGTCCTTCAGCGCTGAAGGACAATTCGAGCTCGGCTCGGTTGGTTGTCAAAAACGAATTTAACGTTCGAGTGCCCCGCCGAATGCACACGCCAGAACTGCACTGTCCGGTACTTCTGCGGACCATTAAACACGGGCATGGAAGTTTCTTTCCTGCTGGCCGGAGAGGTTCCCTCGGAGAGACAACCTTTCTCCAGGCGGGGGGTGCGTAGGTGCAATAAACAACCTTCGTGTTGAGGGCCACGGTTACTAGGGGACGCGGATGAATTAGACCTCCTAGACCTTCGAGATCCGACGCGCGTTCGGCGAAGGATGAGGCTCTCCCGTGGTGCGAATGCGTCGGGCCCGGCCATCGGCTGCCAATTATCATAACAAAAGCTGGCCATAATTATACTTTATTTATGATAATTATCGCCTCCAGAACCTCGGGGTCTTCGCCGTGCCCCGTACTTTCTTCGTGCGATAATTTATGCCACCTCGCAATCGGCCCGGTTGACGTTTGCGTTTTTGGCCTTCGGCTTTGCCACGCAGGCCGCGCCGACTTCCTTCACCGCGTGTCAAACTTCCGGCCGAGGCCGACCCGGACCAGCTGACAATGCATTTCAGCGCAGACCCCTAGAAGAGATCGGCTTCGACGGCTCGCTTCGAAAACGGACAGGTCGAAAATGAAGCGTTTCGTCAGTTTACGCGCGTGCTGTCACTCAACGGGCACGGAATCTACGGAAGTCGTCCCGCGGGGGGCGGACGGATGTGCGGTGCGGTCTTTGTTTGCTTACCTAGAGACCCCCGTGAAACTCCCAGTGGACCCCAAACTCCCGTTCCACATAATAATCCCTGCTGTCAGACGTGGCGAGGCCAACTGCAAGCCGAACTGCAAGTCGGGGAGCCCCAAGACGCGGACCCCTTTTCCCGGACATCATAAAATGCTAACTAAGTCATACTTTTTCCGTCTATTATCATGCCTATTTTCCAACACACTCCTCCGCCACCACTTTTCCCCTTTCGCTGTGTTTGTTTTGAGGGGCACGCAGCAATAACACGCACGAAAGAAAATCTTCCCATCTTCCCGCGGAACTCCCAGGGTCTTCGGCCCGGGATCGGCGGAGTTTAAAAAGAAATTCTTTATCGCGCTACCGTTTTTCTCCCGTCTTTTTTCCTGCCTCGGAATTAACTTGTAGAACAAATAAAGAAGTTTAGACGCCCCGCTCAAGTGGCCCCCATTGTTTCGGTGTGTTTTAGTGCTTCATTATGAGGCCGTCACTGGTTGCGGGTGGCCCCCTTGTGCTTGGTGGAGAAAGTTTGGGGCGTGTTGCAAGAATGTAAATCCACTGTTGCTACACCAGCCTCAGCCTCGCGGGACCGACCGCTCGCGGGTGATGCCTATCAAAGTCAAATCATTGTCCAGAACGAATGCGGAAGTCATACATCCGCGTGCGGCCCGGGAACGTGACAATGTTGCGCGAGGTGCTGAGCGATGCTTCTTCAATGGGAGACATTATATTCGTGGGCTTTTTCTTGGCCCCCGCCCGGAACTCGGGAACACCAACATGAACAATATTTCTATGACGTGCCCTCGAGGCCGCGTACTAATTCTAAGCATATTTATGAGATACACATTTAAAAATATGTCTTTTGGCCTGTAACAAATTTCATTCCTACTTCGGAATAATTGGGCAATGGGCAACGGGCTGGTTAAAAGACTGTTCCTGACTGGCTGTAGACATAACTACAGAGTGACCCATTATACAAATGAACGGTTCAGTTAAAATCGGAGATTCTTTTGCTGTCCACACATTAGCAGCTAAATTCGGTTGAAAGAGGCAGTTAAGATCTAAATATTAAACTCTAAAAACTTAACATCAGCGTATTAACGGGGGCACAACATTAACATTGAATCCTGTGAGTTGCAGGAGCTTTAAGTCGTTGGCGGTACTGTGCCATTCTTTCTGTAAACGAGACCCGTTTGATGGTTAGATATTTCTATGCTTTTATTTGCCTTTTTATGCGTCGCTCGGTGAGCTTTCTCGAAATATATTAGACAAAATAAACGAAAAGCGAGAAGGGTACTGTTGAAGAAAATGCCAGGAACTTCAACTCCTGGTGTAGCGTTCGGTGGGGAAAACTGAAGCCACACCATGAACCTTCGTAAAGATTCATATTTGTTATGCTGCGCCTTGATGGGCCATGGGCCATGGGTATCTTCCCAAAATAAACTTCCCAAAACTCGATCTGTCCCAACTCATCATCGCTGGGGCGTCTAGGGCAGAGCAGAGGAATGATAACGCCTATCAGTTCCAGCGACGGTTCGATAATCGATGCGGGGACCGCTTTCGTTTCGTTAACTAGGCCAACCGTTCTGAGGCCAGAAAGCTGCCGATGCTGGCTGCCCGAACCGAACCAAGCAATTAAATCAAACATTTATTCAGCGCCTGCAGCGCCCTCGAAAGTGGTCCTCGTCCGTCGGTAAATACCAGGTATGGCGACGATAAGGGACGATGTACCTCCGTGTTCTCCCTGGTGGAACCTGAGGCCAGCGACCCAAATTAATAATCCTGCCGTGCGGTTGCGAGCCCAAGAATCGAACCTCCGAGTTTCGGGCCGTGTTTTTGGTCTTTAATCATTCATCGGACGCAGACCCAATGGTTCCGCTTCTAGCCCCGAGGTGAGGCTCTCCGAACTGGGACCCCGTGGAGTACCGTGGTGCGGCACGCGGTTCTCTAAGCAGCCAGAAGCGACGAGTGGCCGGGAAGAGGAAGAAGCCCCGATACTTGACCAAAGACGCTAGACGCCACTACAAGAAAAATGACGCGTTCCCGGTTCCTGGGGCGAAGAAGCTGGCCTCGTCGGCGGTCGGCGGGTGGTGGCATGATAAATTATAATTTTTAATTACATTTGTTAACCGTTTTATTCCCCGTTGACGGTTGCCTCCAAGGGGCCTGGTGCAGGTGGAACGGGCCGCGCACCTTTTCGGTGGGGGGGTTCTTTGTTCTTCTCGGGTGTGCCGAGAAACGTCATGCTTCTGGCACACGTTCTTGTTCCACAGTTGCTGGGTTGGGGTTACACGCCGGGCGGAAGTGTAATGTTGAGAGGCGTCCACAAAACTGGCCATCAATAATTTTTCGGGTTGACCCGGGGAAGCCCAGAGCCGTCCGTCTTGGACTAGAGGCATGCCAGAGAGACCCCGGAGGGAGCTTCTGTCCCGAACTCCGGAGAGACACCCCGAAGGAGCGACGTTTGTCGGGGAATCATTTTTCATCCTCCGTAAGACGCGTCACGTTCTCTGCGTTGAAATCGGTCGCCACTACCCATGGGATCTCCTAGCGAACGACATAGGACGCCCTTCCCTGGTCCGACTATCGGGCACGGCGTTTTGGATTTCCTGGTTAACCGCCGGGGGCACCGGGTTTCATCTATCTGTCGGGGAATCGGTTCCCCAGCCGTGCGGCCCTCGGGCTTCTAACGACCGATCTTTGTCTTTCGGGAGACCCACCCAAAGGAGACCCATTTTTTGTGGAGTAAACGACACTCTGCCACGGTAACTGCCAAACTCGACAATCCGCCACGGTTATCACTGTCCCGCGGCCCGCGGTTGACGGGCCGGGTCTAACATGCATCCCAAATTAGCATATTGGAAGAGGAAATGCGTTTTTAATTAGGCTTACCGTGTGGGGCGAACTAGACCCCTTTCAGTAGGTCTAGCGTACGTTGAGAGAAACCACAGAATGGTGGCCGCGGACGGATGGATCCGTTGTTTCAACCGGCCCCGTTCTGCTCTACCGGCGGGAGTCGGAATGTGAAAAAATACCCCCGTGTTCGGCCACATATCGATTTACCTCCCTTCGGTCTAACCACGCACGCAACGGGGAAGTGAGTTTAATTAATTGGATTCCTCCCAAAAGTGATGTAAAATTTACATTTTTATTTCCCGACCGCGAGGTCTTCCGACGATCAAACGGTGGTACAGGCAGGTCATAGCCAGCGCCGCACCATGGCGGACGGGCGAGGGCCTTTGGAGTTATGGGAAAACGGACGAAAGTGTTGGGACCAATAGACGTACTAATCACCGTTGTGGTCACATTTGTCAGCCTCCGATGAGCCGATCGATAGGTTCGATCGGTTAACGAAGATGAATTGGTTGAGAGCGCTCAACTATTTATTTTTCGCTTTAAAACAAACAGAACTGTAAACTTAGTGAAGCAAAAAATTGTCCTTTGTGATCTACATCCTAATTACATTTAAAATTTTAATGCCTTTGCGTACATCGGGACTGTTTATTCATGAAAATAAAAACCGATGGAAATAAACACCAAACAGAACTAGTTCCAGGATGATACAGGTTAAACATGAAAGTAAACATTGTTTGATTCTCTTCACTCGTTAACTCTTTTACACTCTCATTTAACAGTGTTGTGTTTTTTATTTTACTTCCTCGGTTTCGGTTTTTAAATCCATTTCACCGTCGGCCGTCAGTTTGTTGCTGAACATCAGCTTTCAGATAAACTTTCAAGCCCCTAAGCATCCCCTACTTAAACCGTGTTTGTTGGTTTTGGGTTTCGTGTTGCTTTATCCCGGGATCTAGGCGGGAATTCTTTTCTGTGACGTTTTGTGTACAAAGCAGTCAGCGATAAAAAGATACCTCCATCACGGAGCGAAAACATATTTTAATAAAACTCTATGACACAGCACATTTGCGAACCTGTCTTGGTAACACTCCAGGAGTCTCCCGTGGGGTCCGGCTCTGACAGCCGCTTGGTCAGTGAGGCGATACAATTACCCAGCATGATCGTGTGTTTATGTGCAGCGATTCGATTGAAACTTAAAACTCGCGGCTTCAAGTGCTCCCTCAAGTATGGCCAACGTGTGTACGGGCCCTGCCTTTTGTTTTACTTCAATTAACACCGCCACGCTGCTTTGCGAGGTGCGAAAGAAGAACTAACAACCGAGAGGACTTCAGGATAACTTCTGGAAAGCGCTAGAAGAGCGCTAGAAGTATAAATCGAGTAGAGGTAAAGTGTGAAACTCGGAACGGCTATCTGACAGGGCTGATCTCCCCGGAGCCCACCCGTCATCAGACCCCGTGGGAAGGATGCCCCCTGTGCGGTGGTGGTGGTGGGTTCGGCATCATCAAATCAAAACAATGATACTCTGACGGTTGACTCTCAAAAGTCGATTTAAGTCCAGGCTCTTTCCGTCCTGCTTAGACACTTGACTTGATGCGACGGATACGAAAAAAAAGGACAGCCAAAGGACGCACAAGTGGCGGCCGGATGACGCAGGAATCCTTGGCTGCACAGACGAGGGGACACCCAGTTCGGAGGCCGGAGAATCGTATGAATTATTCATCCGGGCGAAGAGGCCCCAAAAAGATGCCGACTGCCCGCGCGTTTAACTGGATGGCTGGTGGCTGGCAACCGTTCTGCCAAAGTTCTAGTACGGTGCCCACGAAGCAACCACGAGTGTCCGGAATAACCAAGCGATCCCAGCTCAGCGCTGGAGTACATCTGGAGATGAGTCGGGTTATTTTAGAATTTTAAATTAAAAGACAACTAACCAATCTGCCGTACAATGTCTCATCATCGTAATGGTTCGTGCCAGTAGCTCGTTTGCATTTGTCTACAATGTCGCGTCACGACGCCGGCTTCACAGGTGCACCGATCGCCGGCGGACTGTAAATCGTCGAATTATGCACGGAACGATGCAGTTGTACCGAGTCCTGTGTCTCTGCCTACCGATCGCATTGAATTGGCTTCCTTGGGATTTCTATTTCCATCGCATGCACCGAAACATATCGAAGCATAAAAAAGGTGGAGAGGAGAGAACCGAAAAGGAATCTCATTCGATCCTCTTTTCTTCTCCATTCCTTGATCGTTTTCGTCGAGAGAGGATTCAGTCCGTCGGAAACGGGAGAGTGAGTTCTTGCGTGAGTGTGAGTGGTTTCTCTCTCGTGAGAGAGAGTGAAGATCTCCGATCGAGCCCTTAAAACCAACGGACCGGCCGGTCCGGAGCTCAGTTTGAAGATCTTTTTCGAATCAAACGGTTCTTCGACACGTGGTGATCAATCCTCAGATAGTCTGTCCAGTATGGCTGTGACCAAAATGAACGTGATCGTGATGTTGGTGACGCTGTGTAGTGTTTTCGTACCGTTCGAGGCCAGGGCCGCGGCCTACTGCCCGAGCCGGTGCGTCTGTGACGATGTGAAGCTCCACGTGACGTGCGGCGAGGGTGAACTCGATGTGCTGCCGATCGCCCTGAACCCCGCCATCGAGCGGCTAGTGATCAAGTTTAATCGCATCAAGGCGATCGACTCATCGATCCAGTTCTACACCGAGCTGACGATGCTGGACCTCAGCTACAACCATCTGCTGGGCATCCCGAAGAGCATCTTCATGTACCAGCGCCGGCTGCTGCAGTTACACCTCAACAACAACAAGATCTCGTCGATCGGCAACAAGACGTTCGCCGGTATGGGCGATCTGCGTGTGCTGAACCTGCGTGGAAACTTCATCGAAGGTGTGACGAAGCGACTGTTCGCTGCGCTGCCCAATCTGGAGGAGCTGAATTTGGGTGAAAATCAGATCAGCTCGCTGCACCCGGACGCGTTCGAGGGGCTGACGAGCTTGCGAATCCTGCATCTGGACGATAATGCGATCACCAGCATTCCGACGCCCTCGTTCAAGCCACTCCGACTGTTGGCCGAACTGTATCTGGGGCTGAACACGCTCTACCAGCTGCAGACCGGTGCCTTCGAAGGGCTGCAGCACTTGCGCCGGTTGGATGTGCGCGGTTCGATGCTCGTCAACCTAACGATCGATACCTTTCGTGGTCTGGAAAACGTACGATCCCTGGACATCTCGGACAATCATCTGCTGAAGGTGCCCACGGTCTCGCTCAGCATTCTGACCCGGCTCGAGGAGCTGGCACTGGGGCAGAACGACTTCGACACCATCCCGGAGGGTGCGTTCTATGGGCTGGCCAATCTGCGAAAGGTCTCCATCTCCGGTGCTCTCAATCTGCAGCGAATCCAATCCGGTGCGTTCGCTTCCAATCCGAACCTGGACACGATCGTGATCGCCTCGAACCGTTTGCTGGCCGAGCTGGATGAAGGAGCCTTCGCCGGGTTGCCGCATATCGACAATGTAATTCTGCGGGACAACGCCATCCGGACGTTCCGGGAGGAGTTGCTGCCGTGGAAGCAGCTACGTAACTTTGACGTGTCCGGCAACCCGTTGGCATGCAACTGTCACATGCGCTGGATGAAGGATCTGCTGCGAGCCAAACCGATCGAAACGGAGCAGAATCAGGTGATCTGTCAGTACCCGGATCGGTTCGCGGGCGAACCATTGCGGGAGATCAGCTCCGAGCTGCTCGGCTGTCATCTGCGGCCGTCGAAAGACCGGGCGGTGGTTGGCGCTGTGCTGGTGGCTTCGGCGGCTTCCCTTACCACCTTCATCCTTGTGGCGTACCGTCTACGCCATCGACTGGTGGACGTTCTGGGGGGGCCCGAGTGGCACAACAAACGTAACGCGCTCAAGGAGGAGAAAGATTTGGAGTTTGCCAAAGCATACCCGGAGATCGAGTACCATCAGCCGAACTACAACATCTACACGTGCAACTACCAGCAAACGTACGCCACGAAGCCGTCCCCGCAGCACCAGTTCCAGCAGCACATCTACGAGACCCCCATTCCGGTGTCCGATCTTTGAGCGCTGAGGTTTGAGCGCCCGGATAACGGGCTCTGGGAATTCAACGGGATGCCGGGAAGCAGCCACACTACTTGATGGACGTCGCTGTGGGCTCCAAGTGGATCCATCGGGGTTTCGGGACCCCAACAGGACGAAGAGGCTCCAACGAATGCGGGTCACAAGCTAATCAGCTCAGCGGCCGGACTGAGCCAAGCCATTCCGAGGCAGCCAGGAAACATATAGCGCGCAACCGAGAGCGAGTTTCGACGGACTGGTTAACGGTGACCGGCGGCAGGGGCAGCGCCGAGGGGCAATCCCAGCAAAGAAGGGTTGGGTGCCCTCAACTGCGAATTAAAACAAATGAACTCATTAAATCGTGGTTTTCGAAATAAAAAAACGACTGACGCGATGAAAACATAACCATCGGACCAAAAAAAAAAAAAAAACTAGTTCTTGGCCTGTCTTTCTCCTTCCTGACCTCGAATGCACCGCGAAAGTGCACTCTCCGAAACTTCGCCATCCCTTCGCCCTTCGTCCCGCAGGCCAAGTTCATCATCAGCCGAGTCGGGGTCTTCCCGCGGCTCCCTGGGAGTGTGTCCTGGGAGATTTTAATCGCTCTCGGTTCTTTCGGTGTGTTTCTTCTCTTTCTTTCTGTTTTTTTTTTCTTTCGGGATGGGCTGTAGGGTTCACTTGCATTCGTGGGACTCCAGGTTTTTTTTTTCTTAAATATTCCAGCCTTTTTTTCGGGACAGCAAAGGCCGTTCCAGGTCTGCTGGGAAGTTTGCTAGTGAAGTCGGTTCTCCGTTTTCTCCGCTGTCCGTCGAAGAAGATTTATGCCACTTCCAGATAGGGAATACAGGCCTCGTAAAGTGGACGGGATGAGAAAGGAGCAAACGGGACGGAGGATTGTTATCTGGCTCACTCGCACACAGATCTCCTCAATCCGGGCGAACATCGATGGTTGCGTTTCGGTTGCACTTCTGCATTTCTGCAGTTCCCGTACGCACGTGTGCTTCGTATTTTCTCTTCTGCATCGCAGCCAGTGCCGCGTAAAGTAGGTAGGTCAGTCCCGAAAAAAGGACTCGCTTACCCCCTGGGGGGGGCCAACAAAATGCGAGGAACGGTTCTCGACGTAGCCCAGTTCAGCGAGCGAAATTTTGTGACACTAGCTCGCATCGAGCCAGGTTCTGGTTCTGGCGTTAATAGGCCACTGCCCGGGGCCTGCTATCCTTTACCTTCCGAGGACAAGGCCAACAACGAACGACCCAGCTTTCACACGGCCCAGAAAGGCTCGCCCCTAGACCAGCCACTGATGAGCTATCAGAGATTGTGAAAATTGTGAGCTAATAGCTGGTGTTTGCGATTGGGCCGGAAGAAACACCACCACTCGAACCTGACCGATGATGACATTGTGGCAGAGAGACAAAAAGAAAAAACAGAAAATCATCAACAAGACGCTGGCCGACCGAGGACATCCACAAATGAGCTTTCGGCTCCGGGCAGCGCGGTCGCTGGGAACTTGACACCGTACCACGAAAGGACTCGGTCCGGGAGGCGGCGGACGATTGTCGGATAATATTTCATTTCAGCAGCGCTCCTCGGAACGTCCTCGTTGCATCCGAAAATGTCCTGGAACCTGATGGAAGCTTGCCTGGTGTCTTGCCCTGGAGCCGGGGCATTAGGAGGGCAATCTTGCAGCGAAATCCCATGGCCGTGCGCGCGCGTGTGAAATAAAATGTCGTTGGTCGTATCGAATTTGAACAAGTGGAACCAGTGGCCGAGGCCAACACAACGTAAGAGGATTTCGGCGTAACGCCCCGAAAAAGGACGAAAATAAACCTCTAGCGACCATGGGACATGGGCGAAAAAGGTTGACCAACAGGGCCGGCCTTGGGAACGAGGACGAGTCGTCGGCGAGGATCGCCACTCGGTTCTGGAGGATTTTCGGACAAATCGTAATAGCGTATCAGCGGCCTAATAATAACGATGTGTCCAAGGAGTGAGAATAGTGAGAAAACAATTCTACTGTGTGGGGAAATTGGCCCGTAAAAAGCGTATTTTTTTCAAGTCGCACTACGTAAGCCGGTTTAACAGCCGGAGAATTTTGTACAAAAGATAGCAGTACGCTGGAGACAATCAAATATTAACAGTCTTAACAGAGGTCTTATAAAAACCTATGGGCTTTATTATTTAGTTTAGTGGTGTCTATGTTTTTTTGAATCTTCTTTTATCTTTTTAGCATAAATATTTATCAAATACTTTATGAACTTTTCATTGACCACAGCTAATCAAAACTTTTTCGATCAACGCCTCTTTTAAATTGGCTGGCAATCGACCTATCGATCGATAGCGCCATAGCTAAGGTCGTTAACAAGAATTTATACTGATTAAATAATCCGTCGTAAGTTGATCTTGCGAAGCAACGGTTCAAAGCTGTGAGCCCTTACACTTTATATAGCCGTATGAGCCGTATCGTTCATTAAGTTTATTTAATTTTATTGACTTTATAAGCCCATCCTTTCTGGCGTTCCTGAGGTCCCTACAACATCCAGCTGTAACCTACCATCGCAGAAGGGGAGCAACTGCTTAAAAATCCGACAATCGGTGCACGTAACCTGGGCTGCAGTCGCCGGGTTGCATCACTGCTTGGGTAGCAGCTGCAAAATGGCAACATCCCTGTCCCCCCCGTTCCGTACAAAGCTGGGGAACACCAACACATTACACGGAAACCAACTTTTGCTGTGTTCCTCTCGAAAATCCCGCACCGATTCCGACGGTCGAAAATGGCCAAAAAAGATATTGTTACCTTTGGCGCAGAACTTGCCCTCAACAACGTTGCCTTCGACCGGATAATGATGGTTTAGAGAGCTGCCCTGTGCCATGGGGGACCGGTTCCCTCCAGTGTAACCACAATTTATCACCTGCTACGGGGCGCTCTGCGATGATCCCCTAAATTGGTTTGAAAATTCAATTACGCACCTTAGGTGACCGGGTCAGGTGGACCTCCCGGCCATGTGGTCCCGGCCGACCGGAAGCCGGGAGATGATTGAACGAAAATTGATCGTGATTAGAACACTGCACAGATCGACCACCAGCAGAGGCCATCGGTTTCGGTAGCGGTTAAAGTAGAAACTGGACGAAAAAACAACGGCCGTCAAGCTGTTCAGTCAAGCTCGCCCTTTGGAGCGCTGCTAGGAGTCAGGGTCGGGAGCCACCGGGCCACTTTAAAAACGCTGTAGGTGGCTGAAGAAGGCAAACTTGAGCGCGTGACGAAGAAACGACATTTGAATGCAGCCCGTCTAGACTGTCGAAAATCCAGATTTGTCCAGGGACTCCAGGCTGGACGAAGGCAACCGATGATTGGTAGGCCACATACGTTGCGTCTGCTGAAACACGATACACGAGAGATTAACATTCTCGAGCCCTGGCCCCCGGCTCGGACAGCGACATTGTCGTCGTCGACGTTTCGGTTGTCGTTTCAAGTCTGCCACTTCATTACTCACATACCGAAGGCTACTGGGCCGTTCGATGGGCTACTGCCAGACGTGGCGCGGTCCGTCCGGTCCATCAATATCCCTAAGATCGCCCGGTCCCGGTCTTCAGTGTGCGGTGAGGATGATGCGCTCGGTAAAGATTTCATGCAACATTCATGAAGTCCTGCTGGGGTACCGCACTCGCTGATCCGTCTGGATGCCCTCGTCCGGGTTATGGACCGTTTATGCCGTAGCGTATGGGCCATTCGGGCCTCTGTGACGGTGGCTTTGGTGAGCTTCTTTGGCGAAACTTCGCCCCATGCACGTGCTGCCAATTATTTACTCATTTGCCATTCACACCACGCGGCGACCCCGGGAGTGTATGGCGACCACCACCGACCACCAGGCGGCGCTGAAGCTGTCGCCATCAAAGAGATTAGAAGAATGATTGGTTCATTAGGCGAGACAAGCCGGGCTGGCATTACTCTTTATCTTAAGACACTCTCGCCTCTGAGCCTTTCGGTGAAGGGATAATTGGAGTTGGAATACCCACCGATTCGGGTACATCGTCCTGTAAAACAAGGTACCCATTTCCGGCTCAGGCAACATTTGCTCCTGTGCTCCTACCGGGGGTGCCATAAATCAACAAATTAACCCGTGTTTGGTGCTGCGGAATGTCTCTCTCGCCGCTCTCGCCAACACTGGAAGTCCGGCCGGGTTGGCTTCCGCTCTTCCGGTTCCATTTATGAGTTATGATTTCCGTGTTATCGGGAGGTGGCGGCTGCCCGGGACGTGCCGTACCGTGCTGGATTGATAAAATATGGTCCGAGAAAAGAATTAACGACTTTGGTTTTGTGGTCTCTATCTCTTTTTCGCTCTCTCTCTCACTCTCTCTCATTCTCTCTCGGTGGGTGCATCTCTTCAAGTGCAATCCGGTGCAGCAAGAAACATGGTCCAGACTGCCACTTGGGCCGCGTGGCTCGTGGAACATAAACTTGTGTTATGTTGTGAGTTGCGAGGTTTTGTTTTGCTGTAGCTATCTCTCATGCGCGCTCTCCTTGCGTTACCCTTTCAGGCCACATGGCCAGTCTATGGTGGCCGAACAGAACCGTCCGAAACCACAGAACCCATATTTCAAGCGAGTCAACCAGACGATCCTGGGTGTAACAATAATAATTCGTATCAAAACGTTTAAGAGCTCTCTCAATCTCTCTTTTCTGTGAAATATGTTTGTTTAATTTCACTCTAAGGCTTAGCGAGCACCGTTTTTTCGTTAAATTGCAAATGGATCAACCTAAAGTTTGTGAAATTTACGATAGGTTCGTTTCGAAAATTTACGCATTTCAGAGACGTTCAGTGCGTTAATTCGACGCGAAAAATGGGACAATGGCCAGCCGGCCGGCCGGTGACCACTTTCTCGCTCGCAAACCGGCGGAAAGAAGCATAATTTCTCTTCCCGAAAAAAAAAAACTGGGTCCAGACCGAGCATAATTATTTTGTCATCCTTTCGGACCCTACCCCACTGACGAACGGCTGGCTGGCTGGGCCGTAAAAGTGGGGCCCCTAGCCCAGCCAGCTGAGGCCATCATAATGTGGCTGGTTATCATTTTGCAACGCTTTTACACTCGCGCGCGGAATCATTTGCCCATTTACAAGATAGGGTCGGTTTTATGGGCAGCACATAGTGGAGCGCATAAAAAGTGCCGCCGGTGTTTTTTTTGCACTTCCGGGCCACAATGCAAAATTCAGCATCCATTATCCTGGCGAGCGCTTGCAAACCGTATTTCCGGGTGTAATGAAATTAATAAGTTTAATGCGTGGACCCACGCGCTTTAGAACGGAGTATAAAAAGATGGAGTTTTTTTCGGGCGGCGCGAAAGTGGATTTCGAACAGCGGGAAAAAATTGCCTCGGAACCTTACGCTAGACTGACTGCGATAATGTTGTGCAGATTCACCAAGTAGATAACCTCCCCGGAACGGGCCAGGACGGACGCGAAAGCTCAAAGGTGGCGCGTTGTACGACGCGCGATGTCTTCCTGATTGGTTGCTGGAAATTGTCATTGCCCGAAACAAAAAGAATGTAAAACGGGCAACTTTTCCGTCTCTTTTTTTTTGTGTGTGTGCCTCGGTGACGAACGGTTTTGGCGGAATGAAAAAGTTCTAACTAACAGCATTGGAAAGCGGGAAAATGCTTCCCATTCTTTCGCTTCGAATTTATTTAATTCACAGCCGTAAAGAGGTTGTATAATGAAGGAGTCAAAAAGTGTAGAATTGAGAAAGTGAACAACAGACAGCGCAAAAAAGTGTGTGCTCAAAACGAAAGCAAAAAAGCTGCGGCAAAACCCCGCGCAAGACCCTCATTTCGAACGGGAACGGCATCTTCGGGCGCTTTTATTTACGTTTCGTCTGGGCGCGAAATAAGCTCGCCAGCCAAATTTTCCCTTGGCATCCGCATCGCGGTGTAAAACAATGGCGCACAACTTTTCCTTTTAGTTTTCAATTTCATTCTGGCAGTGCGCAAAGTGAATGATAAGAAGGAAGGAAGCTCGTTCAGAGCGCGGAAAAAATGCACGGAAAAACTGTTGCAGGAAGCGGAATATCGTCGACATCAGTTTTTAAATGCTTCCATTTTTCCACATCGCCTAACGAGTTTGTCCTTGCCAACTCTCGGCTCAACGCCGGTGCCGGTGCTGCTGGCAACGTCTTCACTCGGCCGCTCGGCGGGCGCTTCTTCGGGTGCGAAAATTAGTGATTGCAAGGCATCGGATGCAAGGAGCCAATTTTTTATTGCATCCCGTTTTTCCTACTCGTCGCCCAGTTACGGCCGTCGCCGACGCTGTCACTCAATCTCCAGCTCCCGTCTCGGCTCGGCCGATGATGTGCGATCCGGTTCTGCGCGGCCACGCGTACCGGCGTAAGTGAAATTTTGAAAATTTGCATAATATTAGCATTATAAGCGAGACAATTGGATGTGCCGAGCGCATGCATATGGGGCCGACTCCGAATCCAAACGGCCGGGATTGAAGTGAACCGATGGAAGGAATATGAGCGATGTTGAAGCTTATGGCTCGTCCCAGACGTACGTTCAGCATTCACGACACGGAATTTGGCGAAAGAAAACTGCAAAACGTATCATCATCGTCCGGCAACGCCGCGAGTGGTGCCGGGTTGCGAAACGTATACAAAGTTGCAAGTTTTATGTTTTGAAGAGAAACGCAACATAATGTTGTTATATTATTAGCATACTTTTCTAAAGACTATCCAAAGAACTACTGTTGTCAACTTAATTGTTCTAAGTCTAAATTTATGTTCTAGCGCCCTTGAAAGTATTGTTAGATTAAACTTTTATTTAGTAAATTAATGTTTTTGTGGCTCGTTGAACCATTCGTTGTTAGTTTAACTCGATGTAATTTTCCAATTCCACCGATGGTATCACCACTCCCGGACCATAATTTCCTCTAAATTGCACCACTTTCGTTCGCGGTTTTCCGCGTGACCTCTTTTCCAACTCTTATCAGGGCGCTTATCAGAAAAATATGGCCCCTTTCCGAATGATTTCATTACGCATTAGTGTTGGGCGAAACACTTTCATTAGAAAGTTGGGCGGCAGGGCGGACGGGCACACCATAAATCATGCTTCACGGAAGCAGCCCGAAACCCGGGCTGTCCCGTTCGGGTGTTCGCCCAGGAATTTAAAATCCGTTTTCCGGGCGCACACAAACACGGACACAGTCTCGGCGGGAAAAGATTGAGAAAATTTTGTTCCACCACCCAAATGAAGTTATCTCCAAAGTTTTCGCTTTATTTTATTTTATTTTATGCTTATTCCCAAGAAGGCATCAGCGAAACCACAAAGGGCGACTCATCGCCAGCGCCTCGGCTCGGTGGTTTGTGCATGTGCAATCCCGTCACCGGAGCGGGCCCGAAATGTAATAACGTGAAACACAATCACGGAACTCCGGAAGTGTTCCGAATGCCGAGCGCCACTGACCGACCGACCGACCGAGGTTTGTGCGGGGTTTTCCGCAAAAGTTTTCCAATTTGTTGGCGCACTTCATGGCGTGGAAAATCTTTTTTCTGCCAGATTTTCTCGCACCAGCCAGCACAACGCGGCCTGGGGCCTCTGCCCAAAAGTGGCGCGGGGATGCAAAACAGTTTCCCAAGGCACAAACGGCAATGGGAATTCTATTACGCACTGTGCGATAGCGCCCGCCAACTAGTGGGACCGCGGGCCTCAGGGCGAGTCGTTTGACAAATGAAAAAATAATTTATATTAATGTTGCCATGGCCCTGGGCCGGCCTGCAGTGACTGTGTTTGCCGCCGTGAATGCTGTGTCGTTATTTTATATCATTAAGGCGATCGGGCCAACTAAATTCGCGTGATTTACGCATACATAACGGAACATCCGGGGCTTGGGTTGGCGAAAATGGCGATACAAGTAAGATAAATTGAAAGGAGCAACAAGGTTCAGTTTTAATAACTGCGGCAGTGTATGATTACGAGAAGCCCACATCATGACGCACAATCCGATCCGAATCCTTGGCTAAAATGATGCAAATATGATGGCGGCATAGATTCTCTACGTTCTGCTGAAGATCAATTCTAACATTAATTGCTCTCTCTCTTGGCTTCCCCGGTACGGACTGGAATCGATTCTCGGTGTGTAAAACTCATAACTAAAACCCCTTATGGCCTTACGGTCGAAGAAAAGTCCATTTCGTCTTCCGGGGCCCCAATGAATGCACGATTAGAAGAAAATTCCGTAATTTACGACCCATCCGCCACATCCGCCGTTTTCTTCAGAAAACCCCTTCCAATTCGGAAGGACGATGATTTTGGGGATTAGCAGCCCCCGGAGGGGTGTGTCCACGAGGACCCGCACACCCATTTCTCACTGCGGAGACCACCAATTGTTTGACGTCTCTCGGCTCGTGAAGTCCTTTCCTTTTAATTGAACGCAAGTTCGGACAGGACGACACTTGGTACTTGGCCCAGTTCTTCGAGCAAACTTCGACTTCGACGGGACCGACGCTGACCGGGGACCGAGGTTTGTCACCAAGTCCACCAAGTCCACACTGTTGGGCGTTGGTCGGAAGTTGGCGAGTAGCCCGGCGTTGAACAATATGGTGTGGATATAAATTTTAATTATTATTTATAGCACTTGGTCTTGCGGGTGTTTTATTAAAATTTCATAAATTTGACGATGTGGCCACCCGTGCGACGGGGGGGAGGGGTCGGGTAGGAGCCGGACCGGAATCGTCTCTCGACCGCTTCCGGATGCGTAGACGATGCGAGAAGCGAGTGTGAGCCCGTGTTGGGCCCGTTCGCCTCATTCCGGGGTTTTCCGGGAGAAACATGGGCCCCCAGATTCCCGGGGCCACCGAGTGATAAATAATCAAACTTTGTGCCGCCGACATACGAGACACCGGGACCCGCCGCCGATCGGCCATGTTGCGCCGGCTACGGCCCTTTGACCGGTGGGAGTTGCATGATTAATATTTAACACAACTTTATGTAATTACGAAAAGATGAGAATGTGTGAATTCGAATAGTTTTGGGTGGCCCAGAAAGCTCTGGCCTGACCCTGATGGTGTCAGAAAATGAGACAAAATTCTTTTAGTTGAACGCATTTGTAGGTTGGTTAGGTTAGGTTAGGTTAGGTTTGAAAATTTTAAAGTAGTGGAATTGCATTTTTTTCTTGAAACTTTGAGCCCTTATTTTGAACAAATCGATTCAAAAATAAGACAAAACTACATTCTTATCCAATTCATGGAAGCATTTTCAAACAGTTCCTTAAACATCGGCAATTCGCCAACGTGCTTTAGAAGTAGTCTGCTTCTTGCCTTTTAATCCTGTTTAAAATTTTGATGGAGCAGTAAAACTTCACCAACGCAATAGACTCGCTTCGGAATCATCTCTCGGGCTGGCTGCCCAAGCCAGGCCAGGATATAGCCGCCGGGAAACAGCCCGAAACACCGGGCATCCGGGAACGGTTTGCTCATTTCCAGTAAATTTTACTAACGAAACAAGCTTTCTGCCGGGCGCTTTGCATAAAATAATATTCTAACTAACTCGTTGGCTCGCCCGGTCCCGGGCCGGGCACTGTTTTCCACTCAATTTCTTCACCGGCAACTGAGTGTAGTCCGTCGTTCGGACAGTCTGGGCTGCCCCTGGGTCCTGGCTTGAAGGATGCGAACGGGTCGAGTACAGCAAGATGCAATCGTATTCTACATCATGGCACCGGCGGTTGGCGTGGCGTAATAAGATCTAAAAAGCTAGCTTGTTGGCCTCGGCTGCTTGTTGCACGGACCGGACTTGGCCTTGGACCTTGACTGTTGGCTGCAGGAGTCCAGAAATACCGGTGCACGATTGGCAAATTGCTTGAAACGCTCCTGATGCTCTTTGCGTAGCGATTTCCATCTCGAAATTCGTCGACAGCATACACAGCTACAAAACAGGGGTCAAATGTGCACAAAAAAGACCTTACTTAACCTTTAGTGTCTAGTTTTCCTACTATTTTCCTAGTAGCGGCGTTTGAGAATAGTTTGTTTGATCACAAACAAATGCAGCTCAACCGTACCTCAATTTCATTCAACAAATAGGGAGCTACTTTTCCGAGTCGCAACCAATTTACCTTTAACACCAACCTTCAGCTGCGCCACTGCCGCTGAGTTTTACAAACGGTTTCCATCCTCGTTTTTTTTTTTTCGCTGCCCCTTCGTCAGTCGAAAACTCGTTCGATGCCGGGCTTTGGCGGGAAACCCTACCGAGAACCCATTTGGTGCCCCAGGTGCCAGTATCGATTTCTAAGGCTTGGCGGGAGATTTCCTGCCTTTCCGGGCCCCGGTGACACTGGCCACGCCGGTGATGCAATATGCAGCGCCCGAACGTGGAATGTAAATTTCCGAAAGAATGTTCCGAACGCATACACCAAATCTCACCAGACACCCGTCACCCGTAGCGGGCCCGGTGCTGGGTTTTCAGGAAGCGTGTAGAAGACATTCCTAATGCTCGCCATTCTTTCCTCCGCTGCGCTTTGGCGGTGCCCTCGAAGTCGAAAGACGGACGACTCTCAAGGAGTGACTAGAAGTGCACAGGCTACCACCCGGCCGAGACAAATGGGCCCCCTGATTCCCTGCACCTTATTTATTATTATACTTTCCGACCGGCGGCCGCATTTTGTTTTCGGGCCTTTTTGTTTTTCTGAGGCCGACCGGCCAGAGCTTCTCGCAGCATGATCGAAAGACACGATTTTGGAAAAGAATGGCCAGCGCAAGAAAAGGAAAACATAAAACAAAACCCACAGCCAACACAAGCCGACCAGCCGATCTTGTTGCTGTTGGCGTGCGCGGCGGTGGTTCTTCAAGAAGAAATCACGGAAACCAAATCACGACGTGACGTCCGCACGAACCGAAAGCAAAGTGTCCCCCTGGCGTGTGCCGGGCGTGATTATCTCTTGCGGCTCCGCCTTGCTTCGCTTCTTCCCGCGCTCATTTTCCGTCCCATTTGAGGTTGATCTGCAGCGCGCCAGGCCCGGCCGCATCGACGTCGTCGAAAGGTATTAATTTTAGAGCGAAGCGCCCCGAACGTGGATGAATTGAAAATTTATGGTACGCTTTAAATTTATCATACACCGCGTGCTTCGGCGCGGAAATCGTGAGTAGAAATTGACCTCGATGCACCCCGATCTGCCCGTGTTGCACCGAGTGCGCCGACCGATGCCACCGATACCGATACCGGTTGCAGCTTTATGCGTTTATGATACCGAAAGGGATACGAACGAAAAACCGAGCCAAAAATCGAGAGATAATCAAACGATAGTCAAAACTGGAGGGTCCTGAAAGGGTACCCACGGTTCAGCCCAGGATCGGATGGCCAAAAAAGTTAATCTTCCCGCTCGCTAACGATGCAGATGAGAAACGGTCTGGTAATAAAATAATTACTTTCAAATTACAGTCCTTCTCGCCGGCGGCAGCTGCAACCGGGCAGCGTGTGCAGTAATCATGGGTTTCGATGGGGCTTCGGGTTTTTTGTGGAGGATGTATCGGTGTTTGAAAATTGTTTAAACGCGCGCTAGAAGTGGAGTAAAAGGACCGACGTGAGGCCGAAGTAGAATTGGGCCGCCGTTTATTGCGGTCTCTCCATGTGCGGCGGTTGGGCAGAGTTGGGATTGAAAATCGAAAACGTTTAGAAAAAGGATTGAAATAGGTGGCCCCCGGGGAACCGAAGTGGATTAGAGTATCGGTAACCATCCATGTTTATGGCGAATAACATGAACTTATTAGCATCCTCTTTCGAAATGGGCTGCGTGATCGTAGCTACAATCGAACGATCCTTCCTTGTGATCTTCTACCAACAACCACCAATGAACAACCCCGGATTTTAATCCTAAACGGTTGATGATCAGTCCAATTATATAGTCATTATCAAATTATTTCTTCAAATCATTGCTCAAGAAAATTAATATTTGAAAGTTGTGTTAGTGAAATCAAATTCTAATTGGTAGTCCATTAAATGTTCATCAATTTAGAAGACTTGAAAATATTTTAATAAAGACAGAAGACTTTCAAAGGGTTATGAGAGCCATTATTTGCCACAATCAGCCAGCTTTGTCGTCCTATACATGGAAACGTCACGATCTCCGGTGAAAGGAAACGGCAAATGCCTATTACTACTCCCACTATGATCTCAGACAAAGTATGCAGATTCAATTAGTTCCCACAGAAAGGTAGAAGAGTGCAAGTTTAACCATTACTTCATTCAATTAAGCACGGAAGGCATCCTACGAAACCATCGATCACTGCCGGCCGCCCCACCAAAACGGAAGGGACGGCATGCGAAGAGTTGAACCTGAGAACCTTTGTCCGCGTCCGAAAAACAAAGAAGCAGAAGCTGCCGCTGAAATCCGACCAACCCAGTTCCCAAGCGCACGCTCGCGCACGGGAGCATAAAACAGTATCAACCGAAGGTCCCATCCGCCCCTCGGGCCTGGTTTAACATAATTTCTTTAAATAGATTAGTGCTGGCCGCATCGAAGCAGCTGGAACCGCGGCCGCTTGGGAAAGGGTCCGCCGCGAAGGGCGGTGGATCCCGCGATCGCCCCGATTTTCCCAGCGCCCGGTGGGGCACCAGGAATTCGATGCGCCCGCTGCCGCCAGCATGCATCTCCGCGTGCATGCCCGGAATGCATGCCTCTCCGGACTCCGGCCGGGTGAGGAATAATTTACGATCGATCTTCAGGGAAGGAGTTGTTCCCCGCGTCTTCTTCACCTTTCGGCAGTCGCTACCATCGATCATCGGGCCTCGATCAGCCCCGATCGTGAACGGATCAATCGCCAGCGACCGCGGTCGATGGGTTCGCCTCGCTTCCGTCGTGCCGTCCCTTTGCTCCCGGGGGCTCCTGGTGAAGCGCACTGCCCCAGAGGGATTGCGAAATTCGCCCCAGGAGTCCAGGCTTCAAGATCCTGGCGCGCTCCTGGGCTCCGGTGAGTGAAGTTAATTAATCACTTTCAGCAGCGCACCTGCCCGCATTGTGCCGAGCGGAACAACCAATAGACTGCGGGTCCGGACCGGGCACAATGAGCCGCCACGTTCGTCTCGGGACGATTAGTCATAGTGCTGGCGGGAAGCCCTAAGAAACGGGGTAGCCGATCGGCCGGTCGGCTTGTTACGACCGCCAGCCACAACGAGTTCAACAACATGGCCCCTGGCTGGCGTTTTCAACCCCCAAAAAAAGGGCATTTCCTCGAGAGCCCCGGGGGGATCTATCATCGTTCGAAGGGAAGCCCCCGGGCCCCCCGTCCAGGGGCGAACTGTCGGAACTCGAGATTCGATTCGAATGCTTTCAATTAAAATCGAATTCCAGTCCAATTTCCATTCGCATTTCGCCACGGGTCCGACACTAATTAGGAGGAGCAACGCACAGAGCTTCGCGCGGCCGCCAAATCGCCAAAGAAGGCGTGAAACTGAGCGTAAGGGGCTCCGGGTCCGGCCTTCGGAAGAAAATTACACCGGCGTCCCGAGAGTGGTTCACCTTGCCCCGGCGAGCCGGTTGTCTAGCATGATTTGCGGTAATCGGGCGGAAAAGAAACTGGCCGAATGAGGGGCGATAGAGGAGCCCAAAGAGACCCCGGATAATGATGACCCTCCGAGAAGCCGAGGTGCCCAATACGCGTCCGGGCTGATTTGTCAGTTCCTGGACCATTAGGAGAGGCCGAAATACGGTGTGGCTACGCATTTCAGGGACCCAAGCTTCCGTTAGCTATCTGTGGTTTATAGAACTTTTTTTATTATTAAACAAATTTAAAGGAAGCAACAGAAAGCTTTTAAATCACATTAAAATACATTCGCCCGAAGAAAGCAAGTTTTCAAAGGTGCCGTTTTATTTATAAAAGGATAATTGTATCACTCATTAATCGAACCATGTCCCAGACCTTAATTTATTCATTCAACATCAGCTTCCAAAACGGCTTTCTCTTCGGTCAGGATACTTCTGCGCCACACCGTGGCAAGGTGTTTTGTCAAAAGTTTACATTCACCACTTTCTGGTAGATCATAGATCGAGTTCACCGCAAACCCGGGTGCTCCCGGGAGCGGGATGATCATCGAGCCCGGGTCCGTCCGTGAAGCCCTCGCTTCCCATGACCGGGTTCACCTGGACCTCCTAATAATCGGGTATGAAATTATATCCCATTTGTTTCAGGTCGCGGGCCTCCGACGGGCGGGCGGGCGGACCGGTACGGGTTCCTTGCTTGGTCACCTTTTCTCCCGCCGTCGAGCCGCGCCGCGAGGTGAAGACCTCTCGCGGTCAAGCGGAAATGACCATTTACCCGGCAAACGGTGCCCACGGTGGTGTGGTTGCGGCGGAACCGCATAATTCGTCTTCCACTTCAGGAAACCGGTTCCGGCGCCAAATCTCTTTCGGCCCGGGTATCGATGGGTGATAATTATCAGGTTGGGTCGGACCTACGGGCCGGCCGCCCCAGAAAAAAAGTATTTACTTTACTGTTGCTGAAGGAGGTCCCTGAGCCCCGCAGGATTACCGGCGTGATCCTGCGGGACACGTTCCGGGACGGGGTCGAGTGTTATCCTAAGCTCGGGGCCCCGTTGCTTTCATCTTTGCGGCGCCAAATGTACTCGCTTTCGGAAACACTGTAATTATGCAGCTCCTATTCGATGGTCACGGTTCCGGTGTCGCTGGTTTCGGAGTCGGGCTCAGGATCGGAATTTTGAGTGAAATTACATTTTATCGTTCGCCTGTTGATCTCCCGTTGGTGGTTAGAGATGCGTGCGCCAACTATTCGAAATTGGACCGAGCACAGCCGAGCGGCCTTTGATGGTGGAATTTATATATTTAGTTATTTTAATTAAACGCGTTAGGGCCGTAATTCATCGGTTGGCCACTGTGTGTACCGCAAAGGCGAATGAATTGGCTTGGCCAGCATAAAAGAGAGGTGTTTTAAATGGCCGTTACATTGAATAGCTTGCGTTGCTTGAGGGCTGGATTCTGTAAAATCGCGTTTTCAATCACCAAATCATCGGCACTTTTCCCCTCCAGTAGATCCCGGTTTTCCGGATCTAGGGGGTCGTAAAAAGCTGCTCCCAGGGCGTGTCACAAATCGGTTGTTGATTTTTGTGGCCAAACTTTAGTGTGCTGTGTATCTGCGTGTGTCAGCGAGCATCCCGTTGCCCAATTATGGCGCGTCCATAGGCCCAGCATGCCCGGAGAGCCGCCAGTGAAGGCGCACTATCCATCAGGCGCATCGCAGCGATGGTCGCGCGTGATCAATCGTGATGACTGCCCGATCCGCACGGACCGGTCATTTGCTGGAAGTAGTAAAATCGGTTTATCGGCTACCCAGTTTTAAAGCCTAGCCCTGCTCGAACCGGTTAATTCGTCCGGCGCGACCGGCAGCCGTAAAACAATCAGACACTTCGTCGGCCGCGGCTGCCCCTTGCGATGCTGATGATTGTAGTGTTCCAGCTTTACGGCCCTCGCCGCACGTAATCACGGTGAAATTCTCGGTACTCCCCGCGTGATCTGATTAGACATCACGGCCCGCCAGAGCAGCATGGAGTCGCAGGCATGTGATTATTTTCCCATAAAAGCTCAATATCAACAATCTATTTTAGAAAATATTTCACCCTCTCGAGGCCTCTCTCTGTATCTATAAAATCAAAAGCGCACGCAACCATCGCACGGCCATCCGTCGATCACGAGTGGTGACCCCGGTTTTCTGGGAACACGCTCCGATCCGACAGGGCGAAGAAAACCATCAAACCAACCGAAGGGACGCCAATCAACCACCACCACACTTCTACAACAACGTCCCATACAAACTGAGGCTCACCAATTTTATAGTTTCGTATCAATAAAAGTAAAATAAAAATATTTCCACGAGTCGCCCTCGGCTCAATGCAACGGCCACAAAGGCCGCCAACGGGAGACACCGATTATCCTCGAGCCGAGTCGAGAGTTCCTGGGGACCACTTGGGATGGCCTTCTAAGCCGAACAGGCCATCCCCTTGTCAGCGCAAACACCAAAAAAAGATTCAACTCGCTTTCGAAACCAATAAATGAACCATAATTTTTCTATTTATTCGTCCTTCAGCCACGGTGCTGCCGATCGGCCGCACTCTTCTTGACCGGAGGCTACCGGCAGCGGTGTGCATTTTCTTGACCACTTCTTCCAGGAACCGAGAAGACCGAGAGCGCAATCCTCTCGAGGGTCGGGAGACGGTTGACTTTTCGCGCCTTTGTGTGCGCTGCAAACGAATGTGTAAACTGCAACCGATTGGCAGAAACAATAGGATTCTCGATTGCCCTCGGCGCAATAAATCAGGACCCAGGTTTTCGGGGATGCATCGCGTTGCAAGCTGCAGTCCTTTGGTCTTCCTTTCTTTTTCCTCTTCAAATCTTCGTACCCGTTGGTCCCGTGGCCCCCGGAGGTCCTTTTGCCAGCGCATCCTTGCGGTGTCCGAATTGTCCAGCGCCAACCGGCGATTGGCGACAATGGACAAAGGGATTTGGTTTTTTTCTTTCGGTCGGACCAAGAAGCACTCCTGAAGCATGGCCGACCAATGGTCGATCCTCCCCGCGGGGGTTTGCAGTCAGCAGTAAAGAAGGTGAGGCGAAACGAGTCCGAAAGGAGCGAAGTATCTTAAGCGCGCAGAACACCCGGATGCCTGCCTATGAGCGATTGATGGTCCCGGTGTGGTCTATTGTGGCCGGCTGATTGTCCTTCCGTTGGCCGAGCGCTCCGTGCTAAAGGTGTTACTTAAAAGTCATTAAATTCCGTTTCTTTTCCCAATTGACCGGTCGACGCCGAGCACAATCGAATGGAGACAGCGTCAGCAGCCGGGGAGTGATTTATGCAGTTCGGTGGAAGACACTACAACGCGCGCTGCCTTCGACACCATCGAGAGCGCGCTGTTAAGAGCCCTTCGTTGCTCAGATGTACCCTGAAAAGTATCCTCGAGTGGAGAAAACTTAATTCCTTCACGAAAAGACGCAATCTATCGCCTAAACGTTGTTGCCTAGAGGGTTGACAGTAAGCTAACAAAATGTGATTCGAATAACTTTGAAAGATGAATGAAATGAACGATCCCAGCTGGTTAAGAATAGAGCATCGAGATCAACATCGATACCATTAGATCGTCATTGAATCAAATTTCGAATCAAATTTCAAGGTTCTTAAAGTTTGTTGATTGGAGTTGGATGTTGAATGTGAAGGAACACAATTAGATTAGCCTTTGACAACCCGAACATTGATCCTATCCCAAGCTGTTACGACCATGTTTAAATGTAGATACCCAAAATTTTACGGTGGTAAACGATGGTAGAGAGTCCGTATACACAGAACGAAATTATTTTTTAGTTTTCGTAGGCCAAATTGGCCAAAACTTCGACGAGCTTCCTTTTACTAGTAGTGGTCTCTCACTGTATCAGCAATTCACAACCCAAGGACGAAAGGAACGCTGTTGTTTTCCTGTAACAAATTGTCGTCACACCAAATCGAATCGCCATCAACCGCACCGCCGTCTGACCAGATCGCATTATTTGCAGAATATGCCAGCAAGCATAGACTGAGCACACACCCGATAACAGTAAATGCGTTAAAAACACAATTTCATGCACCTATTGTTGGTCTCCGACCGCAACGGCTCTAAACTACGATGATGATTTACATTCTTGATTGCCAATCTAATAAGTCGCAAGTCGCCCTGTTCACCACCAGCCCAAGTACGGTGGCCACTAACAACCCTCCCCTCGAGGGGACCAAAAATTAGAGTAAATCCTGCGCCGCAGCATGTCCTCGAAACAATTGAGCACGGTGCCACCGAGAAGCAGCTTGGAACGAATGGCTCTCCCTCTCGCGCTGTTTGAATGGGTGACATTATTGCATCGGCGATAATCCCGCGGCATTCCGCCGAACACGTGCCCCATAAGGATATCGGCTTCTTCTGCGGCAGGAGTCAGTAAGTCGGACCCAAATCCCACTCTCGCCGACCTCAACCACCCAGCAGCAGTTGTCTTAATTGTTTCGTCCCCGTCCTTAATAAACCCGCACGAGTGCAGAAGGGAGGAATCGTCAGCATCAACGTCGATCGTCTGTCGCACGCTGGCCAACGGCTCCCCCCGGGGCGAAGTGTAGCATAAAAATATCACAAATAATAAGCCACGTGAGTGCGGTGCTTGGCGCGCGATGCTAAACATTTTACGATAAGCAGCAGCGGCAGCAGCGACACGTGCCAGCTTCGCGTGCGATGGAGCGAGAATGTCTCGCATTTATTAGAGCGCCCAACGACGACGGTGGCGAAGACGCTGATCCTTTTGTAAATGCTTGATTCCACTTAACGCGGGTGAAGCTTCTTGAAAAGAAGTGGAGAGAAAAAAGGCAAGCCGGCAGGCACGGAGACAAGATCAGCGGCCGCGCATTCTTCTTCCCATTTGCAGTCATTCCGGACGGCGGCGGCGGCGGCGGATGTATGTTGTGCAATGTTTCGTTTCACTTAAAGTTGCTTTCCGGTGTGCCTAAGTCCGGGGCTCAGCGACGCTCGGTCTCTCTCGCTCCCGCTCATGCTAGCCGACCTGCCTGACAATTCTTTTATGGTGTCTTATGAATTATTAAATTTGATTCCCCCTTTTGCGCCCGGACGCGATGCGTCAAATGCCACGCTCATCTTTCGCCGTGGTCGTTGCCGGGTGGCCGGTGTTTGGGCCGATGCATAGGCAAAGGAGACAAGACGAGAAAAAAAGACGAGTAGCAGAAACAACAAACTCCCCGCAGCATAAAGCTCAGGAAACGGTCGGATGGCCGTTTCGCAAAACGCAAAATGGAATTTGACTGTCTTGTTCCGTTAAGCCGGGGAGATTTAAAAATGTGACAGCCACGAGCCACGCCAACCGGAAGTGGGCCAATGGGCAACGAATGCTTTCAGCAAGCCGTCGGTTGGCGCGTTTTAAATATTGAAGTAGGAATTGGCAGAAAAATAGTTCTTCAATTACTGTAAGTTAATTTTGAAAAATATTCCCTTCTACTCGGAGCCACACGGAGGAATGGAATGAAAAGAATAAATGATGAGCAATAATCGCATGCCGCGTCGCTCGCCGGGGAATAGATTTCGTATGGAAATCGTAAGAAAGTGTACGGATCTAACGACCTCTGTTCAATCGCACAGGCCACTGGTTAACATTTATGCAAAATATGAACACCCCAAAACCACGGACGATACTTATGCTACACACCCCATACGCTTTGCGTAACACCCTTTGCCATTTTGAATACATTTTTCACAGAGAGGATTTGCTTTCAATAACTGTTTTATTCAGTTGCCCTGCTTTAATATGCATTTTGATCCCTGCTTTTTTTTTGAATAAAATATTTATTTCGTCCAATGTCCAGCACCAGGAAGGGAATCGGCGTAGAGCCGGAGACGGTCGATCTGTTGAATGCGTTCGCGAAGATAAACATAGACGTCTGTCGACGGTGTTTGCTTATTATTAGAGCGATTATTGATACGCAAACAGCGTGTTGGTGGTGGTGGGCGTAATGCTTCCACCCACCCCGTAGTGGGAGACCAGCGGAGAGTAAACATCGCGACCGTTCCAGCACAGGACGGGAGCAGTCAATAAATTGGATCATGGAAAATGATGGCTGCGAGGAGCGTTGCGTTATTAATTCCGCCATTCACTGCCATCCCGTGCCCGTGAAGCGTGTACATCTTTCGGGAGATGGAAGATTCGTGGAGAACGAACCTCGAAAGACTGAAGAAAGCGAAGTAAAAATCCCAAACAAAACATTCATCCCACCCGGTCCCAGAATGCGGAAATACATACTCGATGCATTGAGTTATGTTGTCGGTTGCCGGCGTCCCTGGGCCCACGGCAGCATAAACATACTCGACCGACGTGGCACGTGGTCGGTCCCGAAACCCGGGCACCGAATATGAATGGAAAATGGAATAATTCTACCAACAGGTCCGAAGGTAAGCAGCACGCTTCGGTCGGTGGCCGTGCTGTGGTGGGACCGCATCGCATCAATGAAGAATGAAATGCAAAATAAATAAACACAACTTTTCGACCGCAACGCAGTGTGAGTTGCATAATGGGAAAGTAAGAAACCTGAGCACCCAACCCACGGAATGATTGGCATTATGCACGAAATTTACACAATGGTGATTAAGTGTTATGCTTCTTCAATAAGATAATCGTGTCAAAAGTACGCTGCGCCTGGTGGGCCAAAGAATTGGGGTCCATAAATGTCAGCTTCCCAACGAAAGGTGTTGATTGGTATGATTGATGGCGGCACGTTTCTGTCTCTGTTCCGTCGATGGATTCAACGTAACAACATAAAAATTATAACAAAGGAAGTACATTGTACTAAATTTTATCATCTAAAACTAAGTCCATAAGAAGATGTCAACTAGCCTATGTTGGTTTGTGCGGGACTCTTCTCCAACCAAATATCGTTTAAAAATCGAAAACGAAACCAATCCGTTCAGATTGGCTACCCATCAGACTTCGGTCTGACTTCGCTCTGGTCGGGCTCCGAAAACCGAAAGAAAGGAAAGGATTTATGTGAACTTTTCCCATCGAACGCACAGCCATTAGAACTCCCGGCGGACAATGCACCGGGTGCCGGGTGTTTTCGGGGACTCTGGAGACAATGTTTTTCTTGCGCCAGAGCTAGCGATGGCGAGCCTATTTGCGTATTTGCGCCAGCCCAAAAAAAAGGGGCAAAACTAGAAGCTTATACACCCTTCTCGGTCTGGGGCATGTTTATGCGAAAGGACTCAATCTGCCAGGCAACCGAAGAAGCAGCGCTCCTGGGAGACCCGTGCTTGGTGTTGGTGGTCGTGGACTAGAAGATGGCTTCGAATTCGAAAGCTCGCACACGGGAAAGAATGTTGCCCCGGACACAATGCACCCCGGGACAGCGCCAAAACCTTAAATCGCTAAATGGATTCGCCGGTCCTTAGTGGTTGGTTGGGCGGCCCGTCGGCGTCCCCGGAGAGTGCCCCCGGTCCCTGTGGGATAAATTAAGAGAAAAATAAAAATTGGACGGCTTGTGGTTTGTGGCCCGATGTGGCTGGATGTGTCATACAGGCATCCATCCTTTGTTGCGGATTGCGGATAACGAGCGGCCCGTGGAGGCAGCCGCAGAAGGTGAAGGGGACAACTGGAACCCAACTGCAGCGCACAATGGCGTGTGACAAATAGGCCGTGATTGGATCTTGATAAGGGTATTTGTGGTGCAATGTTTTTCTTGGACTTTTCCCGAGCAATTTTTGCGTCAAACTTTGTGGGGTGTAAAATCCGTGTAAAGTCAATCCGGACGAAAGGACGAAAGTTTCCTGCTCATCGTCCCGTTTCGTGTGGCCCAAATTAGACCGTCGTCCTGTAATCTCCGTCCTCCGTCGGAGTACATTGTGCTGATTGTTTCGGCCCAAAGCCCGGTTTGAGGAATGTTTTGACAATTCTATTGCCAATGTTTGATGACTTTTTGCTTGGCCCCCGAAACGCGGCTTAACGGGCTGTGACCTGAAAGGAACGAAAGTAATCACCTGCGCCAAGAGTTGACAGATCCAATTAAAATGTTGCTCGCAACAATCCAAAGGCAATCCCGGGCACGGCATTCAGAGGGCTGAAGTGAAATTTAAGAAAAAAGCGGGGATGGGAAAAGGATTAGCTCACTGTTCGGTCGATCGATCGAGCGGCATTGAACACCGTGGACCATAAGCATAGAATGAAAGGCATGTTTTGGTGCTCTGCGCACTGTGTCCTTTGAAGAAGCAAAAAAAATCGGTTCGCCAATGTTCGCATCCAACTGCAACATTCGCGTTTCGATCATATTTTTTGTAGGGACCTCACATGGAACCACAAAACTGAAAAGAGAGCGTCTGCAGGTGAAAGCCTCAGCTCGTTCGGGAGGATTTTTTTTGCGGCCCCCCCAAAAACAGTGGTTCGTTAAATCTTTATCCTTCGGGGCAGAGAAGAATTATGTTCGGACAGCCGGGGAGAGAGAGCGAGAGCGCCTGTGAGGGATAAAAGCATGAGACAAACGCCCCGTCAGAGGACGGTATTCCTCAAACGGCAAATGACAATTTGATTAGTTCGGGCCCCATGGCCCCGAACCCGTAACGGTTTTTTACTGTCGGGAAATTGCTGGCGACCGTCGCCGGCTCATCGTCGTCGAGGGTCCCGGCACACCCCCGGAGGCCCGTGTCTTCTGTGGTCTGTGATTACTACAAGGTGCCAAAACCCGGACCGCCTTCAGCGACGGCAATTTCCTGCTGCGCGTTGCCATTGAACGCCAGGCTCCGGCCGCCGTCATCTTTGCGTATGTGCGGCGGAAAGCGAACCGAAAAAAGCGGACCGAGAAACATAACACACTGGGCACGCTGGCAACCCACATTAAATTGTTTGGTTATGTTTAGTGGCGGGAATAGCGAACCGCTCGAGACGACGACGAGCCCACACGAGGGAAGAAATATGATGAACCCGTCAGGCGGAGGTGTCAGATAAGATAAGTTATCGAAGGAACGCGGCCCAACGGCTTTCGCACCTTTCCGAAGGGCTCGATCGTGGCGTCCCTGGCGTCCACGGCGATGGCGACGACGCCGGACAGCGTCGAAGATCGAAGATCGCCCCCGGCGGTTGGTTAGTCGAACATTGTGTTGGGTTTTTTTTTTCGTCCCGTTTCTTTCCCATTTCTGACGCCACAAATTATCATCTTCGGCAGGGTATTCGTTGCGACGGGTGAAGAACGAAAATTACATGATCACCGCCGTGGGCCGATCGCTGTCGCCGTGCGAGAGAGTGAGAACAGGGTGCACCTTTGGCGTGTTGGCGACCGTCGCCCCGGCAGTGTCCTCCTGGGTTATCCTCCCGGGGATTACGAAAGTCCAAACCACACACTCATAACCCACGATAATTGCCATCCCGCCGCACTCCGGGAGCAGGTGAATCCGCGTGGCGATGCGTTTCCGTTCCGAAGCATGCAATCGAAGCCTTCGAGTGCTATGGTTTGTTTTCGCCTTCATTCCGTTCGATGCCGCGTGCAGCTTTTTCGGTTCTTTCTTTGTCTTAAGTGATGGTTTCTTTTATATTTTCTTAAGCTTACGCTTGATTTGAGCATACATTTTCAAGCACGACATGAATTAAAACAGTGCAACCGATTCTTAGTTATAAAGTAAAAATACTTGAGCCCATTAAACCATTGGGAAATGAATTTAAAAATAAAAAATTAACTACCGAAACTGATAAATAAACCAAATAAATAAACCAGCGGCCGGAAGTAATTATTGAAAAGAGCAAACAACCCATTCTCTCTTAAGTCGCTTAAAGGCAAAAAACTAACACTAATAAAAAAACTTCCTTAAAAACCCCGTTTAAACATTCCTTGATTTGACTCACTGAACTTTGGGGTCGTGGGATTGTTTTGCGCTCCGGTCGCTCCGGCGCACACCTGCAATTGCCAGCATCGGAATTGCACCGAATTTTTCGGTCACATCTGCAAACCGCACACCTTGGCCAACCCGGCGTGGCAATTTGGGCGCTGATCGCTTCCGGTCGCTGCGCGCACACACGCGGTGCGCTTGCATTTTTCACCGGCAATCCGTGAATCAATCCGACTGGCAAAAAAGGGCGCAAACCGTGCCGCAGGAACCTCGGCGCAAGCTGTTAGAAGCCGGACCTAATCATTCTGCGTAGAAGCGTATCCATTTGCGTACCACCGGCGTAAAGGCAAATTGCCTGCCCATTTGCCATCGTTAACTCCGGATTCCTCGAAGCCCCTACGAAGAAGTCGAGCGGGCGGGCCCAGCAAACAGAACGTCCATTAGTTCCACTTTTTGGTCGCATCAACCCATCAACTGGACCTCGCTGCCCCCCCATTCGATTCTCGTCTCGGAGAAAAAGGAAAGATCAGAGGATCCGGAACCAGCATTCCATTAGAAGTGACCGGCGGCGGGTAACGAGATTTCTATCGTTTGCCGAACCATCTGTCGACATTCTTGCAAACATTCCGTTCCGTTGCAGCCGCGTGTGGTGGAGTCGGCAAATCAAGTTACCAAGATGTACGCTTTTACGCATTTACCCCCTTTCGGGCATTAGTGGCCGGTCCCGGCCCTATCGGCCATCTCTTGCCGGAACCGGACATCGGTGGGCGAGACCCAAAATCGTCGTTAGAATCACAACGTGTAATGCGTCACTCACGTGCCCCGAAATTCTGCGGTCTTCAACAGCATACCTTTCAATTTCTTAATCCTGCCAAACCATTGTCCTCGTGGCGCTGGACCACGCTAATGGACCGGGTGGGATGCTGAGGCTAATTTCTTTCCTAACTTTGTCACCAAACACCTCGGGTTCTCGGGGTCTGGAAAGTGAGAAATTCACACCCCACACTCGGCTCGGCGGGCATCAATCGGGGCCAATTGGTCCCGATTTTGGGCCTCCAATAGAAGAAAGAAAAACAACGGATTAGGACGTTCGGGAGATTGTTTTCTTCTGTCCAAAGAGGCTTTTCCTTTGATTTGGCGATATGTTGTATTCACGGCTGCAAGAGAAAGGCAGGATTCTGGGGCCCGGTGTTGTGTTCTAATCCGATTCCATCTCGTCGTTGGTCAGCTTTAGGGAGCGAACTGCCTGACCGCGTGTTATGTTTCTGGGCCGCAAAAAGAAACGATTCGGCCGAAGTTCTGCGAACGACTCGGTGAAGTCGCCGTTGTTCCTGGTAACACGTTCAGCGTGAAGCTATCGGGTTTCAGGGTTTGTCTGAATGTAATTGGGGCAAATTGCCGTCAGTTCTTAGCAAAAAAATCAATAGTCGATTCACGTGAATATTAAATTCAATCTACTTAACTAAAGTATGATAAAATGAAATACATCACATCGTGCGAATTAAATCATAAAGCAGTGATGCAGATAAGTTTACCGACAATCCATCACCTGCGGACCCGTTGAACGGTGAGTAAACATTGCGTCACATTCGACCAATTATGGCCGGCAGCGGCAGCAGGAGCATGTAATCTTGTAAACAGCAATTAATCCAGCCTGGAGATGACACCCAGCCCAGGACAGGCTGGGCCGGCGCTAAATGGTACTGGCGGTGGCAGCATCAGCATCTCTGATAGAGCGAAACACATGCCCCCGGATGACAGATAACAGATGAACGCATTTAACGAACCGGCAACATGGGAAACGATTTATTGTAAGTCGGCCGTACTTGAGGCCAGCAGCAGCATGAAGCCTACGCCGGAGCATACGAAGACGCCCCCCACTGCTCGTTAAAGTCGTCTACCTCGCCGCATGACCGGACACATCTGATTGTTGGTTCTTATGCTACAGTTTAATGATTTTACTGAACGGTAAAAAACTGCCTTCTGCAAGCGACGCAATCCTTAGCTTTCCGCATTTGTTAGTGGTTTTCCGTATGTCCTCAGTCTGTCACTACTTCGGTGATGAGTTCGGCCAGCAAACTACCCCGGGCGGGGTCTAGACCACAACCTGTAGTCCTTGGAGACATGAAAAACCATATTACCCAGGGCCACTACAAATCATGCTCAAATTTATTTGCTTCCGTTTCTCCGAATCCAAACAAAGCCCAATAAAATCACTGCCGTAACTCCGAGGCCCAGTCCGGATCGTCGCTCGGTCCTCCACCTCGAAAAGGGAAGTCCGAAATGTCCCGGATAATCCTTCAGAAACCAAATCAATTTTCATAGAGTGCCTCACGTCTCGACTCGACCATGAGGTGTCGGCCATAATTCTCGACCACCGACCACTCTGCCTCTGCGGTGCCAGAAACACCCTCACGCACGCAGGTCCACCATTTCCATCATACATCAAGCCTTCCAGCGCTTCCGGTGAGCAAATGTTTCCAAAGGGTGCCCATCAACCCATGTGAGCGGTGGCTTCTCGTGGGCCGCCGGAGGGCCCACTTCCGGTGTGACGAAGAGGTGTGACATCTTCTCACACCGCACCCGCCGGTGACTTTCGCAAACAATCCTTTTCCGGCGCACGCGATCCGTGGTCAGATTTTATCTTGCGGTTCACCTTCGGGAGCGTCATAAATTTCGGCCCACAAGAGGTACATAAGCCTCGCGAATCGGACACCAAATCCAAAGGACACACCGGGTGTCCCCAGCGTGGATACCATGCGTGTCACCGGGCCGGGAGGCTTGTGATTTATTATGCCGACTCGAGTCGGCGGACAAGTCCGGCCACCGTACGCGGTTTGCATAGATCATTCGGAAGTCGGCTTTCGATGAGGTTTTCGGTGGCCATTTCGGATCGCGTGGCCCGTGGCATAAAGAACACGGTGGACGCGGCTAGAATTTCCTTCTTGGCCAGGCCAGTAAACTTTGGGCAAAATAATTCATCTCAAGAATTTCGCGCTTCCCTATCCGTCTTGGTGCGGCATTGATTGATGGTTGAATGGGTAATTTTGAGCATTTCGTTGAGGCATTTGGGGAAAGCAGCGGCTAGTCAATTGCTACATGAAAGATTGGCTTGCAGAATAAAATATGTTACGATCCATCCCACTCACAAAATAATTTAAAATTTTGTGGAACAACCAAGAGTTACTGTTTCTGAGTTGACTTTAACAACTACAAGCTAATTAGTTTGCACAACCAACATCTGATGGTTCGGTTAAAACGTTTACGTCAACCCCCTTTGCTAATTGAATGGGCCGTCTTTTATTCGAAAGCCCCAGCTCCGTTCCATCGTTCCGGAATCGTAACGGGCGATTGTTGGTTTAAATGCTCCGTCCAAGGTATGCACGATGCAAGTACCACAATCAACAGCAATCAAAATGGGCCACCCTCACTCGGACCCGTGGAAGGGCAGGTCATGTATGTTGCGACAACAAAAACATGAAAAAAAAACAACAACCACCGAGCAACCACCGACCGACCGCTTGCGGACGAAGTTAAACTCCATCGGTTCCGGGGGGGAAGATAAACACCGCAGATGGTGAGTGCTGAGGGCTCCGGTAGTGGGGCGCAGGATTGGCGCTAGGCGTTGAAATCTTCTCGCTCCGACCAGAACCACACCCGGCTCGGCCCGGCCCGGTGATTTATCGAACGCGCGAGGAAAACTATTTATCATAAATCAAACTTTTAATTAGATAACAAAACATACGTGCGCCTCGTTCGTCCGCAGCAGCAGCAGGGCGCACATGTGTGACGACGGCGGGGTTTCGAAGTTTGTCAACCTCATCAACAACAGCGCTGCGGTTTCCACATGTTTCCACTCGGGTCGGCGGTACCCGGAGGACCGAAGGACTCCCGGCCGGGCCGGGGCTTGATATCATCGCACGCCGCCACGTTATGACGAACGGTGGCGGCGTTATAGTTGCGAAGGCGTCAACCTAATATCCGTCAAGCATCTCTCCACTGCGGGCGAATGGTCGCTCAATCGTTGGCCATTTTCTCACCGATATTCATTCGCTTCACACGTTTTGTCCACAGCGCTTCGTGTGTTTCCCTTAGTGCGGAAACTTATGGCTTCGGAAGTGCAGCTGTTGGCTTTAACGAATTTTGTTAATTAATTTTAACAATTTAGTAACAGGCTTTTGTTTCCCCGACCCGACGACGCAGCAAGAATCGATTGCCGCTGGGCCACTTTAACATGGTGAGTTTTACGAGCGGCGAATGAAGCGAGTGATGAAGCGTTCTGCACCACATGTGACGCGCAAAAATGATTAGTTCCGCGCTCGGGTTGGTTCCGGATCCGGAGAGCCGATTTTTAGTCGATTGCTTCCGATCGAACGGGCCCCGCCCGACGCGAGCGTCTTGCGATAATTCTCACAGCTACTTCGAGTCGGGCCCATCAAGCCAAGCATGGAGACCGTGCCGTGGAGCCCGAAGAGGTTTTCCAAGTAGCTCCAAGCGTCGCTTTCCGTCGAAAGCGGAGTTTTCCACCGAGCCGCCTGATTCTAAAGGGAGGTTCGTGAGACTATCGTCTTACCATCTGGTGGCAGTTTCTTCGGCCAGCTTGACTCTAGCCAGCCCGTGACCCAGGGGGGAAGGGTAGGGGGTGCCCGAGGCGCTGGTAGGTGTGAACATGCGACACCGAAACGTCGTCGAACCCCGGTTCACGGTTCGCCGAGCACCGGTAACGCTTCGATGCCTTCGGTGACATTCGAAGATGATGACGGTTATGTTCTTTGCCGAGTGCCGAACTGTCCGCCCTTCCTTCGACCGCGTGTGTCCGTGTCGGTTTTCTTTGTAAAATCTTATGCTGCCGATCGCCACCGCCGGCACCGGCAGGCCCCAGTCGCCAGTCGCCGAATATCTCAAATTTGTGAGTAAAACGATTTTCGGAGAATAAATTCTAACGACAGCTAGCGACGGGAAGTCGATGGAGAGTCTGTTTGGAATTTGCATACCATGGATTTATGTGGTGTGGTGGGCCGGGTCTGCTGTTGGAAGATGTATGGTAGTCAGCAAGATGGCCGGTGACACTTTTAATAGCTACAAATCGGACCGATATGCTTATGAGACCGGGCAGACGGGAAACATATGCGCTTGACTTGCGCCACGGTCGCTGGCTGATTCGATATGATTGAACAGCCGAAGGCAATATCGATCTGGCTCAATTTGGATTTGAAGTGTTTTGATTGTTGTCCTTATTTTTGTGTTAATTCCCAAATTGAATAATGTAAGCTTTAAAAAGATATTTGTTGGAGGATGTTTTCTTCCGGTACGGCATGGTTCAATTTGGTTCGAAACACATGCGACCACATCCGAATCCGACTTCCTTCGCAACACTGACCATAACCACTTCCTGCGGAAAGGATGCCAAGCGGCGTTGTCACTAGCGCCGCTTGCGGTTTCCGTACCCCACCATACTCGTGGGGATCTCCCTCGTGGCGTTCATTGTTTCTTTTCTTCGACTCGACTTTTCACAATCGGTCGGCCGAGTTGAATGTGTCTCTTTTAGCCATTGTCATCATCATTCGGCCATTTTGACAGAGTGCCCTCCGCCAAGGTGGTGCTCCCAAGAAGGTGCCACCGTCTGCTCGCCGGCCACCAGGACGAAATGAATTGAAAATTTCATTTGAATATTTTATGCTTCCATCGGCGATGGGCCGCGAGCCGCTTCCGTTGAAGTCGCCGCCGGCCTGGTCCTTTAAAAACCCAACTGGCTACTATCAGCCGTCGGAGCGTCGGCAGACTACTTAAGGATTGTGGGCCACCTCCCCCCCCTGTTTGCATAAGTCTGTCTCCGGAATGATTTATTCATAAATCTTTTTCTCGACCATTGCTCGCGTGTCGCGCGCCCGGCCGTGGCTGGCCGCCGGTTTTTTTCCCTCCCGAGTCTCTCCCGGGAGGGCGTTCGCCTCGGGGGTGCGCACCCAGGATCAAGGCTTTGGGGAATTTATATTTTTATAACCCCGCCAGGACGCAGCTCGAAGAATGCAATGGCCGCGGGACACGCGCTGCCGGCGGCGGCTTAACCGTGCTGGGCCGGTGTATGTTTGTTTCCTTCCTGCGAGCGAGTTTTACTTCCTCTCAGTCCAACTGCATTACGTTGTGTCATCTTGAGCAGTGTTTTTTCTCCTTCGATACCTTAAAACGGGAAAGGAATTATGATCCTTGCTCGGATGGAGACGGCTTTTTCCCTAGAGAGCCCAAGCGTTATTTAAAGAGCATTCCGGGTGTGTTGGTTCCACTGCGCCGGAGAATCATAGTTTCTAGCTTGTTGCTTCGCACCAATTCTTACAAGTTCCGTAAAGAGAAACGAAAAGGGAAGCTGTGGAGGCTGAACCACATAAAAAGGGAAACACCATAAATATCAATAATGGGCAGAACAGGAATTTAAATAATATGTTGCGACGATGGAGAAGCGAGCGATGCAATGTTTGCAGCCATTTGAATATTCGATTGGTATTTAAAGCTCCCATCAACGTCCCAGCCGCTGATTGATGGGCGACAATATTTATTCATATTTTAAACGTAAACAAAGTGATTTAAAATGCTAATTATGACGACCCTCTAGAAACTGTTCTTCCGTTTTCAAAACAAACCTCAAGCTTCAACGCGCATAATGGAAATTGATAATGATTTTTGCGTTGCATTCGGAGCTGAAAAGATTAGTTATCTATTGTGAAAAAAAGAGGATGTACAGGTCACCTAAATGGAATATTAAGCTTATTGGAGCATTAAGCTCGGCAGAATAATCGATGAAAACCACCCGAAGCCATCCTTTTTTTCACGGCTGGTACCATCGCAACTGTAAATGTAAGTTCTTTACTCGCTTTGCCAAAGGTTGCCCCACATTTTTCCACTGGTTGCAGCATAAAATCACAACTCGAATGCAACGAAAGTTCGAAAGTTCGAATCGGTCCTATTTAGTAGCGCAGGCAATGATCCACTACGGACCACGGAAGCGGTTGTTCCGCCAAAACAATCGATCACTATCGATCCGCGCTCGACTCACAATTAGTGGCCTACATTTACCTGGCTTCCAGCTAAAATGATTGGATTATGATGTTCCCGGCCAACCACGAACAAAAACATGGCCGAACAAAACAATAGAAGCTCGCCCGATGCGGTGAACCAAACGCAAAACATCAATGCGCAAAATGAATACTCCGAGGCCGAGACCGAGGGTAGCTGAGCCAATATTTTCCAGCTGACAGGAAGCGGGACAGGCTGCAAAAGTATCAACCGCACCGCAAGATCCTGGCCCCGGCAACCCGAAACCCACCGGTGCGTTCCCCCTCCCCTGCGCGGCCCTTGTTTGCAGAATGCCCGCAAGTGAAAGTATCGTATTTCGCTTTCGCCGGTAGCCGGAAACGGCTCCCGACGCGGAGTGGTTTGACTGTCAGGGACTGTGACTTTTTTTTCTGTGCCTGTGTTCTCCTGGGCTAGGCTTGGATTCCGGGTTTTTTTTTGCTGCTCAGTCACCAGGAGGGTAGCGAGCGAAACGAGCAGCGGCCGCGTAGCGTAAACAGCGGCCACATACCAAACCAAACTTCCGGTAATTTACAATTGAGATTATTACATTCGGCTTTCGCTTATTTCCTTTCATTATTTTCCCCGTGCACCTTTGGGCCGCGTTCGCGTTCCTTCGGGGGGATTTGCTACGGCGACCTTCTTAGGCCCTTCTTATGCGCTATTGTCTTAGCTCGCTCTCTCTCTCTCGCAGTGGAGAAGCTTCTTTGCTGTCGTCACGCCCGGGATGTTTGCTCGGTGTGTCATCGTTTTTTTTTTGGTGCTAGGTTGGGGTTTTGCGTGGCCCAATAATGTGCCCCACCGGTAATGAGGTCCGTTGCCCACCGGGATTCGGGCTCCCGGGCTGTTGTGGGCTGCTCACTTTTATCGTAAGAAACTTTTTGGCCGATAAGAACTCGACCGGCTCCACTTCGGCCGGAACTTCATTCGGCAGCGCACCACTTCTTGTCTGCTATTTGTTGAGATTTTTCCTTCGCAAAGGATTTCTTATGCTCGAAATGTAACGAACGGAGGGAAAAAACACAGCGAGGCAAACAACCGACTTTGGCGTAATCTTCTTTCGCCAAGTCCCGGGAGGATGGAGGCAAATATTTGGCCGTACAGTATGCTGCCCGGAGTGCCACCAAAAAAGCTGTCCGAAAGTCATAAAGCCATCATTGTTACGGTGGTTGACCGGAAACCGGAACTGGGCCCGACCGAGGGATTTAATTTTATCCGCCCCGTCTCGTAGCGTTCGGTAGCCCAAAAGCAGCTTTCATTATTAGGAGTGAATGTAGCTAGGGAATATCTATTTATCGTATTATCGAATCACAAATTATTTTTCACTTTAAAATTATTACAGTAAACATTAGTAGTAATTAAAGGAAGTCTTCACTTGAGCTAAACCACTGTCATAATTTTCGAACGGCAACAAAGTTTAAATTATTCATTCGGCCACCAACTAAGCCCATTGCCAATGTTGCAGTCCATGCGGAAAACGATGGCTTTTAGGATGCGTTCACGCTCGGTGATCGAACCGTATGCAAAAACCGATCGCATGCATTAGCAATGCCGTGAAGCGAAAGATTGACACGCAGGATTAAATGGACTGCTGTCGTCCCACACGGACACGGTGCCGCTGGAAGTGATAGATCCGGGCCGGAAATCGGACCCTGTTCCCGGAACGGCACAAATCATGCATTGGACGACCGATGTGCCCGATGTGTGCCAAAAACTGTGCCAAACAGTAGTAATAATTGACCATCGCAAAATTTCCCGTCCCCGGCATTTCCTCAGTGTGGCCTGCGGCATGTCAAACGGATGACGGATCGGAAGCTCATTAAAATGTTGGCCAGCTAGTCGGGCTGTCGTTCTCAGGACCCACTGATCCCGGGCCGGGTCTGTCCGTTGCAGGCGAGAGTCGCGGCAAGCTCGTCATCATCGTGATTGAGGTGGAGTCAGTCCTTGCACGCGGGAGTCGTTGCCAGCGGCTCGTCGGATGATGGCTTCAATAAAATAGATCTAAAAGATACAGCACCCCACACTAATCAATGTGGGTCGTAGGGCAGGGCAGTGATGTCCGTCCTTGAAGCCGGTCGAACAGATCCGGATTCGGGACTATTTATGCTTGCTGGTGGTTGGTCGATATGAGATTCGATCTTCGTATGCTCTTCGATTCAAGTTGAGAACTTATTTTGTGATAAAAAGTTCAATAGAAATACAGCGAATTCAATGATGATTAATTTAGGTGCCATTTAAGAAGCTCCATCTGGGGGATTAAAAGGAATTACGCATTACAATAAATATTTGCTTTCTTCGCATCAAACCCAGCCACACAAGTTTCTCGGAATCCCGAAGATTTTGCGCTAAAAAATCACACCGTCCTCAGAACGGCTGCTCACGCCATGACGGATGCGATGGAACACGAGGGTAGCTGCCCAAAAATGTCCAACGTTGGAAAAGTACCGATCAGTTCAATCGGAAAATAATTATGACAAAATGAACGGCCAAAAACGGCTAAAAATCGGCACAAAAGTATGGGCCCGGCAGTTAAAAGCGGAACTTTCTAAAGGCGGTGTACCCAACCAGCCCCGAGAATCCGATCGATCAGCGTCACGGCCGAACCCGACCGGTCCCGATCCGTGTTCCGTTTGGCGGCGGTGACTTAAAGCCATAATCATAATTCCCGTGTAAACATTGGCCGCAAAGCACGGCACGGGACGAGAGCAAAAGTCACCTCTCGTAAGACGCATTTTTTTCGGCTGTCCTCTTCCTCGGAAGAATCTCCATCGGAACTTTCTGTGCCGGAAATGGAAGGGACGAGTACAAGACAAATTATGTCGGGCCCACCGAATCGAATCGGATCGCGCCGATCGATGCCCGTCGTACGGGTATTAAGACAATTTTCCATCGTTTAATCGTCATTGAGCGGCGAACTTCCGCTCTCGGTTCGGATCCGCTTTCCCCGGGATGGATATTCAAAGGCCCTGGAGCTGACTTCTGTGGCCCGAGAAACGAGAATCGGATGTGGACATAATGCACCTTTTCAGACGCTCACCTCACTGGGTCGCCCCTTGAATTCGATTCCTTTTGCGAGCGTGTCCCTTTTCGGGCTCATCTTTCGGTTTCTTCACTCGAAATTTGTCTTCACCGGCCTCCATTCATCGACCCAGGCCCCTCGTCCTGGCCATTGCGGCTGAATTGCACTCGCCGTAAAATGGTTGAAGCGTTCCATCTTTTTATTGCCAACCCAGTCCGCTCGGTGGGTCACGACGGCGACGGCGATCGTTCTCTGTCCTTTGTCCTTTGTGGACCGAGGCCCTAAAACCCAATAAATCAAACCGGCAGCGGAACAATGTGAAATAAAAATCGCACCTTCCGCAGCTTCCGGTGCCGCCGCACACAAACCGGATGCTGCATGCAATTCCGATTCATTATTGAATTTATCACCCACCGACCCACCGGACCCGGAGCTTCTTTTCTGCCGCACACAATCGCACACCTAGCATAAGGTCCGGGACAGAGCGACTGGCCGGCCCGGGATACGCGGCATCTGGCTAACGGGGCTCAGGGCTCGCGAAAAGCGAAAGCAAACACTACGGCTGGCTTACGGGTGAAGTTGTTTGAATTTTCGTGTCACAACCGGAGTCCGTAGATTTGACGGAGTTCTAAGGGTTTTTTTTGTTTTGCGGCCCTCCGGAGCACCGGAGTGGAAAGTCGGAAAACGGTTTGATTCCACGTCGATTGTAATCCAATATCGTCATCCTATCGTCATCGCCAACAATGGATAACAAATCATTCGTGAAACACTCAGGCTCAGGCCGTTCGGTGAAGCGAAGGTCCTTCCGGAAAAAAGTGTCCCTGGCACCACCGAACCCTCGTGTTCCGGTGCCCCCAGATCGGGAGTCGGGCGAGAGATATTTGAAAAAGTTCCACACTTTGCCATCTGCGGCCGGACAAATAGTGGCCGCCGAATCCTTCTCGCCGCGAACCGGGAACCGGGGCCGGCGGCTAATGCGTGCGCTTCTTCTATCGGGCAATCGGAATGAAATTTCATCTTCAACGCAACGGCTTTTTGCTTAATTCGATTCGCCATTTGGTTGATAAAATGCAATTTGAGTCGCGCAGCGGTAAGCGCGGGGTGAGCCAGAGAGAGAGAGAGTTTGCCAAAACCGCCGCCGGTCGATGTTTGAAAATGGCGATAAATCAATCCTGGCAAATCGGCGTGTCTGTACCTGTGTGCCCAGTGCGCTAAGTGCAAAAGATTTGGGGAAATGAAAATTATTTAATGAACCAATTAGCGGACCGCTGGGCGTGATGTGATGAGTCGGAAGGTGATCGATCGTCCCGGTCGTCGACATAAAAGTTTGGCGTTAATAATGAAAAGGACTGCCCAATTTGTTTGCTAATTTAATCGCCCAGAGATTCATGTTTAAATATTTGACAAAATGTTTTTTTTTAATTTGGCTAATTGGAATCAGTTTTAAATCTTTTAAATGGTTGACTAACAACAAACTAACAATAAAATGTTCGAAATTTATATTCGTATAAAATTCGCTTTGATTTTGGACTTTCAATAAGCTTTCAAAATTGTGATTTTAATATCCCTCAAAACATTCGCTTGTTCGGGTTGCCAGGACCTTACGGCTAAGGGTACGTATACGCATGAAAGTCGGCACCACTTAGTTTCCCACAAAATATTTCAACTTTGTCTATTTGCACTAATTGGCCGTAAATGAGAGCAAGGCTCGGCCACAGCCTGGCAACTCGGCCGCTCTATCCGAAGCCTCCACCGGTGATCCAATCCGTTTTCGAGCTGCATATTTGCTGCACATTTTATCAAATAAACAAAATCAAATTAAAGCGGTCCATGTCTAGAAGTAAGCTGGAGCGGTCACTTGATCTTTACCCCGCTAAACCCCAGACCACCCCCGGGATATCCCGGGATGCTCCGTCCGAAGAGCCATTGCGATTTTTATTAACAAAAGTCTAGAGCCCAAGGAAAGGGAGAGACCTGGTGGAGCTGCCGATTCCAATCCGTTCCGTCCGACCAGCCCGGAATCGGAATCGGAAAAGCTGCTTTTTCATCCTCCACGGCCCCACGGCTCGATATCTGCATTTGGCACGCAAAGACAAATGCTGCCAATTTTTCAACCCACCACCGGCCACCACCTAAATCAGAGAGCGAGCCGGATGCCGTGGCCTGCCACACACCATACGTTACTCGCCGGGAGAGGACCGCACACGCGGGGGAAAGGGAAGAGGAAAGGATAGAACCGGAACCTTCCTCCGGGACCCCGTGTGCGCCGGTGTCTGGCATCGGGCGAATTCGTCCCTTTCGGTTTCGGTGGTTTCTGGTTCGGAAAAAATCTGGGACTGGCCAGGATTTTTCCCCGGGTGTTTGTTGGGGGCCAACCGGAAGCGATGTACATTTATTATCATGTGCATATTATGCTCTGTATTCCGAGGCTCCTGTGTACGATGCCCGGGCCCAGTGTCTGGGATGTTTGTTTATATGAATAAATGTTTTCGATGGCTCGGCGAGGCTCAAGAAGGCCAGCCTGCAGTCTAGGACGACAGCAGTACCTTGTGCCATGCCGTGTCCCTGTCTGTGCCTCTAATCGGGAGAGAGAGAGAGCAAAGGATTACGGGCAACAGGCTCGGCGGGTGATGGGTGATATTTATAGCTTCAGGGGGCCTCTGTTATGTTGTGTCTGGGCCGTGGCATCATCGGCCCTCGGTCCGTTCGCCGAAGATGGGAGCGAAAATTGTCTGAAGTACATTTTTATTTCACGCCATCGAAGGGGCTGTGTATGTTGGGAGGGCTTTGGTTGCATTTCCTTCCTGGTTCCCGGTGCCATTCAGCGATGTCGGAGTGTAAGAGATTTAGGTACCGGCCAGGATGCTCAGAGGGCATCGGTCTCTCTCTCTCGCAAGGATGCCGAGAGGATCGAGCCGAGTGGTCTTTAACGCACCGCGGGGTGTCTACTCGTCGACGACGGAACGGACAAGAATAATGCATTTATTTCCGCTGCACCAAACCGTCGCTGCTGGGTGGCCACACAGCATTCGGACAAATGCGCTGGCCTATGGAAGTACTTTATGCGAGTGCAACACCTTAAATCATGCCATGGGCGACTATTTATGAACGGCTTGTAGGATCGTTGTTTCGCATTCGTTACTTTCTTTTCCATTCTCGAATGCCGGCGAAACAATAGTCTTACGAAAGGAACGGGATTTCATTGAAGCAATGGGAGTGTGTTTTAAAATTTTTTAATTCCCAAACCTCGTCGAAGGGGAAGCCCACAAAAATTATAGGCCACTATATAGGAAAATTATGAATGAAGCCACTAATAGTTCTTCAAAAATCGCCCTTCGTCCTATGGCCACATCTTGGATATCACATTCACTTGGTCTACAGCTGCCTTGGTATGTATCATGTGTTACATTCAGTTACACTTTTCAGATGCGAAGAACCATTCCAGACTAAACCTCCTATTGCTAGCGCCGTCCCCGATGTCGATTGTCATGTAAATGTTCCCGGTTCGTGTCGTGAGCCTCGTCGGGCGTTCCCCCGGGGGGATGCACCTTCGAACCTTCACGCTGCAATCACGGTCCCGAACTGCATTTCGAATGCAGCGAGCGTGCCCATCGAAGCGGAAGTGTCCCGAGGGTGCCTCGAAAACAAAAAATAGGGATCAAAGGGATACGCTTCACGGAAGTGTCACCGGGACCGGGTGACAATGAACTTGCCCCGGGGACGTTGATTTAAGGGTGCCCGAACGGTCGGCCAAACGTGCCCGTTATTTATGTTAATTGCTCCGAAATTAACCTAATGGCGCACGGGGTAGGGTGACGGAACGCGCGGTGTCAGGATAACGCAGCTCGGTAGACTGATCGGGAAAATTTTTATGACTCCTTTTGACTTTGACTTACTTTTACACGCGCGCCGACCCCTTCGGCGCCGCACGGATGCAACTGTTTTGCATTTCAAATGCTCGCTGCGTGCTCGGGTGTCCCGATTGCTGTTACACTAAACGGCAGCAGCCGGCACCGCAAGGGGTTAATTGAATCGTTTCCCGGTTTCGATTGGTTTCGAGCCAGAAGCAGATGCGCTAAACGGTTGAGTACCTCCTTTGGAGCGGCGTCTGGGGCGACTTCGGTGACGGATGCGCCCGGGTGCACCAATTATAGTTTTGTTATTGCAGTGGCCGGAAAGCAAAAAACAACGAATGGAACTCAATGAAGCCCCGCACAATTAATATGCAAAGCGCAAAAACCGGATTATGCAGCATGGGTTGATGCAAAGGGGGCATCTACAAAAAGAACATCTAATCTATTTTATTTTGGTCTGCGATCATATTCTTTCGGACCCAGAGGGGTTAAGATTCTCAGGATGCTCTCACGGATGCTGTTTGTTGTAAGGCACAGTAATGTGTTTCTTCAATACAACTGTAATCTAAGACGATCCAGTTGTTGGGTAATTCTATCGTCTATTGTTTTGTTTCTCCTTGGCTGTAATGTTTACTTTATAACAGTGCAAAATGTCAAGAATAAGAATATTGTTCCGCCCCTCCTACGGCAAGTGACCCGGAAAGAAATCTAAACCAAATCCTTATCGCCGTCTTATTGACGTCTTGGATTCCGTGCATCCTGGGCTTTGTGATGATGGACAAAAATTAATGATCACCCGAAATCAATGTAAACAGAACTGCGCATTAGGAATGTATCGCAAAATAATGGAAAACCATTCGCCAAACTCAAAACCCGGGCCGAGTCAAACCGAGCAATTTCCCGAGCAGCCTGACAGCCACAATAGGAAATACGGTCATCAGTTACCAACAGTAGTGTAGTTCCGGCCCGGGTCTAAACCATTAAAGGATGCAGGCCCGGACAGGACATTCTCACGGCCGCTCCGCTCCCTTCGGCCGAGTTCGATGATAAATGAAGTAGCGATTGCGACGACAGGAAATCTAAAGAATTGCACACCAGAATTTGCACAACCTTCCTCCGGTCCTGGGCTGCTAAATGGCGTTGCCCTCTTGCGCACTCCGTGTCTGGACCGGAAATGACAACAGCGTGTGATAAATTATCAATTTACTCCCCGTGAGTGTTGTAATAGCGGCAGCAGTCGGAGTCGAAAAAAAGTAAAAATAATTCCGGTTCGGAACAACAACCGAACCGAATGGGGTCCTTGCAGAAGGAGGAGCGTACACACAGGAGCGTAAGGAAGGGAGTGCGAAAACCGGTCAAGTCATTCCGAACAATCTGCAATCGGTCCGGCCCTTTGTCCGGGTTACATGGTCAAGCTTCGCTAAGCGCTCTGGGTGCTGCTCTGGGTTCTCTATTGTTCACCCCCCGGTGGAAGATGTCCTTCGGACACGGAACGGACGGAACCGGTGCGGGGATGGTTTGATCGCCCGAAGAAGTCCGCTTTCTGCGTTGTTTTACACCTAGCGGGCGATCCGGTGCGAGGTCCCGGGACTGAGTGACGTGAAGGAATTATTACTTCCGACTTCACTCCTAACCAAACACACCCGAATACAAAGCTAATACGGGCCCATTGTTTGCCCGGGAACCCGGCCAGGAGCGAGAGAGAGAGAGATTTGTGAAAATGCTACAGATTTTCCAGGGACCAGGGAACGGGCCCTGATTGTTTAGCTTGCGGATTACAACGATCCCTGGTGGGGCTCTCGCTTCTGGAAAAGTCGCCAAAGTAGATAAACAGCATCTCGGCCGACCGGTCTCGGCCATTTTAAGATTTTTTTGGACATAGTTTTCGGGAGTCGCGTGAACCGCGGTTTGAAATCCATGAACCACGACGAATGCATTTTCACACCCAATCTGTTCGGCCGAAGAATGGCCGCGGGTTCGCGGTCGCCGGTGCCGGTTGAGCCGGAAACGGCCTCGGCGGAACCTGATCCTTCTCGCCCGAGTGTTGGGAATCGGGTTGCAAAACAAGAAAACTTAAGCCATCGTGAGCGTGACCGGCAACCGCTGCGACTAATAAATAGCGTAGCGGTTGCGGGCCAAGCGCGACCCGTAAGCCTGGAGGACGAAGCGACCCCCGAAGGTTGTTAGCTATAATTGATTTCCAATAGACAGCCGGTCTGGGTCTGACAGCCCGTGGCCGCGGGTTGGATGCCCGGCTAGAACCGGTTGACATATGCACCATTAATGAGAACGGGAGCAGCGGGAAAACACACTCATCTACGCGACGATAGCACCGGAATTCGGTTCACACCGATCAGGATGTTTATGTCCAGCAATTACATCCAAATTGCGCACTGGATTTGCTATGTCTAAATTGTAAACTATTCCAACTCAACCAGTTTATTGGAAGAATCTTTCAGCCTTTCCAACGATCGACCGCGCGTCTTCCATTTTGTCCTCCACTGTAGACTGGTCCTGCAGCTACCGCAACAACCTTGGTGGTCTCCGGTGGAAAATCGGGTGCTCAAGACACGCGTTTCGGTCCGGACCCAAGCCGCCGAGTGCTGAAGGCCGCCCGGTCGCCAGCAAGGAAACGAGTTTCCACACCGAAGACGACCTCCGACGGCGGCGACGGCACCGCCGATCCAGCTGCGGTTGCCAGCTGCATATGTTGCATTTGCTCCATATTTCACCGTGCGGCCCAAGCCCAAGCATCCCGACGACCCGACCCGAGAGCTGCTCGCCATTCGAACAAATCGAGTGCCCGGTCGCCGCGTGGTGTCCACTTCCTGCTGCCCGGAATTCGACATTTTTCCCCCGTCCGGGGCCCCACCCCGAGGACCCACCCTGTGCTTCTCTCGATTTCGATCGGTTGGCGCATGTTTGTACGATTCAATTATCTTCGCAGCGTGCCAGCGGTGGTTGTTCAATTGAAAAACAGATGGAAATTTATGTTTAACTGTCGTGCATCATATTATGCAGCGGGCGGTTGCGGTTCCGTCGGGGGGCTCTCTCCGGGGTTCATTTGGAATGTTTATCCCGCACCCCAAACCCCCCACTGGAGTCGGAACGGTTCCCACCATTACTGCGCCACCCAATCCCCGTCTGTTTGGTTAGTTAATTTGTTTTATCTTTGCATACGTTGGCACCAGCCCGGTCAACCCCCGGGGCGGCTATCTTCAACAGGACGAAAAAAACGGGTCCGACCGAACAGCGGCACGTCTGTCTGTGCCGGACTCTCGACAGGCGACGCGATCGTGGCGACGAGGACGAATTATCCGGTGATAAATGGAAACTCTTCAATGACCACAAACTCGGTGACAGATGAGACCACCTCGCGTGGCCCGCCGGGGAGGTGGCCCTCGCTCGCTCTGCATAATGGCAAACATGTGTCCAGCTGACAGACACATGAATCAAAGATAATCTACACGATAAATTTCGCTTCCGCTTTTGTTGCTTGCGCACACCCGCACTAATGAACTGAGACCCCCACCCGTGGGAGGGAGAGGGGTCGGATGTCGAGTGTCGAGGGCTCCGAGGACCCGAGTCAGTTGCAGTGCTGCATGAGGCTAGAAAGGCTTGCACCATCGATCGTCACATTTTTTTTTGGTGAACTCAAATTAACTTCGTATGGTGTACGGTTACGGTTAAACGGGTGCCGTAACTTATCGCCACGATGCCTTCCAGATGAGGCCAGCAACTGCAGTGACGTTTTAGTTCGTCATTACGCTTGTTCGCAATCGTGTTCATCTCTTCTTAGAGAGGCAGACCTAAATCTTGAATTACACAGCCCATTCTTTGCTTGTCCTTGAGGCCATAAATAATAGCAAAAGTTCTTTGTGGCACCAATTACGCTGTCCTCTTATTACTGTGAAAGTGACACGAATTGAAAGGGTACTATTCGTGTAACGCACGTTGCATACCTTCAGGCGTATCCGTTTAGACAGAATTTAAAATGTAGCGGAATTGCAAATAAAGAGACAATGATATGGTGTATTAATTATAAGGCTCCATTTATCGACTCAAAAACCTTATGTTGTGCTTTTTTAAGTCCTTAGCGTCGCTTCTGTGACCGGTTGCCTACATTTAGGCGCAACACAAGAATTGAAAATTGTGCGGTTTGTTTAATTTCGTTAAAAGCAAATCACGGCACGGCTCATTCACAGTGCGGTCACGCAAAAACCTGCCAATTCCGCATTAATAGACCATTTGGAGTCATGTCCACAGCGCCACACCCAAGCCCATCACGGCTGTCCGGCTGACGGCAAGATTCACTTTAAAACCATAATCGCATTTCATCGTCACTTGGAGACCGCAACGACCACCGGGGGGAAAAAAACCCCGAGCCGAGCATCGCACGTAACGCGTTTTCATTTTCCGGTCCCCATCCTGCAGATGCGGGGCCCTTGTCAGGAGTCTGAGGTTAACTGTGTCTACGACTTCACAAACACGCACACCCGGCCGGCAGTCGGTGTCCGGACCATCCGGACCGGGCCAATCCGTGTAGGAAGGATATGCACGCACGCGTGGCGCACCCTTCCCGAAGTCCAGAGCACTGCCCCTCGCCGTTCCTCGGGGGAGGTTAAGTGTAAATGATTTATTAATTAATATCTTTTTTCCACCCTTGCGAGCAGGACGAGTCGCCGTACGTACGTGGCGTGCGTGGCCTCGCCTCGCTCGTGCACTACATTCCGAGGGGTTTTTGGGCCGATTGTACTCCCACGTGTGCACCGGAAACACTAGAGCGGTGCTACGCCAGGCACCTAAGCGCGCGAACGTACAGTGGAGTGGAGAAAAGGTAGGTCTATTAATTTGACAAAAGACAGAGTCTAATATAGGAAAACTTAAAATTATATTTACACAGTCTTGCACAGTAATGTTGCTAATGATAATAGACTTGAAAATTGAAACCATAAGCTCCGGCAATCACACATTCACGCCCGTTACTGTCCTCAGGCCCAACTGTACTCGACTAAATGGGTTCTTGGTCCTTCGTTACGCCACTACACATACGCAGCAGCGCAGCGCAATGGTCTCTGACGCGCGTGAACGTGCCGCGACACCATTGAAACATATCCATCATGCGGTCATGTCTTACGAATATTACGATCTAGGGCTCGAAACGTTCTCGGCAGACGGCCGCCAACACAGGTCCAACGGGGCCTCTTTTTTCCCTGCATGACGTGGACCCCTTCTAAGAGGTGAATTTTGCAAACCGGAGCCCATTTCCGCAATATTGCAATCGAAGCAAGAAATACGAGGGCCTGAACTGAACTGCTTGAAACTCTTGAAGCCGCCAGGAGGCCGACAGGATTTGGGGTTGCAAAGGCAGCGAAGGTAACTGAACGCCACTCAGTCAACGCAACGGCGGCAGCCGGGTAAGGTGAGTGCACGGGCGTGCGTGCGTGTTTTTGCTGTATTATTTATAGTGAAGTACCGAAATTGTAATTTTCTCTGAACATTGCCACCCCCCGAGCGATGGGACCCGCGGATGCGAAGAGTGCGTTTGTGGTCTCGTAATCATACACACTCATGACACTAATGGAACGAATGAAAAATAATCGCCTGACGTGCTGGGTGTTCATTTATTAGGGATACGCGGCACCCGGCCAGGGAAGGTGCAATCAATGATGGAACGGATGGTACGGATTGGCTCACTCGAAAGGGGGTCGAGAAATGGGGAAGTTTATTCGAATTTATGAGATAATCATAAAGATATAAACTTTTTCGAATCGACGATAGGAAAACGTACTGTTTTTTATATAAAAATGAGCTCAATTTGAGTGAGAAACTCGTCAAGAGAACATATCAGATAAACGAAACGGTGTTTAGCAGCGTTGCATAACTTTAGGCGCACAGACTCACGATGGCCTTACTCGGTTCTATGATTCCGGCGAGTGATCAATCGGTGTGTTCTGGAATTATGTTCTTATAATTTAAATAAGCAATCATTCTTAACATAGCACCCAATGGGCCCTGCCACGAAGATAACACACCGTAATGTGACTGTGAACCATCGGCGCATAAATCGCCGCTTCGTGAGGGATGTAATAAATTTGAAACATTAACACTCCGGGCGGGCGGTCGCTCCGTCGCCACATAAACCACCCCGGAGCGGAGCGGAGCATCCGTTGTCGAACGTATCGCATTAACGTATTGTTGGGATGCCGTTTTGCCGCCTTTTCATTACCCTATCCATATTTTACGACCCATCATCACTTCTACCACTGATTGTTCGCACCTGCTTCTAGGCCGGTACGGTGCGAAGGGAAAGTCCTAGAAAGGCTGTGAATTTATCGTGCCGCCCCGAAAGCGTGTGGAATGCGTCACAATCTCGCACCGCAATCGGGCGGTTAGGGTAATCTTCTTGGGTGTACTTTTTTCCACGGAAACCATTACTTTCGCTGTCGAGCCATAAAACTTCCCGAAGCTAAGACGCACGGAACCTATACATATTCTCGCTCCCTGTAGTCCATTAAAAAATATGATCCACACCATACGGGTCGGTACCGGGGATGTCAACCGACAATCAGCTCTTTCGCATCCCTCCCGTTCGGGCTCCAGAAGTGCGGTGAGAAATTTTCCGGATACCAACTTTCCTCCGGAAGGTGACGGTGAACACCAAAAAAGGTAGCCCTCTGCGAAGGTACCGCATAAGCCACCTATCGGGCATTGGAAGGAAGGCACAGCATTATGCGGTGCGTCACACATGATGGCCACAGCAGTTTGGCCGCAGCCAAACCGCATCCCGCACTTGACACCGCCCGCCGGCAGCCGGCATCGGTGGTTCAATCGCCTCGAATGACGCAGGGCGGCGACGGCGGTTGACATCCTCCGAGATCCTAACTGCCTTACAGGAACCGGGGAAAAAAACACAGACCCGTGGCCAAGGCAGAAGGCGAAATGTGTCAAGTGAAAGTTGAAACTTTGAGGCGCAACTTCTGGCTGCAGGTTCAGCTCCGGGCCCGTGGGAGGGTTCTTGGCCTCCACTTGGAACGGGTTTCGAATTTCGAAGGAATCGCCCCGGAGACGCGCTAACGTGAAGGACCTGCCCCTCGCCCAGGGCTCATCTGGGTCCTGATTAGAACTATGCTGCTGCGATGGGCTCGGTTTTTTGGTGGGCTGGTGAAAAATTGTCCGCTGTCACATTACTTCGATAAATGACAACCGTTCTCTCATTTCAGTACCCGGGGTTCCCGAAATTGGGAAAAAAGGCGCGTGGAGTGATAGATCTTCCGGGGCTCCCGGGGGCTGGAAGATGTACCGATGTACTACACTTTGCGCAGTTTTGCTCCGGGACGACCTATCCCTCTGGGAAGTTCCTCGTAAAATACTTACCCGCACTATTTGGTCCGGTCCGCCAAGCTGTCAGCGAGTTTGTTGGGTCAGGTCCGTCGGCCTCGGGGCGTGCTAATGATTGCACATTACCGTCGCTACATCCCGGCCATCCCGGCGAGCCGACCATTTGGCACATGTCGTCTTCCTCAAAGGAACCTTCCGTGGCTTCCGTGGCTCGTTACTTCCGCACGGGCCTGTCTCATCATCATTTGTCATACGCGGGATTACTGGGAATGGTGGCTCGGAACGCAGCTCGGAAGGTGGCAGCTGTGAAAAGGACCGCAGAAGGTTTTCCCGTAGGTAGGCCCACCACCCGGACGGAGCCCGGCAGTTGACAAATGGAACTCATCAGCGGCGTGGGCGCAGCCAGCAGCCAGACAAGCCGCACGCAAGCCCCCGAAAAGGTCAGCCTGGGACTGATGGTTTTAATTGACGTTTTATGATGGTTTATGGTGGTGGTTTTCCGAGAAGCTCCGGCCTGCGGTCCCCGGGAGGTGTTGTGTCGCGCGAGTGTTAACCGAGAGTTTGACACGTTAATTCACCCCACGTCACTCGCCCGGGTGACACTCCCAGCGCCGGATGTGATGCCCTGTGAGATGATAATTCTTTTCTTTTCCCATTAACTTGTCTGCTCTTCGCAGGGCGCAAGTTGATACTCTGGGCGCACTCTCCTTAAGAGATGCTAAACTTTTTCATATGCTTATTTATGGATTTATCTATTTACGCTCCGAGAGGGAAGACTCACTCATTTGGAGAGTTCTTTTCATTCTATTGCCATACTTTTCTTCTTCATTAAATTATTTTTTTTATTTAATTTCACTTAACTTCATTGTGTTTTTCTCCAGCATTATTAATTGAAATGCGAGCCAAAGTAAGGACAAAGCATAACATTGTTCAACACGAGGCGCACCGGAGAAGAAAGATTTAAAATGAAAGCGGACATTGGCCCCCCGGCCACCGGAGAAACATATTTTCCATCCAATCAAAGCGGGAATTAAAAAATTATCTTCGAAATAAAATTAAAAGCCCCGGGAATCGGCGAAGGCCCTTCCGGAAGGAGGCGGATGGACCGGAAAATCAATCGCTTTTCATTGCGACTATGCGACACGGTTCAATGGTGAAAATAATTCGGCTCGTCTCAACAATGCGCCGAGGTCGCGTGTCCGTGTCGCGTCAGGACATCAGTCGTCCGGCGGACCGAACCGAGGCTCAATCACAAATCGACGCACCCAGGTCAGGGTGGCCAGCAGCAAGATGTGGATTTCCGAGCCATCTGAACGGAAACGGGCAGACGGTCAGGCAATCAGCGGATATGATTTTTCCGGCACCAATGATGAAACATCCAGCCGAAAACCGGCCCGGGGATCCGGGGGACCCATTTATCCATTTTTGAATGGGTTCGCGCTACCCTTCGCAAGCCGTTTTGTGAATAATTCATCGCTCGATTCGATTCGAAGTGGCAAAAAGTGGGGCCCAATGGCCGAGACACACGGAGAGTCTTTGGCCGGTTATCGGCACCACCAGCGGGCCCGACCGTGCGCAGGAGATAATTCTATAATTTTGCACTGAAATTATAATCGGGATTAATTTTTCATACCCCAGACGCCCCGAGACGGGCCCGAGTCGTTACTCACATGGCCCCCTAAATGGGTGCGCAGCAGCAGCAGGTCGTTGGACGCATGTAAAGTTTTAATTTTTTCCGTTTTCAAATTTTCCCATTAAAGGACCCCTTCTGCTACGCACTGTCGCGCGCTTCTGCTGGGTTTCCGGCCTTCCCGGGTTCCATTATCGGGTGGCGGGAACCGAAGGCTGCGAATTAAAAAACCAACTTATTTTCATTCCGGTCGGGTTCGGTTCGTCCGGTCTCTTTCGCTCCATAATCCGCTTCTCATTTGTATTAATTACGGTCGAGTTAAGTACAATCACAAGATAGCCATCGATTTGCAACGCTGCGGCCGACGTTGGGGTGGCCACCGCCGAAGACTTACAATCCGCTCGTAAAGCAGGCGTCACTAACAGGATAAAAAGCATGTTTCATAACCGACCATCATGGCACTGCGACGGGTGTCGTTGTTTCGGGCCAACACCCAGCGCCAAAAAGGAGCTTGCATCGGGCATTACATTGCGGATGTTGCAAAAAATTGTAGAGTGTTCGCAAATTATTATTATTAATATAATTAATTTAACGTTATTTAATGAAAAACAATACAGAAAATATTAATTATGTGATGTAATTAATGTTCGCAATGTTTTAAGCCCATGAGTATGGCGTTGGAAGCTAGTCCGCCCGGTGCATGGGTGCGTTGAACCGAGAAGCACCGAAGCCAACCGTCCGCAGACGTTGAGGGAACAGCTGAGGGCTTCCCGATCGCAAACCACGATAGTAGCGCAACGCAATGCTCATTGGCAATAAGGTACGGTTGGCTGTTTTGTGGCAGCATATACGCAAGTCCCTCCCCTCGACCAACCCAGGCCCAGATTTGGCTCTCGAAGTCGAAGGCAAATTCATCAATTTCCACTTCAGATTGATCGCTTGAAATTGAAAATCCATTTGAGAATTACTTTCGGCGCTCGGCACCCTCGCGATGACTCATTCGGCGAGCGGCATAAAAAAAAATAACAACACGATCCTAAATCGAAAGACACCTTCCGGTTGGTGCCGTTCCCTTCGCGTCACTCTCGGGGCTCAGGGATTATGTCGTGGAAAATCGGAGGGTCCGAAACCGAAGGTGTCGCGCCGCGTCCGTTTGATCGAAAACTTTTCTCCGGCCCCGGAACGTACGTCACTTTATTTCCTGTTTCCGGATAGCGATCTCGGATTACTTTCGGCGGTGCCCGCTTGTCCCACCCCAATCGGAAAGTGAGAGCAATTCCAGTCAAGTTTTCCCCAGAGGAAAACTTGTCTTACTGGCCCGATTTGGTGGCCACATCCCGCTGCAATCCTGCGGACCGAAATGCGGGCTCGAGATGGACAGACGATCGACGTGGAGGAAAAAAAAAACATCACAGACCGACATCAGCACCGTGCCGTGCCGAGGAGGCCTGAACTTTGCTCTCGAACCATCACCGGACAGGACATTTGAATCACGTGGGCCACCGCGGGCAACGGGCGGTAGGGGGGCGGGCACGGCACGGGACGAAAACTTCTCCGGCACTCCGGAAACACGGGCGCAAGTGAAAAGCTGTGAAAATGGGAAAATTTATGAGCTTGATTCCGGGCGAGCTCTCTTAATCTATTTTTGAAACATGGCCTTAAAGCTTAAACGCAGTGTAATGCCGAAGCACTTGCCCCGGGAGAGCCACGGGGACGGACCGAATGATGAATGTCTTACGGATGTAGTGAGCGACTCTTCGTGTGGGGGGCCGGTGGTCCGCCAAGCCTAGGTCCTAGGGGAGCAGCTGAAGGAGGACAAAAAGGTGCTACTCAGCGAATGTGCCTCCGGTTCTGTTGGGTTCTTTCTCGACAGCGTGGACTTGGGATGGGATTAAATGAAGTGCACAGTAGTTGTTAAATTAATATAAAAGTTGCCTTAGTTTAGTAATTGAATTGGCTTAATTAATTCGTTAAATGTTAAACGAAAGACAAGAATCATTACGTAATAGAACAAGTTCTTTCACTAATCATTCGTTGACAAAAGACCGAAAGCAATTGGCAGCTCATCTCCCTAAGGTCGTACAAAAATAAAGTTACTTAACTCGCTTCAACCAAAAATGAAGCCATTTCCGTTCGACGCAATAAAAATCCCTCCCCTGATGTAAATGAACGGAAGGAAATGAATGAGAAAAGAGATTTTCATACGGGAGAAATCGGCGCCTCATGGCAGCTGCCTACCCCAGGACTCTGGCACTGGCTCGGGCAACGTACGATGGGCCCACCTCGTGGCCCACCGGCGGGCCAAATGAATCACAGACTCCCCGAGGCCCAAAACACCCAACTCAAACTGCGGCGGCGACGGCGGCGGCACCCGGGGAAAAGTGAGAATATTGATGACAGAATAAATTTATTGAAATAAATTAAAGATATTTGGCCCGATACCGATACACCGGGCTACGGCGATGGCGGAAGTTCCTCCGTCGGAACCGGAAGCGGTGCGACACTCGCAATCGTAAAGGAACTCGAGGAGCTCGATCCGCACGGAAAGGAGCGCGGCGCACACTGTCACGTGTGGTGCTGTCATGTTAAGTAGTTGTTAACACGTGTTGCGTAGTGTTAATGATTTTTTATCGCACCCCGAGTTTAGAGCCGACCGACATTTCGGGACCATAAATTTAGTCTCAAAATGCAACGCGAGAGAAGATCGTGCGGAGTGCGCGAAGCATCCGTCCTCAGTGATGCTTAGGGGCTCAGTCTTGGCCTGGCTATTTTGGGAGATTGTTTAAAAATTTTTTTATCACAATTTTCGCTTTCGAAATAATTTTCAGAAGCGGTTGGGACTGGCCTATTCCGGTCGCTTCTGAATAAAATCATCAACGAATCAATTTCAATCTTTGTCTTCTCTGATTACACATTTTGAAGTCTGAAATAATTAAATTAAAATTTCCTTAGCTATATGTCTGAGTCAATATATTTTAACAAATCAACGAATGAATAACTTTTTCGCGATGCGAAGCAATGTTTTAATGAGTCCGATTTTTATCAAATTTGGCCACAGGTTTTTTTGATCCAATCACCGAACGCTTACAATGAAACCTTGCCTGCGGCATATCCAGTGATGCACTTGGCTACACTCTCCCGTTTAGGCCCTTGATGTCTATGTTATTGTCTATTTTTGTCAGCCCAACGTAAACCCGAAACTGCCAACAATGTACCATCGAAACCAAACACTTCTGGTCGGCGCATCACTTCAAAGGGAAAGAGGGAAAAAAGCGGCTCCTTCCTCAAAGTAAACCACCCGCCCGGCCGCTCCCGGGCTGGAGAAGCGGCACGAACGCCGGAAATTTATGAGACGTGGCGTCAAAGAAACCGTAACTCGCGGGACCGACCGGCCCGAAGTTTATCACTTTCGTAAGAACGCCGCGGCAGTCCTTTTGGCCACAAGTTCAAAAGCGGCGCACGCACTGCCCGAAGGGCCGGGAAGTTTTTGATTAGAAAACCGGTTAATTGAGGATCCCGGACTGGGGTCGGCGATAAGGCGAGAATGCCCCGCTCTATAGAGACATCATAAAATCGACGACTTCCAATAAATTTTCCCGCCCGGTTCCTGGTGGCGAGCGCGAGGCACCAACATTAGACCAGAGGGCAGAACAAGAGCGGCGTCCAATAATCGGCACGGCGTCGTCGTCGCAGCATAACAAAGCGAACCGTACCGAAGCATAAAAGGCCCGACCGCGAAGAACCGCGTTAGAGATAGAGAGAGAGAGAACCGGAACGGAAGAGAACAAACCGACCGGGATCTTCCGTTGAATGTGGCCAGACGAACAAAGGTGTAGAAAAGGAGTTCTTTAGCAATCACGACGCCGGCCCCGAAAGCGCACGGGCAACATAATGTTTTCTTTTTTTCCACTTCACTTGGCTGCCGTTTATAGATGGCAAAGAAAGGGTTCTTACCTGTGCTCACGACCGTATTGCTATCGTGAGCAATCCTCAACATCGTAATCATGTCTTTATGAGTTCTAATTGACGTCGTAAAATTTTTAATGAAAACGATCTCGTTCGCCTGGCAGCGCAACCATTAGCGCTAAGTGCGGGCCGACCTGGCCGACCGGAGCCGAAACGTGGCCCGCGGGACCCGAGAGAGAGGATGAAGTTTGATTTCAAAATCTTGATTTGACAGTGTTGCTTATTCGAGCTCGGCACGCCAGGCGTGCCACGGACATTAAGCCCACATTAAGCCGCGTAATAAGCCACGGTTCCTTCCGAGACCGCGGTCCTCGGCAAATGCACGGCGCTCGGCTGTTGCATCACCCGACACGGCAGCGAGCGCTATTTGACGCCTCGTTGAGGTCGGGTATCTCACGAGAAGCACGGTATGCCAATAACTAGACAAACGTACATATCGGCAATTTTCCAGAAAATTAACCACGCACGGACTCCGGCACTCCAGCGCAGCACGGACCGGGGACGAGGTGAGGTGTGAAACAATGATGCGCCTTAACGCGTCCGGCCGTAAGACGTGGGGGTCGGCAGTCGGAAGTCGGTGTAAATTGATTATGTTATCTTCCGACGCAAAGGAAGGTTGCAGTGCCGGTGGAACGATGCACAACTCGAGAGTCCCGAGCTTCTGTAGCAATTAATTTACGGAATGAAACGCTTGTCTCGGGAAATTATGGACACTTCCTGTATCCTAGCTTAGAGAAATAGGCATCGTAGGCAAGTTTCAGGGTGTTTGCATAGTGATGCGACCCATCGAAGAACTTGCCCCGAGAGAAAGTTTGTAACCTCATCTTTTTTGAGTCAATCGGTAGGGATCCTGTGTTGCATGTTGCATACCTTCAGGGGCTTTTTCTAATTTTAACGATACGAATTAATACGCAGATTGACTACTTCTAGTTAATGTTCCGGATGCCCATTGTTGGTGGCATACAGCTCATCTGGCCCCAATACATTCGCCAACATTCAACTAATTCTTTTTGATTTTATGTTTTGATTTCGGAATGGCTTATCGTGTAGTTTCTTCCAGTTATCACAGCTTATCCACGTCCGGTTCTATAAATACGCCCCGGTAGAAGTAGATCGCTGCCCCAGAACCGTCCCAGCCAAGCGCCCCGGCTTAATTAATCCGGAATAATGATTATCAAACGGAACGCCGATGCAGAACGAGAATTTAACGATCCGATTTATGGCCATCGGCGGCTTTCTCATCTTCGCCGTCCATAGCGATAGCGAGATCAAACGCATTTCACCCCCCCGGGGGAAAACAGAAAACAAAAGTATGGGAGAAAACGCTTCTCGAGTGGAATGCCGCCTTTGGCTGGTAGCATTTCTCTTTTCAGAACGCTAACAATCTTGCCCGAGCTGCCCGGGATCCCAACCCGAAATCATCGAATCGATTAAGTGTTCCAGCCCATCAAGCCAGGTCCGAGCGTGGAGAGTCCATAATTTACAATTGGTTCCACGATTCCCGGCTCCGGAGCCAGCTCTATTTAGTCAGGAAACGTAAGAATCATCGATTTGTCGCACTTCTTGCGCCACGCACTGCACACGCGTCCGAAAAGGGGTTAAATAAATACACACCCATAACTCCGGACCGACTTTCTCTCCGGGCCATCCGGGTCCGGTCTCATATAGCACCGACGGATGCGCCGGATAAGATTAGAATCTCCACACTTAATTGGATTGGACTCTTGGAACAAATGACGGGACCCGTTCGCGCGAACCGCTTTCAACTACCACGCCTATTTCAAGGTCCCCGAAGAACCCGGAAAAAATGGAGATTAAGGATGCGTTGAAGCCCTTCCGAAGGGACTTCCCTCTCCCTCTCTCTATCAACCGTAACACCGGATGAATATTAATACCATCACCTGCGAACCACGGCGACAAGCGCCGACCGGAGCGCGGAAGAACTTCGCCTCTCGCCATTACTTTCCGGCCTAGGGACACATCAAAGCGCGCAAAACCCTTCGACTGGTGGACGCGGCCCGACCCGTCACGCCGAAAAAAGAAGACGTTGAATTAATTAAAAATAATTTTCACCGTTTGCGCGCCACCGTAATTAGCGGGCCGACCGACCGAAAGGCGGCTAATGCGCATTCCCGGTACCGCCGGGCGCCGCTGGGAATATCAATTCGACGCCGTCGGCCGGTTTTCCCCCTTTTCGGCACTTAAAGTTTTTTTTGCGCTGGCCCTTTCGGTTCGGTTCGGCGGTCCTCTAATCCCTGTGGGAAATCCTGCGGGGACCGGTCGCTGCCGAATGTCGAATGTGCATCACACTTGAGGTGTGGCTCGAGGTCGAGGTCGGTCTCCGGGGAGCGTCCTCCTTGGGCGGCGTGTTTTTGGGACAACTGTCGATCCTGCGTGGTGTAACCGGGAGGTCCCCCCGGAGGGAATTCGCCGGCATGCCAACGATTGCCATTAGCGTGATGGCGACAGGATTTTAGTGCCCTCGGGCGATACATTGGCGGCCACCTTAAACATTCTATTATCCCACTCATTTATCACGCCATTTCGGGGGACCGGAGCGGCAGAAGATGGATTGGCGGCGGGGGCCCCGAATGATGGATGGATGGACCCAGGGAGCACCGGGAAACGGGCTGGCATATTGCAATTACACCTGCAATTGCTTGCGGCGGCAACACCGGATTATCCGTTTACGGCGAGATTAATTTGACCGTGGCCGTAGTTGCCCGTTCGAAATCCATCATAAATGAAACGAATGGGCCCCAACCCGCAGCAGAACAAATTTGACACTTATTAATCCTCATTGTCGTAATGGGGCAAAACTTTCCAGGCCTTAAATGCGTTGGGCTCTCAACTTGGAGAAGAAGTCCTATAGTAAAGAGAGAAGAAATTAATGGAAGTTGTTCCTATCGTAAGCGATCTGGAGCTCCATCGACCACAACGTGCTTCAGTTTTGGCCGGAATGGCTTCTACCTTTTGAGTGTGGTCATTGTAGTATTCATTAACAGTAAATCAGCAATCACATTTTCGATACGTTCTACCTCTTAAACCAGATTCGAAATAACCACCAAATTAATGTTGAATTGAAATGGCTTTAACCGAAAATGAACTTGCCGCGAGTTTGAAACAGCCAAGAACGAAACAATAGACACGTCGGCGCTATAAAGTAAACCACCCTTGGTCTCTCTCTTGGGCTGGGCTAGATAAATAATTGAAACTGATTCCACCGTAAAATAAAATGTAGTAAAGGAAAAACCTTCCTAAACAAGCTCTATCATGATGGGACCAAAACACGAACGATAACCGCCGTAAGCATAACGATTATCGTAAATTCATTTGCATTACCGTGTTACGGGCCCGTCCCCGAAACGGGTGTGCTTAGCGGGCACCGGCCACATTAATGCACCGGCGCCCACTCCGCAGGAAATGCAGATAACCGATAAACACTGATTGATTCAACCTGAAACGTGAGGACATCTATTTTACAATCCACTGAACCGACACTAACGGGTGTTGATGAGCCCGGACGCCCGCATCATAATTTTTGTCCCACGGCCGCGCTGGCCGGATCGTCCTTGTCGCTTATCTGCCCGACGCCCCGTCGCCGGGATGATTTGCTGACGAAGATGGGCCGTTCACTTAGTGTGGCTTAACGGCCCGGGGTAGTGAAGTGATGGCCTCGGGTGGTAATATATCACCCCGGGTCGGTTAACTTCCGGGGGCCCATTCGAAGCGGAAGTGGATCAATACCGGGCCTGCAGTCGCTCGGCTCGGAATACATCACTCGCGCCACGTATGTGCTACATCATTAGCTATTCCGAACGTGGCAGCGGCCCCGTCACCGGCAACGGATGCAGTAATGCGTAAAGGTTATTAAGCGGGCTTATGATATTGAATTTTAATTAATTTGTTTTAAAATGGAAATTCAATTAGCCTCACGATTGGCCGGGGCGCCGCCGCTCCATCGTCGCTCGCTCTAATCAAACGGTCGATTACAACGGTCGCTATGCTGCTGACCGGCTGCAGCCGGTCCCGGTGATTCCTGGAACGCACCGCATTAGCTAATGGCGATGCACGTGATGGCGGTATCGATACGCAGTACACCTGTTTGACATTAAAATTTGACATAATCCAGTCGGTGCGGTGCGGCCACCGGACACGAGACGCGCTTCGTCTGTCTAATCATCAATTATGCAAAACTCGAGTGAAGTGACTTTTTGTCACCACGTGTCGATCGGTTAGGCAAACAGGGGCGCAATTAGAATGTCCAACTGTCCACTGCATTGCCGTTTGGCGTGATTAGCGTTTGTGATTGTTGAACCAATTTCAGTAAAGTTTGGAAGGAGAAACTGAAGTTTTTTGATGGCCCTATCAACCCAGCGAAAGCACAGTCAGTCGGTCGCGACCGGCCAAAAAAGAAAGAAATAAAGCTATCCCCAGGAATGCAACCATCCTCTCCCTCCGATTGACATCCTCAGCGTGTAAAGTCCTTGTTTGGCGTCAAATTGAACAACTTTCCGCCACCCGAAAAATCCGCGTACCAGCCGATGGCGGGAACCGCACCGAAAAAAACGGAATGAACCCATTTAACCCACATTTTCGGAAGGCACGGAACCGGAAGCGAAGCGCGAAAAGTGGTGAACAACCTGCCGGAAACAAAACAAAAAGGACAGCGCCGTCTCGGGCCGGCCCCGGAGCTATATTGGCATTCCGTGGCATCCCACGGAGGTCAATCATTCGAGGTGTGGAACACGGAATTCATTTTAACTCAATTCCATCATTAATATTTCCACTTGCCACACACGGGGCCGACGAGGCGAACCCAAAATGGCGGAACGCACCCGAAAACACAGGAAACTCTGTTCTATTTTTCTCTGTCCGTCCCATAGACGGGAGAACCTTTCTCCAGCGACGGCACACTGGAGTATGATTAATGTTGGCCACCGTCCACTGCCGTTCACCCGCCCGGTCCGGGGCGACAGATTTATGGCATTTTATTTCACCTTATTCCGATGCTTTTTTTCTCGATACGACCGGAGCCTCGAGTTTTTATTTCGAGTTCGAGCTCCCCTTCAATGCGATGTTGCTTTACGACTCCGACCCGTTATGATGATGCTTTTCCCGAAAGCTTCACCATCTTACCCCATGGTGGCGGTGGCTTATGGGTGGAACGATTTCGGATGGGTCCAACAGGCCTCCGGTGTGGCGTGTTTTTGGCAACGTCAGCCCGGTCAGCCCGGGCCCCAGGGTGGGCCCCTAAATGACGGACACTTTCGGTGTCAATGTTTGGGCCCCAAAATTTGCTGCCCCATGCTGCCCGGGAACGGATCACCGGATACTTTGAAAAGGGTTCTGGGACCCAGAAAAGGTTCCGTCCGGTTCGACGTGGCCCACAGTTTGACCCATAAAGCGATTACCCATATCACAAATCATTGCATCTAATCGCAGACGCAGATACGCCCTCCGGGAAGGTGTGCGTAATAAAACCCATAAAATCGCACACGGGACTGGCTTCACGGTTCATCACACGTCACGCAGTCGGCGATCCGGTTGACAAATGTGCGAATTTTGGTACTTGAAACGGTAATGCGGGGTCAATATTAATCATCGGCGAGAGGGGGGCCACATTGTTTTGCGAAAAGTTTGCACAAATGACCTCAGCCTGTCGCTGTTTTATTTGGTAGCAGCAAGACTTGAAAAGAGCCATTCATCCAACAATAAAATTCCTAGCGTTATGCTCTTATGTTGCTCTTCAAATAATGTCATCCTAACTTCATCGATTTATTGTAATTAATAATAGAACAAGAACTGTGTCAGTGCGCAATGGTACTCGATGGGAAACATCCTTGAAGGTGTTCGACGTCCATCGAATCCATAATATGCTTGGCTCGTTGTAATTACTGTTTCAATTCCATAAACGATGCTTTATGCGCATGCTAATCAACATATGGCTTCGAGCCCACACGAGGAGCATCTTAAACCCCCCCTCAATCCTTCCCCTGCTAATCCGTGGACGACATGGCCCTAGAACCCACTCTGACTCGGCTCAGTCGATGCATAATACCGAAACAAATATGTGTTGTTTGAGAGAGTTTCTTAGCGTAATCCTTTCCGCCTCGTGGCTTCGGTTCGGTCACCGTAACCAATGCCGAGCCCATCATGTCCTACACGCTTATTAACTAGCGTGCGACCAGGCGCCCGTTACAACGTAGCAGTAACTGCGATAAGGATCAGCCGGCATGTCCTGCGAAGCATCTAATCAGCGCCCGGCCATCGGCAGTCTCTCGTCTCCGGTCCGGTAAACAAGGGAAACGTGCCAGAACATCGACGCACACATCCTGTCGATTATCATATTTCACTCCGTGGGAGAAGCAGGAGCGTCATTTCCTCGTTGACCGACTGAAGTGTCGAGCTGGCTGGTTACCGTCCTGGCCGAGCCGTGTACGTGCCTCGAGAGTGCATAATTATGCATAGGGCCACGGTGCACCGGCTGCGCTCCCGGACACCGCTCTCCTCCGTGGTTTGCCCCGTCACAGCTTCTCGGAGCGGAAAAAACAGAACTGCGCCCCAGGGGCAGGCGCTCGTCTCGAGAGTGACCTTCTCGAAAAGTGCAGCCGGCAAGCAAGCAGGGAACGTGCTTTCAATTGGCGTGGCCGTAAAGCTTGTTTCGTGTGGGTCTACGGGGCTTGACAGTAACGAGCAAAGTGGACCGCTCCTAGAGAATGTCCCGGAAATCGGTGTCACGGGTAACGATTGAAGCACAACCTGTTTTATGAGGCTGTACTTTGATTGGTTCCCTTCGAAAAATACACCTAAAATTGTTTCTTCCATTAAATCTTTGTTACGATTTTTAAACAAAATAATAAGATTATGAGCAATGATCAAGAAGTACACGAGACTCGAGATTGTCCAAACTTCAGGACGGGAACAAGAAGTTGTGTGGTAAGAAACGGCGATCCAGCGCGAGCCTGTGGCTTTGTTCGCTCCGACACCAGGCGGGTTGTTTACATTTCTCATTCACCGTTTCACTTTTAGGCGCGCAACGATTTCCGCCCATTTTTCCATCTTGGCCCGACCGGTACCTCCTCATTCTCTCGCGACGGGCCATTGGAGGAAGCTTTCAAACCGCTCCTTTCAATGGGTTTCCTCCATTCAGCGAAATTAATTGTACGCCAAATATTGGACTTGGATGCCCTGAAATTTGATATTATTTATTCATCCGCGCGACATACAGAACAACCGACACAGGCGAGAGCATAATAGCAAATCACAGAGCCATGCACCGTGCCGGAGCCAGTTCTCTTCCGCCCAAGGCGAACGCAACCGCGAAGACGCGAACGTATTGTCCTGGCCGAACCGAACCTGGCCCGTTAGAATCCTGACGGTGGTGGTTTGTTGAATGGTCCCCTTTCGTGTGCTTGGTCCTGCATTGTTGTTCCTCGTCTTACACGTGCACGTGGTTTGAGGGTCTACGGTAAAGAAATCCTCCGATTGCTTCCGTTGTCTGGCAATCCGTCGTAGACAGGAAGCGGCTCGTATGGTGTGCCCCAAGCGATAGTGTCTAGTATTTCTTTTTTCCAGAAATGAAAAATGTTACTTAAATTTTAATAGGTTTTCAGACGTTTCATTTTAAAGCACTGCATTGTGATGGATTACAAACCAACGGCAATTTTAATTTCAATTTTCCGCCAGCCTTTAAGCTCACCCGACAATAACCCCGACACTCTTTCTTAATTCACACATTACGGTTCGTTTGAATGCAGTTTACTGTCATTAACATATTTGTCGTACGCAAACATTGGTTAATGCGCAACCATCGGGTGGATGAAACTTTTAATTTCTTTCTTAGAAAAGGCACACCATTAACGGTAAAGGCCGGTGTGAAAAGCGCACACCCAATCAGACGGATCGCCGATTTAATTGGGAAAACATTAAAAAAAAGTTGCACCACGGCCCGATTTCAATTACAATAACACTCGTCACGCAACCATCAACCCAATCAACAGCCGGCCGGCCAGGTCGGCAATCATAATTTGCATACAAATTGAAACGGTTTTATGTTAACAACGGCTCCTGCTGGGGCTGCTGACGTTCCGCCGGAGCTCTCCGAATGGTTTGGCCCACTGCCAAGACCGATAAATAGTTGAGCACTTAAAATCGCGCGCGCTTAAAACCCGCCATTTCGCGTCTGCTGTAAATGGGGCTGTTGCGTTCAGCACAAGGAGCCAGCCATTAAAGGGCCGCAGATTGTTTAATTGCCATACAACGCCACCGCGTTATACCGGTTACGCTGAGTTTGCACAAAAGTTTCAGAAGTTACCCATTTGCCCTATCGCAACAACAGCGCGTTGTTGGGTGAAAAATGTTATCATTAAAAATATGAACACATTAACGTAAACCTCAGCTCGCCGGATCGCCGTCGAAACAATCGCGCTCCGGTGCAGCTGTGGCGCCGGGTTGCATTATGGTGCACCGCTGAGTCGCTATCGCCACGGCCTCTATTTATCGTCTCATTTGTCACCACCTGCAGGGCATCCATTCGCTGACAGGCCGTCCACGCCATCGCACGCCTCATAACCACCTCACTCTAAACCCTGAACCGCGCCGTGTAATGTGCAAACGTGGGGCCGACCCGAGCCCGATAAAAACAAAACCCATATTCCGCTCCGAATCGAAAGCTCGCCAACGATGCTGGAATGTTGGGGCGTGCCGTGTCATGGGGCCGACGGGACATCGCTTCTGGGGATATGAAAATTATTTTCCGTAACTGCCCGGGAACTCACCGGGAATGATGTGGAAACGAATTGAATTTTCGCTAATCTCTCCAGCATCGCGCGAAAAGTGCTCCCTCGGGCGATCTCTCTCTCTCTCTCTGTCCCTTTCTCTTTCGAGGACCATTTAGTTCTCATAAATGGGTTAAATAGTGGCCGGGTAGTGGAATGCGATAAACGAGACACAAAAACGGATCGTTTGCATGCTTTCAGCACATTCAGTTGGTGGTTAAATGAGTCCAATTGGCTTGAAATTGTTACGATGATTTTATTCGCAGAACAATTTCATCAATCTGCTTGGCCGGATTCTTGAAATTACTTCAAAACGTAGAATGTTTAATAAATTCTCATCAAAACATCTGTAACAAACTCTGAACTAAATCATTCACTTTAGAAGACATCGAACTATTAATATCCTGAACAAAATTGGAACTATTTGACACGTGTACCGTTTTGATACATTTTAAATGGGAAATGCTCTGCCCCATAACTTGACTTCGACGTGACTGCCCGAATATTCATTGAACCCTTGTCTACCTCACCACCAGACTGGCGCAGCTTTGTCCCCCTTCGATACCCACCCAGCTCAGCATCGCTCGCCTAATCCTGCATCATAAATCGAACTCCAGACGTTATCCTTGCGCCCCGAGCACCCCCCGCACTTCAGCCTTCGGGGGAGCGATATACTTTAAATAAACATAGCGACTCCGGAACCCAGCTGGTCCGAGCAGCGGTTCCATCGCTGACCGAGCCAACCGAGCAAGTATGAAACAAGGCGACAAGACACCCAGGCAATGACATCTGTCTAGAAAATTATCCTCCTCCTTCGGAGCTTCGGGCTCCGAAAATCTCCACCGTTGGCAAGGCCGGGCTACCGGTGCGCCGGCCGGAACGCCATCCACTGTCTTTTGCGGAGCCTATTAGTGCAAATTACCAACTTCAATTCCAGCTCGTCGTCCGTCTTCGGCTCAACGTGAGGCTCTCGGGTTTCAGGTGCCACCGCCAGCAGGGTTGCAGAAGAGAGCCGTGGCGGGGTTTGGTGTGCGATCAGACACGAGACATCATCGGGACCGGGGCCCAGGATGGCTTATCTTATTGGCCGTACCTTAGCTTTATGGCTTTTTCTCACTTTATCAACCGTTTTCGCACCGTTTCGCCGCACTGCCAGAGGATTCTGTATCAATTTTGTCTCATTTTGCCGCCGACAGTGACCGACCAAATTGGCGAACGCACTTTTCGCTGGCCCGAAACGATGTAAGACGATTAAAATGGATTATCAACACGTAACGAGTTTCCGGCCAGCGTTTCCGTTCCAATCAATTGATTTACGAGAATATTTGGATGATTTACGCGAACCTTTTGATAACCGACGGGACCGGTGAGAGCGTCGCTCTAGGAATTCCAAACTTCCAAGGGGCGTTTTCTTCGGCCGTACGGCAACAACTTCGGCACATCCTGTGCCGGAACGCAAAACGACCCAAAATCCGACCCCCATTCGAACCCCAGGGTCCGGCGCCCAGAAGGAGTCGTTCTCAGTCCGTGCCCATCCTATCAAATGATTTAATCAAATCGCTGAAAATTTATTGCATTTAATACTAGTCTAGACTGCATGTACGAGAAGTCGTTAGCCCCGCGCACCCTTTCACACCCTCCTTCGGCTGATCCCAAACCGACGGCTTAAGCCCGCGGCGGCAGCAGGGCCTAAACTTGCCATCCTAGACGCGGGCAGGGTTTCGAATCGACTACGACTTCCGGTTTTAGCGACTTGGAAACTTTGGAAGGAAGTTCCCTAGCCACCGTGCCCAGAACTCCCGACCATTCCCCGGTCGGCCCTAGGCGGGTTTAGAGAATCGAAGCGAAGATAGTTCACTGGAAGTGAACGGATTCAATTCCGGACCTTTACGGGTGGAGCGGTTGATTGTGAGGGGTAAATGTCGAAAATGTATCAACCACACACACGCAGACACCGGTCGGTCGACCCTCATTTTTGGCCAAGGGACCTCCGCTTGGGCCGTTCGCAGTAAAACGGTTTTACCGGAAAAGTGAACATTACTGCGGCTATTTTCACTTGCGACAAGCCGGAAAAAGGAAAAGGAACAAAAGCAACGGAAAAAGTAACGAGCCTGGCCAATAATACGCAGCGGCACCACAGACGGAGTTGAGAACGGTCCAATCCGACCCTCTTTTGGATGGACAAAAAACAACATTCCAATGAAAGGATATTGGCCGAACGGCCACCACCGTTTATCGGCCGGTGGATGGAATGCGATAAATTTCCCGGGGAAAACGGCAGAGATCCCTCACATGGACGCCGGGGGGGGGGGGGGGGCGAATGGACTTACGGACCGTCCCCGCGGTTTTCTGGTCGGGTTACCGCAACTCCTCCGCCGGTGCAATGCCGGGCGGAAGAAAGGATTTAATAAGCACAATAAATTTGCATAATAATTGCCGAGGAAATTAGCTTGTCGAAATCGGGTCCTCGTAAATCTTGTGCCGGTTCCGAAAAATGCAACGGGTGGTTCCTAAAGACCTGGCCGCGTATGTTTGTCTGTGTGCCGGTGACCCACAACCGGATTGTTGCACTGATTTGGGCCGTGATTGGAAGTAAGGAGCCAGGCAAAAGTCGACCATGTTTTGTGAGTTCTACGAAAGATTTTAGAGATCCATTTTTGAAACAAGCGCAAAAAAACGAACTGTTAATTTGCATAAAGTTCCACATCGCAAAAATGTGGCAAAAATGATGCTCATTTGGGCCTGGACGGCAGTTGAAAGTTCTTCGAACCCTTCCAAAATGTATCCCAGAAACTTTAATATCGCTCGGCCGCCTGCCGATTGTTGAATGGCGCTGATATTATCTTATTGCTCCGACCGACCCGTTGTCACACGAGAAGGGGCACTAAGAAAGGTCAGCATAATCCTTCCGCGAATCGCCATTCGGGGGCCGGGCCCCGGTGGGCCCCATTTATTATTGATTAACTTTAAGCCGCACCAACCCGGGCGAGCATAAAGCCGTCAATCCGTCTTATAGCCTCTTCCTTCCGCTTGGCCGGTGTACCTGGTGTGCTGGGAAAGGATTGGATTTTTTCTTGCCGCCCGGCCCTGGTGGCCGATCCCCGAAAATAGCGTGTTCCATAATGCTGCATTTATAATTTGGGTATCCGAAGCTTTCTCACTCGTGCCAAACGGCCCTCCCCTAAGCCCTTCTGCCCGCGATGGGCGCGATCCCGAGAGCGACTTTTGCGCCCCAGTTTTGTTGAGTAATGTGACCGTATCAGAAAATACGGCTCGGAAAGGATCCTTACCATCGGTTGAAAAGAGAAAAAAAAACGGATCGCCACCGGCCGGCCGGCCGGGCTGGTAACGGTTTCCAATTTCAAACCCAAGAGCCTACTTGCCGTGCCGTGCCGTGCCGTGAATAAATTCCCAAGTAGCCAAGGCGCGGCCCGGGCCCGGACGGAGAAGTACTCTATCTTCGCGCACCAATCTAAATGATGTTTACCGAAGATGTACGTCCGGGACGTGGGTCCGGTACATTTGCGCTAATGAGCATCTGTCGAAGCGGCTCGATTCGGCGAATAGTTCGCTGGCCGGTTGGCCCGTTGGCATTTGCAATTGAATAGACTCAGCCGGTGGCCGGCCGGCCGCCGCCGCCGGAAAAGTGCATTTCGGGAAACGAGTGGAGTTTGCAGTTTCACTGTCAGTCTTCGGGTGGCGTTCGAAGCGCCGTCCCATTATCCTCCGTTCGGTTCATTCCGGTCCGCACTATCAGGCGCTTGGTTTGGAATCTTGAAGCAAAGCACAGTGAGGCACTCTATTTCGGAGGATGCGGACACACTGGAAGCGGAGATCGACCAACAGACCAAAACGCGTACTTCAGGAACATTGGGAAAAGCTTCATGATCAGATTGTTTAATATGGCCAAAACTAAACTTTGAAGATCCATCAATAAAGTGAACTGGTCCAATGACCCAACAACCTTACGTTATGCAAATTTCATAGCTCATTCCCGTGGTTATGTTTTGTGTCAGTTTAGCATATTTTATCCCCAAGCCCAAAGTGCCAAGTCTAGTGAATTTCGGGCAACGCTTTTTGGATTTTATGGAAATAAAGATATAAAATTTGATTCGCTGACCCATCGCCTTCGGCCCACAGTGAGCCGCTTCCTCGCCAATAACCCTTTTTTCCATTAGCCGATGCAATCAACTGATCGATCCCGTGGCCGAGAACCGAGCCGGGCCGTGAGCGAGGCACGGCTCACACCAATTGAACCGTTCTCCTCGTTCTTCTGCCAAACGGAGTGATTATCACTTCACAGACAGTCAGAAGACGTCTCGGCGCTCGTCTCGTCCGACAGGCTGCTCGGCACCGGGAGTATGGGGAGGGGAGCGAGGTTTTCAGTGCCGGGATGGTAAGAAACCCATCTTATCTGTCCAATGATTGCCATTGAAGATGAGCTCTTCGGGCCAGGCCAGGGCCTCGCCAGGAATCGCAAATGGGTTTCCTGGCGTTCCCCGGCCCAGTTCAAAAGGATCGACCCCTATAACGGGGTGTGGACGAGAGGGAATCCTGTTTCAGCGGCCCTTTTTTTGGTGGGGTTTTCCTGGCCACGGGTTTTGACCTTTCAATCACTTAATTCCTCACCTTGGTGACGTGACGCATTTCGTATTCGCATTCGCAGCAAATGAGACGCTTTTAATCAAGAATCTTCGAGTGCTGACGGGAATCGAAGGCTCATTTAGCAGCGTACACGAATTCAGGGAACGGAAGAAGGGACATCAAACACATCTTAAGACCCCACCACAGGAAGAAGAATCTTTTTTCAATTAGCTCTCAATCCTTTTTATCGTTTGAGGAAGATTGAAAAACGGTGAATCGACTGGCCACGCGGGTGATAAATATGTATTACCCCACGGCGACTGGTGACTTCTACTTCGATTCGGGTCCTTTCCGGGTGGCATACATATTTATCGTTTCGGCCCCCCCCTCCGATCATTATCCTTCTCGAAGGCAATCGTCTTGCTGAAAGCTTCCGATTGCATTCGGTTGGGGCGGTCGAGAAAAAAGAGTGGACGAAACCGAGAACCGAGAATTCGGAATTGACTTAATCGATCGATCGATCGGACCCGAACGGGTATGTCATACGTCCTCCCTCGGCCGCGCCCACATCAAAGGATGATTTTTGATTGACTTCGGAAGGAAATTAAATTGTTTCACCCCTTTCCGGACCGGTCCCAAGATAACGCGACCGCGATTCGATTCGATTCCATTGCTGGTGGGCTAAAATGTTTCAATTGCACCTCGAACGCCCGTTATGCTTGCGCCAATACCAATCAAATCATATCGATCGCCGAACGAACAAACACCGCCGGCGTCAGTTGGTGCGGTGGAGTTTGATTTGCAATCAGCATTACCGACGTGTGGGGGGTCCCTTTATGAAAGGCTAAAATATAAATCTTTTTCACGCTACTGCTGATGATACAATCATCCTTCTTTTTTTTGGTTTCATTTCGTATCAGATATAATTAATCTCTGCTTTGACCCAATTTATGCACCGAACAGCGGGCCGGACCGACAGATAGGGGTCAGATGGGGTGCCTGTTCCTGCCTGCACCTGCACAATGCTATCAATAAATTTAAAATATTCAACGCCAATATCGACGGACCACAGGCCGGCAGCAGCAGGTCAGCAGGACAACGAATGAAATATTACAAAGATCAAAAAGTGTGGCGTCCGGCGTGTGGCATTTGTCAGCGTATTGAATGATTAGCTGCAGCGCTTCGTGGCCTGGCCTGGTGTCTGGCAATGTTAATAATTATTTTAATGATAGCCTATTAATTACTGTGCAGCGCGTTAAACGGAATTTGGCACATTCAACGCATCGGCATCACCATCAATTACTACTGTGTCCGTGATCAATAAAACCTCAACCTCGACACTTTTGTCCTACAATTCCGCTACGAAAATGTGTCATAATTGGTTGAGTGGCTCGCAAACAAGCTCATTTGATAATACGCTTAAACCCGCACGTTTTGAGGTTTCTACATAGAAAAATGTCGTGCTTTAGCTGCATCTTTGTAAGGCGCACCAACATTTTAATACGTCCTTTTCTCGAGAAGGTAATCCGAAGACTTCACTGCACGAGGCGCCACCCAAACCGACGCGTCGTCGTCCTTCAGACTAATCCGACGACGAATTGGAGCCCAGCGTCTAATTGCTTTCCCAGCGCTGCATGTAACGAGGGGGTCTTGCAGTTTCACCGTACAGCCCTTTAAATTTACTTCATTCGAGGTGCTCAGCTTTCACCACACACGGTCGTTTGGGGAAAAAGTTTGGCCAAAAGATTAAAAAAGGATGAAAAGTGTCGTAAAATAACGGCTTAATTGAAGGCTTTGGTCGCCCCCGGGGCGAGAGTGTAACGTCGATTGTAGCGTTATTGTCGAACGCTGCAGACGATTACAGCGACCGCCACCGCTACAACTCCTGGGTCCCGGGGTCCGTAAAGTTTTGTCCCCCCCACCGGATTGGCGTTACTGTATGAAAAAAGTTCCACCCGGTCCGCCGCCCGCTGCTTGATGCTATTATCTGAAGCCCTTCGCGCCCTGTCGGGTTACCAGCATTTACGGCACAGCGTCCACAAACAGGACAGAACCACGGGAACAGTGATGGGTCACCATCTGCCGGGGTTGCTGTTGACCTCCCCGTAAGCCCCGCAACCCCCCCTTGGAACGATCCGTGGTAAAGGGCAGAAACGATAGCACAAGTTAAAATCAGATAAAATACTCCACAGGCCGTCGTCGGGAGTGTCCACGATCCGGTTGTGTTTTTGTCACTCTCAAAAAAAAATTGGGTCATCTCTACACAGCCCACCAGACTACCCGAGGAAGCGTCAAATGTAAACATGGAGTTAGGAACCGGGCTTAAGCTCGCTTATCGTGGTCCTGACTGACGCTCCGCACTTGAAACACGACGCAGAACCCTTTCCGGGGACACACAACATTTCGATGGCAAATAAACTGTTGCCACAAAGTCCGACACAAAGTTGACGAATGGCACCATGGACTGGAGCAACTTTTTGGATAATTCGGGCGACCACAACAATTTAATGTTGCCGCTGTGTTACTGTTCGAGTTTGGCTGCGAGTACGATTCCCGATTTTATGGCCATGCTGTTTACGATGTAATAATCAGGTGCTTTATGTTCGACGAAGTTTGATTAACTTATCGTTGTTTACGTAAGTTTCGCAAGTAGTTTACAAATATCGCCGTCTTGACTGTACTCAACTCGCTGAAGTCAGTCGCAGAAACAGCAGATTATGCAACCAGGACTTCCGGGCAACATGTTGAACCACTGTCACTGAAGTCACTGCACGTGTTTTATGCATCTTCAGACTTCCAGAACACGCTGCGACATGCACGGCTGGGCACACAGCGAGCCACTTGCACATACGGTTTCGCACACGATGTTGTCCCAAATTCGGGACAACATGCTGGTGATTCGGGACAACATCTTCCGCGCTGCACACACCACCGTGACACGGAACAGCATCACGTGCCACGGCCGCGGAATCAACCGCCGAAGCGGAGTAGTGTGCTTCCGCTTGATTGTTTGTTTGCCCGGCGTCCCGGCAACAACTCCTTCGCTTAAGTCACCCACCGAGGGCATCCTGGACGTGGCGGTGCATCGGAGCGAACTGCTCTCTCGGATCGCGCGCTGTTTGGACAGTTGTTCACCTATCGCCAAAAACTCGCAGCCGTTACATCACGTTGCCTGAAGTCGCCGTTTTTCTCGGGCCGGGCCCCGTCGGTGGTCGGCTTCGACTTTTCCGGGAAGCCGCGCGTTTTGGACAAACAGCCGGTAATGAGGCTCATTTGGTGAATGGTAAATATTGGTTTAGGTGACGAACGATACACGATCCGTGCGAGGAATTCCCATAGTTCCTCCGCGTGACTTCCAGGAGCTTCGCGGTTTAACTAACAGAGGACCGAGCAGAAGAAAACCGGAAGTTTCCGTTCGGTCAAACTCATTAATCAAAAGTACGGCAAATGGAAATGTAGCATTCGAAACATATATTAAATTTGCACTCTCGAGACATTACTTCCAATCGACAGCCCGAGAATCTATTGCTGATTGTTCGCCCTCAATGTGCGAGAGGACGATTCGTGCAGAAAGAGAAACTACAATGATTTCCACTTCGAAAAAACAGATGCTTCGACGGACAAAGTTCACCAGTTCCTCCATCGGAAGCGGAAGTGAGCGAATGCAAACGCCATTGCAATATAACCTCTACCGGAAGCGGCGACGTGGTGCGATAAAAAACAACGACCAAACTGTGGCAAAGTAGCTGACAACAGCATGAACATAAACCAAACACGCCGGGGCTCATCGGTGACGAGCGCGACGCCTCCATCGACGCAGGCAGCAGGATCATTTCCGCCATGTGGCCGAACGAGCTCTGGTAGCTCTGGTAGGATAAAAGAGGAAGAAAAACGCTCCGAACTTCCCCAAAGTTGATGCTGCGGTTGCCCGTCCCGGCCAGCCGGGCTTTATTGCTCTCGCAGGACGCCGCGTTCCGGAGGATCGCGCCCTCGGAGGCGCTCGTCTGCGCCTCCGAGTGGCACGTCTTAATCGTTCTTGTGCCGCGGCACACAGTTTGCTCGTGAACTTTGTGCGAACCGTGCGAGTTGGTCGTTAAAAGTTCTGATTTTCTTGACGATCGATTCGACCGTCGTTCGTCGTTTTGGTGTTTTTTGCTCGTTTAAGAACACATTCGGCAGCATCAAGCATCGGGAGTTTTGCACGGGACCGAAAAGTTCAACGAACGCGAGCATTTAAGTATCGGTTGTAATTTTTTATTTGTCCCCGTCGCCGGCGCTGAAGCTGATCGATTTTGTGCGCCTTCTTAATGTTAAGCCGTGTAATCGCTTTCCCGATAGTGTGGCAGCGCCTTCATCCGCGAGACCCAGAACGAACGGACGAGCCGAAGTCGGGTAGCCTCAGTTGGGAGTTTATTTATTGAGCTTTCTGGCCACCCATTAAGGATCGCCAAATCGCATCGTGCACATATTTATAAACGTAGATCAGCCCGCTCGGGTCTCGGATGTGCCTATAACACGCTAACACCGTTCGTTGAATATGCATGAAGGAAACGGGAAACGACCGGGACCGGGTTTGAAAGCATCCACTAGGGGGAGGGTTCTAAACACACGATCCGAACGGTCCCGGCCACCGAACGATGCTCGGAATAATTCAATGATTTATGTGTATTAAAACGAGATATTACGCGCTGCGAGCATCCAGCCGAACCCGAACCCCGAACGGGTCAGGATAATGCTCTGAAGTGCGCTGAAAGCGCTGCCGGGAACGTCCCGGAACGGCCCCCTCCGTCTTGCACCCTATGAATGGGGATGCATGAATACAATTATGTGGTCTTCCGTAATGCACTTCCTGCATCGATCGTTCAATATCTTATCCGGTGCGGCGTCGACCCGCGTACACTTTGGAGTAATTCCGTTAGCCTGTGCGCCGCCGGGGCCACGGTGCCCGTGAGCACTACGGCCGTCTTTGGCGGCGAAGCGAAGATGGCGGTCGCACCTGCGTCCCGGTGGAGCGAAATCGCATCATTTATGAAACGACAGCTTTGAGAGTAATTATAACAAACGGCAAATGGCCTTCGAAGCTGTTGTCGATGCCCCACGGTGCATCGGGAGGAAGCAATTTACTTTCTAGCTTCCACGCCCGGTGAAATCTTGTTACCGCGAATCGTCTGGCAAGTACCAGCTGCACGGCCCTGGCCCTACTGTCTGATGCCTGAAAAATAGAGCGATAGAGGACAAGGAGACGGAGAGTAGAGATTCCCTAATGTCCTGGAATCCTATCGTCTCTCATCACAATATTAGTGACCTTTGTCCGGAATCCGGAGACGCATTACTTCTTATTTGCTTTCTGCTTCCGAGTTGGACAGAATATTTTAAAATTATTCAATTATTGACCGATGGAGACGCCTAGTAAAAAGCTTCGTGGCACTAATGGAGACGCCAGGTACTCTAGGGAAGCACGCATGATGGCCGCTCAAATCGCATTCCGAAGGAGGTGGGTTCGGGCCGAAAACTCTTGGTTATAAATTGCGTTAGTTTTAGTATTTTTTATTGCTCTAAGTGCTACATGGTTGCTTTACAGGATGGTTGCGTTCTAGTTTTAAAATAAAATGTTCTCCACTGCTCTTCTGTGAACGAATTCGTACCGCAAACAACGGTCTTCACTTAAAACGGAATTCCAAAAGCTTTACAACACATTCGAAAACAAAACTGCAACAAAATGTGAAAGAAATAGCGGAAACAATTTATGAAAAAATCGTGCGTTTAACTGAAAACAGGTCGAAAAACAATGGCCAAACACGAAAAAAACGTGGCGACGGGATGAAGTGGAACAAAACGTGCTGAAACGGAACCCGAAGACGCCGGCTGCCGATTGGATGAAACGTTAAATTAATACTGCACGCTGCACGCTGACGATGGACCGGTGGACTGTGGACACTTTGCACGACCATCAAACGGATGAACGGCAACCGGAGAAATGCCGCAGAGGCAGAGCGTTCTTTCACTTCGGAAATGGTGAAACTTAACAATTACACCTCGTGGGGTCGCCCCTTCTAGTTCGTTCGCAGCTGATAGTCGCCGTTCTGGGTAATGTACCGGACCCAGGGAAGCGCCTGGTAGCCGCTTTTTTCGATGATTTTCAGGTATCGAACCTGTATTCCCGAAGTGGTGAAGTAGGGAATTTCGAACTTCACCTGGATCGGCGGCTTCCCCTCGCTGTCCTCGCACTCCACACTGGGTAGACCGAAGTGAGCGCGCATTAAGTACTCCTTTCCTCCCTGGAAACAGACAAAAGGGTTCAACTCTGTGTCCCAACAAACCCGGGGCCCTCGGATCGCTTACAGGGAATGATTTGATCGTCCAAGTGATGGCATTCTGCTCGGGAGCGTACTTTACGCTGCCGATCGTAGTTTTGAACTTCGGCGAGTCGGCATCGGCCGGCACGGGAATGACGATCTCCACGTTGTTGGCGGTCGAGCGCCGCTTGAACTGTGATTTCGCTTTGATCATGTACTCCACGCGGCTGTGCGCGTGGCGCTCGATCACCGACTCTATCCAGATCAGCGGCTTCACGTGCGTGTTCAACCGGTACGACATCAGCTCGAACTCTCCGTCGGGCGGAATGAACGAAATGGTGCGATCATTCTCGAACCGCGACAAGCGCACGCACTGATGGAACTTTACGTCCTCCAGCTCCACCGACTTTGACTTTCCCCGGCCGGTGCTCTCGAACAGCACCTTATCGTTCAGCCCGAGCCGCAGCTCCGGCATGCCGGACAGATAGACGCGCATCTTTATCGCGCCGACTATTTCGCTGCGTAGCACATTGCCGTTGGCGTTCGCCAGCAAATTGACGCTTTCGATCACATCGAGGAATACCTCGTTCTTGCGGTACTTGATCCCCTCGGAGCGCCACGACACCGCATTCGTCACCGCCATCGGAATGCGCGGCTGTATCTCCAGCTTGTGGCCCTCCTGTGTGATGTACTCCTGCAGGATCTTGCTGTCCGTCGTCTGCGGGTAGCCGAAGTCGATCAGCTCATCCAGCAGCTCGTAGATCACCACAAAGTTGTCTCGTATGCTTTCCTCCTCCAGCTCTTTGAAGTACTCGGTGAACACCTGGACCACCTTGTGGAGGAACACAAACACCAGCGCGATGTTGGCGTTGCTGCGCGTCACCGACACCAGATACAGGTTGTTCGTCTTCACGTAGGCGAAGGTGCACTCGGGTGTCTGCAGGATCGGCGTTATCAGGCCCTCTTCCTCTTTCTCCATCAGCAGCGGCATAAACTTGTCCACCACTCCCATATCGATGTGGCCGCGGTAGTTGCGCGAGATCAACACCTTTCCCTTCGCGTCGAGAATGAAGATTGCTGACGAGGACATTTTCGGAACCCACTCGCCGACGGCTATCGGTCACCTGAATGAAATGAATAAAGCGAAACCCCCCATTAGTGGCCAATGTTTACATATCCACGCCCATGATGGCACAACGCACAACGAATGCACAATCGCCTCACTAAACCGCCCATGGCGAAGTTTCGGGTCCGATCGCACTGCTTTTGCTTTACGTATTGTTCGAAGGAAATGATAATTACACGTAAACCCGATACCAATCACCGATAACACGGGTCCGGGAACATGTCCAAATTTGTGTTGTGGTCCGAATGATCTCGGACTGCGGGAGGAACATTTTCGAGCCTTACCTTTCGCAAGCAGGTTGATTGAAGAGTTTCGAGTCCCAGGAATGCAAATGCACGGAATCGCTCGGTATTTTAGCCGCAAAAGTTCACTTTTTCGTCATTATTGACCCTCAACCAGAAAACCAGTCATCAGTTTGCTGTCGTAAAAGTTTTGCCCGTCTGACAGCTCGTGATGCAGCGCTTGGGGCTCGTTTCACGCACAACGTCAAACGCACGGCGCGGCTCGCGGCATTTTGCTGAACTAACCGGTGGTGAGTTTAAAAATCACGGGAAATCCAAACAAATCTTTTCGGTGAAAAATTATAACTCAGCTGATTCGTTCCAAAAATAGAAAATTAATATCACAACAATGTAGCAATGTGTAAAACTCATTTACTCAAACCCAAGGCCAATCCCGGCACCAATCGAATGGAAAAGGGCAGCGAAAGAAAATTTCAACAAACTTCCCAGCCTTATCAGCCTTCCCGAAGTTCGCATCACACGCTTTATCTGCCCTTCGCGGTCTCCGATGGGCGCACACGGGCACCGGTTTTTACGATTCGTCCACCGCAATGTACTCTACGTTTGCGTCCATTTGTGCGGTTCGCTCTCCCTTCCGAACGCTACCGATAATCCAAGCCGGATGTGAAGTTGTGCTCCGATACTCGTCGCAGAATCCGGCCGCTTCCGAGCTGGGCAGGCAGATGAGCAATCCGCCGCTCGTTTCCACCGCTCTACCGGCCAACAGCTTCGCACTCCGTCCGAGCAGTTCCGCTATTTCGCGCACATTCTTGATGATGGGCAGTTTGTGGATGTGAAAATCGACCGCGGCCTTCTGGAACTTTGCCAAGTTTTCCGCGTGTCCGTGCAGCCCAAATCCGGTCACATCGGTAGCGGCGTGCGCATTGTACTTGCGCATTATACTTGCGCATTGTAGATTGAGCCGTGACATCGACTCCAGCGCAATTCGATACGTTTCCTCGATATCGGCCACGGTGAAACGCTCCTGCAAACGAGTCCAATTGTCCGATCTTTCACACATCCAAATGTAGGCGTTGGTGGCCAGCTGTGTTCCGAGCGGTTTCGTCAGCACGATTGCGTCCCCGACTTCCGCATTGTATGGCCTGCGACGGATGATTGAGGGACATATGAAACATGATCTTGCTGGGCAATTGCTGACTGTTGCACTTACATTATTAATTCCGATCGGTGGCAGACCGCCGTAGCCACGCCGCCAATGATGAACCACGGGTTCTCGGCGATGCTTCCGACCTTCACCGGCGCTTTGCACTCTTTGGCCGCCTCCAGAAACCCGTTGATTACCATCGGAACTACCACCTCGCGCTCCTTGTCGGTGAATTCCGTTGGTGCCGACACGATCAGCTTGATCTGATCGAGATCCACGGCCCCAACAGCATAGACATCGCTCACAACATTCGCCAGCGCAATTTTGCCCAACATAAACGGATCATCGATCAACGGATAGAAAAAGTCAACGGACTGCACCAGGAACAGCTCATCGCGGAGCGCAATGACGGACGAATCTAAGCCTATTCCTGTGAAAAGAAGTGAATTAGCTAATTGCGGGCTAATTGAAACCTCCTCGGCGGACGGTCGACTTACCCACACCCTCCTCGGAACTCTTATCGCTCTTCGCATCCTTATCACCTACCAGCTGATCGCTGTACACTCCTGCAAGAAGTCTGTTGAGGACATCTTGAGGAACCTTGCTTCCTCATCCACGGAGCGTCGAGAATTTGGTTAACCGGAAGTCCGGGCCGAGCCCGGACGTTTCGGGTTTAAACATGTTTGGCCTACGAAAACCCAAACTCACAAAATGCGCAAAACGCTATCGCAGCAGATAAAATCACTGAATGACTGAAATTTCGACGATGCAAAATAAACACCTGTTGCCGGGCTTTATTCACCACCCGGTGTGCGCCAACGTAGCCCTCCTGAGTAGATCACACATTCGAATGGTTTCATTGCCCGTGCAGCAAAACACCAAACGGAAATCACGTGCGCCGAAGAAACGTTTATTTCGAATTCGTGAAATGCTTAAAATAAAATTGCCAAAGCTGAAATACAGAATGTAAACATAGACAATGCACTTTCTGGATTCCTTAATGGAAAATGGTTTGTTCAACTACTAACTCCTTGCTGCTTACCTGCAGGAGCAGGATCATTCCACGCTGTTGGTAAAGGGCACGGGTCAATTGACAAAATTAGTGCATGGCCACCCAACCGACTCGGGAACAGGACCCTAAATTTTATTGTCCGTGAAATGCTTCCCGCTAGTCGCGCCTCAGTTGTCACACTTTCCGTTGCTGCACTCACCGGGAAATCGTCAAGTGGCGGAAAGCCATCGGCAGGAAGTTTGGCGTCACTCATGCGTTCCACTTTTTTTACTTTAATGATTACACTAACGCACTAACTTTCTACACCGTCCATTGTGCACACTTTTTGAGGTTTTCCCGCGATTATGTACGCCAAAAGGGAAGTTTTTCCAGAGCCGGTACCCCACAGGGCGAAACTCTTGAGACCGTTGACCATTGAAAGGCCCCACCCCGAGGAACTTGGAATGTGAAATGCTGAAAGTTTCCGTGCAGTTTGCGCCCCAAAGCAACGAGTTCCATTAGGCAAATCAGAACCACAGGCGTCATTCCATCAGCAGAGCTTTCAGCCGCGAGCTTCCATTCTCTTCAAGCCGGTCCGATTCAAAGTGCATCGTTGCGAGGAAACATCAGCGCGGATGTGGATTTTGCAATTAAAATGAGGACAAACTCTGGTAAATTGAAATGTTTTACAACGCAGCTTTATTCGAAAAAAATTGACTTAAAGTCCCGCAGCTTCCCGAAGCAAAGAGATCGTAAGAAGCAGTTCCAGTTCCCGCTGCGGCCAGATTGTGGGTGATTTTAAATTACGGCCCCGTGGCCACATTTAAGCTGCATGGCGGAACGGAACGGAACAGAACCTTTAATTAGTTCCCGGGGGCGCGGCACTTCCCGCAACATGTCACGCGGAAATGAATAATTGAACATTTTTCTCACCTAACCGGTGCCGGTGTGCAGTCGGGCGCGATAGCAAGCGGCCACAGTGTGAGTAATTATTTAATCGATAATATAGTGCGATTCGACTCTATTCCTTCGGCCCGGTTGGTGGCAGTTTTGATGAAATTAAATTTGTGGTTATAACCCCGGCGGGGGCTGAGCTTAACGGTTTGAGGTGCTTATGATTTTCCGCACCGCCGGCCGCGCGAGGACACTGGCGTTGAAACTATAATGATGTGCGCCTTCATTGTGCGTTCGATAGTTCCATTAATAAATGATGGGTTTGACTTTTCCAACAATTCCGGCCACACGCGACTGAACACCGCAGTTGCAGTTTAATTGAAACGCACATATTGGCCGTTGGCATGAAACGCATTTCAAAGAGAACGCTTCAATGAGATGCTGTGTCGTATTTGTTATTAATAGATTTGTTTTATCGGCCATCGGCCACTATAAATGGCTAATTGTTGAGTGGTATTTCCATCCAATGGTTCCATCACTGGTATCAGATGAGTTCCGGGAACGAATCCGGTGGAATGATGGAATCGCAGCCATTAAAATGGGGCTACACAGTTTAATCGTCGCTACAATGTGCCAAGCGCGGGACAGGTCCTGTAATGATTGCGGTTTCAAACGACCGACATTGTTGTTTGGGGGGGTACACCTGTTGCTCCCACATAATGTCCCCAAACTAACATCCTGCTGCAGCGCCCCCATTATGCAGTGGAGGTTCCGTTTCCGATTGCGGCCGCCAGCATGCTGACGGGAAAGGAACGTCTTCTGCAAAACTCTCGAGATCGCTACAACTTTGCTACAATGAGCTACAAACGGTAGTTAATGTTTTGTTCTCCTTTATTATGGCCGCCCCCCCTGGGAAGAGGTCCGATTCGAGAGGCGCTTCTGGTGTTTCGACTTCAAGTAGTTCCTATTGTTTCCACCGGAAAAAGCACACACAGCACACCGAGTGGCCAAATTAGTGGGAAATTAATTCCAAGTTTCATCCACAGCACTGACGGGCCGGGGGGAGGCCTTGAAAAATTAGGATCATAGGCTGCCGCTGGCCACAACATTCTTTCTGGTCATTCGGTTCGGTTCGGGTCGGTTGGGAAGCCCAGACCGCAAACCAGATTAATGACCGGCTGGCAACGGCCAAAAGAGGCTGGAAAGGACGAAACATCGCTTTGTGGGTTAGTGGCATTGGATCGATGGGACCACCCCAAAGATCACCCGGTGGACAACGAGTCAGCCGCCGGGGCACTTGGAGGTCCCTGTGTCGCACATTTTATTGCGATGCTTTTCAATTAGTTTTCCCACCGACTTTTCCGCCATGTTCATTTTTAGTGTAAAACTTTGGTCCTTGTTTATAATAATCCTACTTCGGCAACTCGGCCGAGTCGAGTCCGGCGACAGAAACTCATTGTGCAGCAGTAGCGAAGCAATTGGAACTCGAACGGCAGGACGTCGTTATGCTAACGTGATGGTCGGGTCTGGCCCGGTGCGGTCCCGGGAAGCTGGGGTGCGTGCGTACGGCGGAAGGGCACACATGGTTCTGGACCGCGTAAGTTCCGTAAAGTTTTGCGTCATTAAATAATAATTTTATTGCAATGAATGGGCTACAAATTTTTGGTTGCTTCAATGAACTCGATCACAGCTGTGTGTGCCTCTGCCAGGCTTCTACTGCTAGGGCCATATGGCAAGAGTTTATGCTCCCCGGAGGTCCAGAGGCCTTGGGATGGGCGAAGGAAAAAAGTTTTTCACTTACCCACGAGCTCCAGCCCGAGATTCCCGACGAATGTCGGACCAAAGTTTCGGGTGTAAATAGTTTTCCGCAGTGCAAATGGTGGGTTGGATTGTCGGTGAACAAATGGTTGAATTTCATGGGCAGGATTCGTTTGTGGCAGGATTTAACACCAGGCAGACTCTCGAGGGTAGGGCTTCAATTTTCGATCCGTTAAAGGCTTTGAAGATTCATTCTGCGACTCTCTATTCTGCATATCAATTATTGAAACAATATTCCCTGGCGAGCTCCTTTCGCAGCGTGTTTGACTACATGCCACCATATTTGTGTAACGGCGCCTCGTACGGCTGATGTCGATTTAATATCAGTTACAGCCAACATTCAACCGCCGCTGATGCCTTCTGCTTTGACACCGTGTCAATTTCCCTTCTAATATCGATTTGCTTCTATCGGCGTCTCAAATCAGGCTCAGCAGTGGAAGCAAAACCCTCAGCTTGGCATCCCGCCTCTGGCATCGGAACAACAGGAACATAGCGCCCCCGGCCGGGGGTCAGGGATGGGTGCAGAAGCCAAGCGCGGTGTCGGTGTCATAACATACGGTGAAAGTGAAGATTGCATATTTTCCATAATCTCATTTCCGTTTCGGGTGTCGGCGCAAGGGAATGTGCCCCGGGGAAAGCCAGAAGCCGCGCCAAACAAGCGGTAATAAAGTGTGAAAAACATTGCTGGGTGGTGAAAGCAACCCTCCCGTCCGAGGGTGGTTCTTTGATTGTGGTGGCACCGAGAGCCACGGAGAAAGTAGTCGTCCTCTACTAAACGAAACCGAAATCAATTCCGTCACTTACATCTTCTGCTGCGGTTAGGGTCGAAAGGCATTGGGAAGACGTCGCGTTCGCTTACAGAATTGTGGTTCGAATTTATCGGAACAGGCAAATGGGTGGATGTGGTGGAAATGAGGTTGGCGGAATTTTTCATCTATTTTTTCCACCCTCCGTGACGTTTCACTTCAGATGATGAGCGGGGCCTCGTTCGCAATGGCGCAGAAAATACCCCTCCGGTGATCGATATCAAACGGCTGGAAGGAGGTTGGCGCCCCACATTTGCATTCCCTGCGCGTAATCAAGCCAGATGCTGCTGCTGCAATGTCGCCACAAGGATTTATCACGTTTTGCGGATTCTAATTTCACACCTTTTCAGCCCGCGGCGTTAGGTTCTGTGTCGCCCCTCGCAAGCTGATTAGCTTACAGGATCCGAGTCACTGTGACATCGTGCCAGGTTTATTGCCGTATCATCGCGACAGCCAATCGCTCCCATCCTCGAAACCTAATCGCTTATCAAAGAAACGTCTCGATGTGATCGAGTGTCATCCACCGAGACGTCGAGCTATTTGGAAAGCCGCCTGAAAGACGTCTGAAAAACAACGCCAAATCTTGTTTAAGGATACCGAGCCCGATATCTCGTTGGAGTAGGTTTTCAAAGAAAACAGCACAGCGATCAACTTCAGGCATTTTTCAAGCACTTCAGCTTGAGATTGAAAGGGAACTCGTAAAGGGGTTCAAAGAGCGGGGAACTGCCAGCTTTTTGTAACTCTTTAACACCGCCGCATCAAAAAAGAGGTTCTAGGTAGATTTTGCATACCTTTAGGCGCACTTTACTTCAACGATTCTTGTTTGTCGCTGCGCCTTAAGTTATGCAATCAGCGCTTACTCCGTACATCAGAAAAGATGGTTGTAATAAAGGGCGACATTTTAAACTCACGCGAAACTGCTGCTTGAAAGTTTTTTACGTTTCATGCAGTTCTGGTCCTGCAAAAGGTACTGCAAAAAGCCGGAAACACACATTCTTCGTAGTACGCCAAATGCACTTCCATCGCCAGGAAAAACCGGAAGCGACTGGGGAAAAGGTGGCCCCCGGGAAATGGCTTTGAAGCTGCCGCCGGCTGCCGTTAAATACCGAACCCTCGAACGATACCGGCCGGGGCCGGGAAGATTTTCCAGAAATATGTTTTATTCGGTCCCGCAACTTTCGGGCACTCAACGGCAGCTTCCGGTTCGCCGGAGCAGCGAGCGGAGCGAAAGAAGAAAATGTTAAGCAATCCACAGTCCGGTTTTATTATCCTTCCACAGCACGTTTCGGCGCGGCGGAAGCGACGTATGGGCGAAGTTTCTTAAATGCACCTCCGTTGCACCAGCGCCGTGTGTCGCACCGGCTCAGGGATCCCTTCACGATCCCTTTACACAAGCCACCGTTCGTCCGTTTATGGAGCTCGCGTGTGATCGTAAAGCTCCTGGTCCGGTACACCGGCCGGGCAGTAAGGATGCATTCGCGCGGTTCATAAATAATGTGCAACTTTTGCGCCATAATACAAACACTTCACCAACCGACCGACCGACGGCCGACAGTGTATTGGAGAGTGATTTAACATTTTGCTGGTTACATCGAGCCCCTAGCCGTCTAATGGAACCCAATGGAGGCGCAGCAAAAATCGGTAAATTCGATCGAGGATGTGATTCGCGAAATTCAGGGATTTTTTTTTTGCTGAATCGGGAAGCGCATAAACGGCACCATAATCTCGTCTCCGCTGGAGCGCATCCCTAATTTAGGGGGCCGCCCGGTTTAAACAGCTAATTAAACGGCGTGTTCTAATTATGGTCAGGTATTCAATTTCGCATGCGGTCGGTCTGCTAAATTATGCGAAACGTAATTACGATCATAGCTCCGGCAGCGGCCACCGGCGGCTGCTGGAAAATTTATGCTCCCGATTGGAATGGTCGACGGAACGGAGCGGAGACGAAGAATCGGATTCGCTGTGGGCGAATGTGAAAAATGTGTTAAAGAACCGAAATGTCCCAAATGTGCCCCGAAATTCTGCCATCCTCCTAACATACGGTGGACACGAGGACGCGTCATAAAATAGTCAACAGATAGGCATGAAAATTGAAGAACAACACCGATGGTCGCGCAGTGCGTCCGAATCCCGCGAAAGCACTTAAGCGACGGTTCCACGATCCTCGCGAACCAGGACGGGCTAATGCATTTCCAACATCGGCCGGCCGCCGATGGCCGGCTAGTGCCGAATATCAACAAGCTTTTAATTAGAGTAAATTGGATTGTAAGCGGATTTTCTGATGGCCACTCGCGAAATCTAATTGAATTTATTTCGCAACCCACAACCATCGAAATCGATTCCTTTCGCCCGACAGCCAGGTTCGGCGTGTTCGGGGCTAGCAATCACGTGGAACGGAATGGCAACCGGCGACTAGAGAGACCGGATTTTGCGTGCCATTTGCTGCACTCGTGGCCACCACTTGCCGAGGGTGCGAAGCCCATCGATGCAGTTTGATCTTGTGCGCCACATAATTGGCTTGGCAAAGTTCGCCGTGTAATGCGGCGTGATTCGCGGAGTGCTTGCGGTGTGGCCACCATCGGAAGGCGTGCTTCATTACACCGTAATACGGGCTACCTTTGGAGCTTGGAAAATGCTTTCATTTTTCTCATTTACATGGAATAGTAAATAGGGAAAGCCGGACCCCTAAATTAGGCTTCTCTTATGGAATCAAGAACTGCCGGAAGTCCTGTTGAGCTTTAGGTTGTTCCCTATTCGGGGTTAACATTCGGTGCACCTTTTCGGCCAATCTCGAATCGTTTTCCATTCGAGTGTTCGAAACAAAGCGTAAAAATCGCAACCTGTTCGAAGTTAGGACAAATTGACATTTTTCAATCTGTTTTTAATCTATGCTCGCAGTCATCTGTCCTTTCTCTCTCTCTCTCTCTATGTTGCATTGTGCATCAGAACAGAGTGGCACTTTCAACCAGCAATTACAATTACCGTCCACTCAGTTACACAGCCAGGACGATTGTAAAGCCTCTCAATCGGCTGAAGCCTCCAATTCAATCCATTCAACGCTGAACAGGAGACAAACGGATTTGGTTTGGATCGGAGAGTGATCGTAAAAAAGCGGCAATCAATTCGAAGCGGGATTTTGCAATCGTCTCTAATTGCTGAAACGTTGATTTGAAGCTTGCCGATCGTTAGCAGGGATCGATCGGTTAGTGTTTTGCTGTATATTGCTCATGGTATTGCCCGAAACCGACAACTTCATTCAGTGGCTAAATGCTTAAAGTTTATTCAAAAATGTTCGACAATTTCATGCTAAAGCCAAACATTTCGAAAACCTTTTCCACCGATCGCGTCGACTCTTAAATGGCCATCCTGTCGGCGTGTGTTGTAATTAAATCAGGAGAGTTTTCTGTTTTGGTTTTTCGAAATTCCCATACGCCATCGCAAGTAAACGAATAATTTTATCAACTTCTTCGCCCCGGAAGCCGAAGCGCTCGACTCAGCGGCCGGCCACCGCAAGGTTCGTTCGGCTCGAAACGATGATTGGAAAATAAATTGATTCGAATCTAATTTACACTTTGTCAACCGGCGCGACCGACGTCGACGACGATCCGGCGCTGGTCCCGGGGCCACCGAGGAGATCGCCGGAACTGCGTTCGAACTGCGAAATGGGGCCTAGCGCGCAGATGGCCACAGTAAGACGACCGGCGCTGGCGCTGGCTTCCGGCCGGCGAGATGTGTTGCTGGTGTGGAAAATTAAATTAAATCCTAACTCGAATGTTCTCCGAGTGAACGCGCGTTGTCCTGCGCGCGCGCCCGGGAAATGGCTCGGAACGCGCTGTAAAAGGATAACGGCCAGCAGCTGGAACGGGACGGGACGGGACGTTACAGCAGCAAACACCACTAAATAGGGCAAGATGGATGACCAAAACGTTTGATTCACTATCTCCCGGGCCGGCACGGCACGGTCCTGCGGCTCTAGGTCCCGTTGCGGTCGCGCTAATCCGAGCGCAAATGCAACCGTACATACGAGGCCCCCGAAAGCCCGGAACCGACGCTAACGTGGCAAATGAAAAATAAATATAACTTCCTCGCCGGGGCCCGGACCGGGTCTTGCGTCCCCGTCAGCTAACTGTTCTATAAATTATAGATTTTATTTTATCATTTAATTCAATTTTTGTAGCGCGTCCTTTCAGCGCTCGCTTCACGAGCGAATCCGGGCCGGATTCCGGGGCCGTTACCGGTCTACATTTGTTTTCCGCTTTTATCAGTAATTTAATAAATTTGCCTTATCGTCGCTGAACGATCGGTGAGCTTTCGATTTTTGTACTCACTTTTAATGACCGGTTTAAGGGGTTTAATGAGGCTGGGGTTTAATAGGGTTAAGTGAAATTACGGTCCGTTGTTTTCTTCTTACGTCGGTGATTGATTGATGTTTGGGTAGAAAACCTTTCCCACGTTAACTTCACTTTAGTTCTAAGATAAATTGCAGTTGCACATTTCCATAATCCATGCAAATGCACTTCTCACCGAAGTGCAAAAAAACTTCCACAAAGTGCTCCGTCAAAAACTTTGTAATGATGGTTGCGAAATTAAAATGGCGATGATATTCGCTGCTTCGCGAGCTCTCTCGTTAATCAAGTGCTTTCTGATCTGTAGATTCAAAGTTTTTTTTCTGGAAAACCCCTCTCCAACGTAATGTTAAAAATGCAACTCCGAACGCGTTCCGAAGTGCATCCTCGTCATAGGCATCGGCAAGTGGTGTATGTATTTCCGGTGGCGTCAGTAATAAACCAACGGATGAAGCGTGTACCGGGACCGGCGGGAAAACTTTTTAATGATTCTCCATTCATTCGTCTGGAAGGCGTGAAAACTAGTGTACGCCTTTTTTCGAGCAGTTCAGAGTACATTTTTTTACATTCAACTTCTTACTCGCCCCTCTCGGGTCTCACTGGCTTCTGTGGCGCCAATTTTGCCATTTATACGAAAGTTTATTTCCAATTTAAATTTTTCTTCGGCCCGGGGCCAACTTTCGGAAATAGTTTCCGACTTTTTTTTTCGGCTGTTGTTACACTCCGAGTCCGAGAGGTGCAAAATGTCCGGGATGTTTTACAGTGCTACTCGCGAGTAAGAACCATCACTCGAAGCATTTCTTTCGGAGGATAGTGTTCGGCACCTTCATCATTCGTTTCCAATTACTGGACGCAATTTTTCAAACTGACCAGCTCATAGGGGCCCTTTCTTTCCGCCGGGGTGCGGCTCCTGAAATGGCCTAAAAGCTTAAGTGTACTTACGCGTTAATGAGAAAGTAATGCCCGGCCTAATGCGGGCCGAATGGCAAATAATTGCCTATTTTTCTACGCCCTGCGAAGGCACACACGATAAACCTTATTCGATTCTGCAACCCCCTGATTCTAGTGGAGGGCGCTGCACTGTGTTGTTGCATCGTTCCGATGGTGGGAATGAAAAATGTGTCTGAAACCGAAGGCCCGATTAGGCTAGTCGACATAAATAAAAGGACATCCCATGGCACTAGCAAGGGGAGGATTATTCAAACAACGACCACCCTAATACCCGATCGACTCGTCGGGAGATTTCTTACAATATGACCTGGGCTCAGCATCCATCATCTGAAGATCTTTCTTTAATTTGCTAAACGCAGGGAGCAAAGATAAAGCGTTACGTCCCATGATCTCAACCTATCAGTATGCTGGTGCTCTGTTATTACTTCTACTTAATTTCTTTCCCAAACTAGACCTCCTTATTGAAACCGGAATACCTTCCTCGCGGCCACCACTAACCACAGACCCCCGGCATAATATTTCATCTGTTCCTTTCACAATCGATTATGTTGCTAATTTATTTGCCTTGGTCAAGAAACCGAAATTCACCGGCTCACCGGCACCAGGATAGTGGCCGGAGTAGGAACCGTTGTACCTATCTCCAGCTAACAAGCTACACCATTCCGCCGGTTGTGGTTCGTCGGCACCCGACCGTCTGCCGGACTTTTCTCAGCTTATTTCCGGTTCCGCTGTCTTGTCCGTGACCACGCTTGTGCTTGAACATGAGCGGAAGACGGAAGGCTGTGCTAAAACTACCATTTAGCACCGAAGGGTGGCCGTCGCCAAACAACCCGATCATGGCACAAGCTCCCTAACAACTCCCGCTCCCGACGGGTGAAGTGATCCGCAGTGGACAGTGAGTGCTTTGTGACTGATTTTTGAATCATTTTCCGTGCTCGGCAAAAGGATAAGACATTTTTCCAGCGCCGCCCCGTGTTGGGGTTTCCGGTGTTAGGGCAGCGAAACCGAAACAATGGTTAACTTCAACGGTTCCCGGCACGGTTCGAATTGCAACTATCAACTTGCCCATAGTTCCGCCCGGGAGGGGCTGTGGTGGATCCCAGGACGGGAAAAGGAAACTTTACGTCCCGGCATTAGAAAACGCTCCCGTCCCACCGGTTCGGGTCAGCAAAGGCAAAGTTCTTGCGCAAAGGACCACATAACCACGCCGTTGGTTGCCTTCCGGTTCGGTTCGGTTTATTCAATTCGATTTCGAGTGCGAGAAACGATAAATTCGAACCATCTCTCTGGCGCTATTAAAGCGCCGGCCGGTCCCGGTTAGCGGAATGGAGCGGTTTCATCCGGAAGCTGGGGCTGCTGCTCAGCCCCCCCCAGTGACATTGGCAGGCACCCTCGGAATCGGAAGCTGGAAGGAAAAGTTTTGCCCCAACAGATTACGAGTGATTTCTGCTGGCTGATGCGCTCCGGGCCTGGGTTTCCCGGTATCGGAAGCTAGTCGTGTGCGATGATCTCTCTTCCTCTCTCTCGCACTCTTTTTTCAGATCGCTATACACACTTCCGTGCAGTTGCAGATTGCACAAACTCGGTCAGACTCGGTCCGTCTGACCGAAGACGAGAGGCTAAATTACTTTAGCATTTACGAGCCGCCGGGTGGATCATGTTCTCGATACGGCGCACTGTCTGTCCTTGAAGACTTTTCGCTTCGGTCATCGGAAACGGAGAAGCATAAAATATGCGTCTTACGGTCGTCCTGATGTTCGGGGCACGGGGTTATTGCGATGGAACGAGAATCGTGAATTTCAAGTGACCATTTCCGTCGAACAAAACGAAGTCATGAATAGAGAGAGAGAGAGAGCAATCGTTTAAGTACGTTATTACTTTCGAATCTACCGGAACGGATGTTGAGAAGTGTGTCAAGCCCGAAAGTTTTACCTTGAAATGACTTAAAATGTAATCTGATTAATTTGAGAGATGCCCAAGAAAAGAATACTCAACGGTCGTTAATAATTCTGATGACCAGATGATCATTGCTTTTATTACGGATTTCTATAGAAAACTCTCCACCACTTCAAATGAAACCCGCCAGAGCTGGATTGTCCTGCATGATTTTTAATTACAGGCCAATATGCAAATGGGGACCTACCACTTTCAGCACAATTTAGTATTAGTACATGCTTGAGGGATTAGCCCTAAGAAATCACCTTTCTGGATCGACGAGAAGCTTCGGCTTCTGGTCCCATTACGATATTACTATTCGATTGATCAGTAAGGCATACCCACTGGGTGAAGATTGAAGTGTACATCAACAATTAATTCTTCAAAATGAAACAATAATTTTCTCAGCAGCGCCCGACGCCGCACCCCGATTCCTGTGGTGTGGCGAGTGAAGAGAAAGGCTATAAATTTAGTTTTTATAACTCTATCACCCATCGGAGCCGGAGCCGGAGCCGGAGCAGAACGATGGTGCTTCTCGGTTCGATGACTTAACATAACGCCAACATCGAAAAACAAAAGCGCTCCGGCTCCGGCGCTGGATCATCATCGTCTGTCTACACGTTGTTGCATAGTTTTACGACTTGTCCACCCAGGCATCGATCGCATCGGATCGCGGTGGCGAAGCTTAAGCAAACAGCATTACGACCGGTGGGGGCTCTGAAATGGAAACCGATTCCGTTCCTCCTTCCAGTTGGGTCAATAATACCGGTGGAGACGCTAAATATCCCGCTGGGGCTGTGGGCACCCGCCGAGTGCCAAGTTCACGGTGCTGCCTCGGACCGGTTCGGACACGAGTTTTTGGGCTCAGTGTGTAGGTTGTCCAGGGTCTTCCCGTGTGATGGTCGTAAATAATAGATTTTATCACGTTTCAAATTATAAAATTGTCCATTTTATATCCCGGGCGCGGGCTTCCCGGGCTGCAGTTTTTCGAACGCCGTCTTGGCCCGCCTTCGGCCGATTCCACCTGTTCCAGTTTCCCATTTTTAAAACCCATCAAGCGACGCGATATCAACAGCATGGTGCTTTGGTGCTGGGGATCGGAAATTGAGGCTACGAAACGAATTAAGGAACGTATATTTATAATTAATGGGTTATGAGTTCGATTCTCTTCGCCATCGCCAACGTTCAGGCTGAAGACGTTAAGATAATTTTCCGACGGCGGGCGCCGGATATCGCTGGCGCTGGCCGGGGGTGTTTGGTCCTCCGGCTTGCGGTCAGAAAAATTGCCCATCAAAGTATTTAAATCGTTTCATTAACCACCGAGATCCGATGATCCGTTGTTTTTGGGTCAAACTGTGGCATCGGGTTACAAATAAGCACCCGCGAGCGATTGAAGTCTAGGCTTGATGGCATTAAAAGCGACACGAGAGTAACATCATGTTATGAACGATTAGTCAAATAATGGCCATCCGTTTGATTGATGTGCTGCCGTGGCACTGAATCGCCAATTGTTTTTAAAACTGTTTACACGACATACAATGAACAACACTTAACCAACTGTTCCCCAAAATATTGTTCCGCGCCCACCGATGCGGTGAGCTGTCTGGCGATCAACCAGAATTGACAGAACTGCCTCATTTACATCCATAATTTTGCCGACTCCATTATCGATGGGGGTATCGTTGGCAGCGTACGGCACACACCAGCATCCGGCATCAATCAATCGCCCGACGAATCGTGTTCGTCAATCCGGTCCGGAGTTGTAATGGCCAGTAATCATCGGTAACACCGATAATCATACTGCTGATTGCATTATCCTGGCGATCGGTTGCCGACCGACCAACCGGGTGTCACTCGGAATGGGAAGCATAAAAGCTTATTCCATTAACATAACAGCATTTATGGCTTACCGGACCAAGCGCTGCTGGAAGCCACGGATTTGTAATGCCAGCCCCAGCACGGTCCAGCGATAAAAAAGCTTCACGAAAAGAAATGGGAAAAATTAAATACCGAGCATAATTTGCGTGGTAGCTGACAGGGCGCCCGGGCCGCCGCATATGCAGCATCACAAATCATCGCATCTGCCGATATGCACCAAACGGCCACCGCCAATATGCAGGGCTTTGATTGTTGCGGGCTTATGCTGGTTTTTATGCCGGGTTTTTGTTTCATTTTTACTATCGAAGGATCACCCCCAAAAGCCCATCGGGTTGGGCCGTCCGTTGGCAAATTGTTTTTTTATTAAACACCCGCATGGCCAGCTCTAAATCCGCGGGCCTCGCTGCCCCCTTGGGTGCGACGAATGGATGGGGACCGTACCTGTGCGGTGACCGTGTGTCATCGGGGACTACGGGCCACAAACAAACAAGGACACTTCAAACGACCGGCAGCTCGGGGCATATTTGTCGCACTGGACGGATCCGCATCATCATCATCATCATCATCGGTCGGTCGGTCGGTCGGTCGGTTGGTTTGTGCATAATTTTTCGGCGTGTCGGCAGTCGTAAATATTTTATTACTAATGGTACCATGAATTATTTTAATGTGACCGATAAATACAACACAATCTACTGCTCTACTCCTGGGCCCGCGGAGCGGACACCAAAAAAGCGTACGCCATAACTAAATCATCCAATGAAATGTCATTTTGTGGCCAACATGTTGTTTGCAGTGCACCTTGCGGCGGCCTGCAGCATCCTCCCGGCGCACCAACGCCTAATGACCGACCTCTGTGCGGGTGTTCGAGCTGTTTGCTGTGATAAATTATGAAAATATATCAACATAGCTAATTGGTGGCAGCACCGCACCGCATCCGATCGATCGCAGCGATCCTCGTACGGGCGGAGATACAGACGGAGGCGGAAAACATATTTTACGGGCGCAACATCGACGACCGTGCGAAGGCTTCAGCACTTTCCCTCATGTCGTGGGGCTGTTCCATACGATTTGTTCGATCGATTTGTTTGTTTTTATGCTTAGTGTCGCGAAATGGAATAAATTTTCATTCATTCACCCTGTTTTGCCATTTGCAGCGCGACTAACGACGGTGGCGGAAGCTAATGAGCCAACACTTGATACGAGCAAAGTTTCATAATAGAGACTGGCACAAAACCTGGAACCATAGTTAGTCGAAAGTTAGTCTGAGCTCCGAGCTCACAAACAAGGATCGACGAATCGAGCCGATTTAGATGTCCCATCGAGGCTTATGCTGACTCAAACCCACTTAACGGAACGGATCAGCGACGGGCTAATCTTGTAATCGAAAATTGATTATTATTTCTCCCGTGTGATCCCCACAATCGCGGCCCGGCTAGACAGGGCACCAGGGGGGCGGTAATAAATTCTCCACCATCCCCCCCCAGTGCCAGTGCGAGTGCCCGGCCCGGGTCGTGAGCCGTTTCAGCAATGATCATATCAGTGCGAAATTGAGCATAAAAAGCGAAAGAGAGAGAAGAAATGGTTCACTTCAGTGATGTAGCTGTATTTCGATTCACTTTTTTCTTTTCGCCTAGGAATTCCGACCCGGCTCGGCGTGCTGGCTTTCGTTTGATGTTCCCCAAGCGCCACATTGGAACTGTCAATTAAATTTTATTTTAACATCACGGCCAGAGGTTCGCAACCTGAGAGGGTTGCACGCGCAGTTCGTGTAAACATTTCTGGTTTTAATGGCAGCGTGGCCCCCCGAACGGGAACACGATGATTTGCGGATTGATTCCGCGACTGGATTTCGCGACCGGCGGTCCTAGTTTTGGGGCCGTTGGGGCGATCGACGGCTATGCTATGTCGCCGCCGCCAAGGAATGCTGGGCCGAGTGACGAGTCGATGCCGCTCACAGCATAACGTTTTATCTCGGGCGATTGGGCGATCGTCGGACGCCCTAGATTCGCGGTCGGTACGCGGTGAACACAATCGCAACACTATGCTGGCCACCACACGATCACGACGCCGCTCAACATTATCTCTCAATTCCGGTCTTGACAGCTGGACGACCACTAGCCGCCGCCGGGTTGCTTTACTCTTCGGTCGTCGGACTTCGGGATTGAAGTCAACCTCGACCTCCAACCAAGCAGTACTTCAAAATGGAACGGTATTAAATTGATGTTGAATTTAAAAATACATAAATGTACGAAAGAAGTTGAAATGTTTTTTGTGTTCCGACAATCTTGGATTTTGAGGCTCCTCAAAGACGTCGATGCCCTGCCTACCCGAAGACGACCGCTGCTATCGGATGACGGGCCCCAACAGCGTCAATCGGTGGCCGGATCTACAGATCCGATAAATAAATGGGTCAATCCAAGGGGACAAACATGGCCAGCCAGGACGGGGGCGAGCGTCTTGAACCGGTTTGTCCGTTTGTGGTCATGATTTTTGCTGTCGCGATTGAAAATAGCTAAAAAAGGACGACCGAGTAGCGATGGGACTATTCGGAATGGGATGAACTGAAATTTGATCGGAATCGTAAAATCGACTCCGTGGACTCCACAGTTTCGATGTTTCGCTGGCCGAGGGGCCGGCAGAGCTCGGGAGTTTTGATGACAATTGTGATTACGATTCGATAATACTGCTGACGAGACGGTTGACGAGCAGGAATGCTGGACTCAATGTTGGTATGTTCTTCGCCATGAGGACCCTGCCATATCGATGGCCGGGCATGGGACAACAACAAGCCCGAAGAGATGGACGACGAGCTCGTTTCCACTCGTTTAACGATTAGCGCTTTAAAACTGATGGCATTGCAATTTTCATGCACCGTTTGGTTTATGTGTGGTTTTATCGGTTCGGCTGACCCAGAAGCCAATATTGCCATAGTAAGTTCTTTTCTTTTATTTTATTCCAGTTTACCTATCTTCCGAGCAAAGTGAAATATAACTTATAACATTTTCACTAACGCTGCTTATCATTTGAACTTCGGTAACACCTTGAGGTCACCTCTTATTCGGAGTTTGCCATTGCGTAACACTTTGGGCACACCGAGGAGAGCATGTTAAAGCGAAACAATGGCACACATGTGTTCTGCGCCTAATAACGCCCCACGCTCCGGTTGGGCAAGGAAACTACGGCAGAACAAATCGGTGGCCATCATGGATCACGGGACGAGGTGCGCATTTCTCAAGGTAATGGGGCTGGCCGGGCATATTCTGCGTTACTGATACGCAATCACCCGGCGCCAGATGGTGCCCGTGTAAGTTCCTATTGATTACCTTGCTTTCTCCAAGATCGATTCGTCGGCGACCTGGGGAGGGACCGTCTGGTGTGGGGTGGCAAACACAATATCAAACTCCTTCTAACAACAATAAGGGCGCACACGGCCCATCCAGGCTGATAGATTGAGATAATGCATTTTTCATGACCGTATCGCATCGCCGTGCTTGATATTGCATTCATTTGTTACGGTTGGTGGGTTCGTGCAACATTTTTTCTTCCTTCTCCATTGTGGGGCGCTGGAAATGAAAGGGAAAAATTAGTCCACGGCCCAAGACCGGGAGCGCTAAGAGCACCGATCACTTATCAACCGATAGCCGGGCGCTCGGAAATCGCCAGATGTTCGTCGGTGGCCGAGGGTTCTCGGCCTTTCGGGCCTTACTTTCCTTTCCCCGGAGGCTGGCCCAGAGGCGGAATCCGGAGTCTTGGGGCCGGGAGTTGTGCCCGTAGACTTTACACAGAGCACAGCTCTTACCGACCCACTTGCCTATGTTTACAAACAAAACCACCACACGGGATCTTTGCAGCTGGCCGGAAGTCCTTGGACTCCTTGCCGGTGCTGCGCCTGGATGGTTCATTAATTTTCGTAAAATGCCTTCGGGCCGGTTCGTTCGACTGTTGGGTCGAATCTATTGGTATTGTTGGTGCGTACATTGTACGTAGCGATTGTTGCACTTATTTGTTTGCGCCATCTTTGGAAGAATTCGGCGTTACGTTAATGTCTTGATTAGGAACAGCTCGAAATGGGTGGCTTTTTTCTATGCCTTGGCTTTGACGAGGGAACACGTCTGTCGCCGGAAGGGTGTTTTTCCTCCTTGAAGTACCTACAGCGCTTACGGAGGGTGGACGGTTCCTAGGGCCCCGTAGGTGGATTGTAGTTTTTATTCCCCTTTTCTCATCGCATTTCTTTTTTTCGCTGGAGTGCTCTATTCTATTAGAACATGAATAATGAATGAACAAGGACTGAGTCACACAGATAAACCTCCAGCCAGGGCCGGGGATATGGAAACGGAATTTTAGAACGAAAGTCACTCGGGTCACCCCCGAACGGGAATGGGGGGGGAGGCCCAGGATGTTATCGTGATTGTGAGGAGCACAGGGAGTCATTAATTTGCCTCCGAACAGAATTGAAATTGCCTTACACCCATTCATAACCGGTCCAGCCGTGCCAGGGTCCTGCAATAATTGTCTGCGAACCGGCAGGCAAAAGGAGCGCAGACTTCACAGACGGCACGGAACGATAGAGTTTAAAAATTAATGGAATGTAAATTGTGAATTGTGGAAACGCATTGTCACCGCGCCGTGCCACTCCGTTGTCCAGGGCTCGACTCGGGACTCGAAACATGAAAATGGATTAGGATTAAATATTTAATACCTTTCCATAACGCCGTAAGAAATCTGTAATGAGTATGAATAATGGACGTAAACATTAAAAGAACCAAATCAAAGCGAGCACAACCTTCCAGCTTGCCGGGCGGTTCTGCGGGAGCCGCTTCAATCCTTCACTCGAGTTGGTGTAAATTAATTCTGTTGCAAATAAAAATGCAAATCACATCAGTTTTCTGCTTTACACTTTGTGATTCATCATCGGAGTGAAACTGAATCTAGCTATGCTTATTTCGCTGTCTTAATATTTAATGGTTTTCTAACGCACCGATTGATAGAATAATTTCAAAAGGTTTACTGAATTAATTTACCGTTAAATTTTCCTAAGTTACGCAGAAGTGTTTTGTAGCAAAATTCCAATAGCTACAAAAGCAGATTCTGCTCTCAACTCACTACGAGGAATCCCTCGAAGCCATCGCGCCACGCCCGAACGAACGCCCTGAAACGGACGCTAATCCTCGTGCAAAACACAGCCATCGACACCGCCATTATCCTTGTCGATTTCCAATCGCAATCCCGTCCAGACACACGAACGAAGATATTAATTTCAAGAAGGTTTCGCCCCGGGGATCGCCTACGAAGCGGAACCGAAAATGAGCTCGCCAGCATTCTGCTTAGGGTGATCCGTTTGATCGATCACCCGGAAGCCCCGGGTGACATCAAGAGGCTCCCGGAGGTGTCCCTGTTCCACGGTACGAAATTGCAAAGTTAAATAATTCGATCCGTCGAGGGCAAAGGCGAGGGAAAAACTGGCCACTCCCAGTACATGTGCGAGGTGCTACTTCATCAAATCGTTTAATTTATGGGACTTCGGCTCAGTGTGAGGTCCTCTTGCTTGCCCATGATTTACATCGAGCCCCATTCGAACGCCAACCGGCCAACCGTGGAGCTTAGTCTGTGGTTTTCCTTCCCAGCGCCGGAGTGGCCGATGTTGTCGCTTTTACAACGTTTGTTCAGGACTTTCCGTGTGTCCACTGTGTCGTTTCATCGTTTGCCTCTCTCTCTCGCAGGCTTCTGGAAGTCGAAGAAACAATAGGCACACTAATACGATTCAAAAATATTCCGCAATTTCTGCCCGACTCGAAGTGGCCCTCTCGCGTCGTCCGGGTCGTCGTGGGTATTATGTCTAAGGCTAAGTGTGTTTGTTTGAGAAAAACCAACAGAGAACCGAGAAGGACATGGCGAAAATATTGTCCTGCAGGCGTACCGAGTAAACACAGTACTGCGTCGGTAAACATGCTCCCGACTGGCCCGGAACTGGCTTTCTGGCCGCCTATTTCACACGACTGCCGACGACGGCTGGCCTGGCCAAACTGCTGACTTACAGCCCCGGTTTGTTTGCGGGTGATTGATTTGATGTCTTTTTTGTTGTTGGGCGCGCTGCAACCGAGAAACACTCCCCAGCGACCACCGTCAAGTCGCCGAAGAGTCGAGCGTCTAACTAATCGTCCCATAAGTCGGGTCTCCCTCTTTCGGAAGGACACGAACATACACGCCTTGGCCCTGGCCACGACACAGTTTGCGATGGCATGAAACATGTTTACTTTCAATCATCGGTTGAATTATTGATTTGTGCCGGTGAACTTCGGCACGGGAAACCCTTCGACAGCGCACGGACGACGCGCGGTCAAGCCGTTGTCGTAGGGCCGAAGCTGGGCCGACGCCGGGGCCAACCACGCAAGGTTCACGGTGGGAAAATGCAAATGGAATCGAAACACACAGGAAAACGTAAACATGAAAATTCCATTTCCAATGCCGAGATCGGTGCCGAGTTCCGCTTCCGATGGTCCGATTGATTGCGTTCGACTGGAGGTGTAATTATGCTGCCCGGGATTTAGCCTCCGGAACCGAAGCTGAAAGCTGAATCTGTTCCATCTGTGGTTGCGGTTTAAAGTTTGGTGTACCGTGTTTAACAGCCCTTCAGCACCGAGTTCCTTGCTGGAAAAAATGTAGAAAGCAAATGTATGTTCCGTTACCGGTACCGGAGACAAGATGCGAACGGTGCTGTTTGTGGGGCAATTAATGAAATGTAATCGTTTAACTATTCATGTCTCTACATTGGACGGTGCAATATTGATCAAATTATTGTATCCGAAAGCGTGACACCGATTTTTTTTGATCTTCTCGAAATGATTGTTTACTTAGCGATTTATTTATCCAAATTATTAAAATGTAATGATCTAAATCATCTAGTTAAGCAGACAATATTTATGTTATGTAGACAATACTCAAATACTCTAACAGTCCGTTTCCAGAACACCCCAATGATTTATGTTTATTAAAGCTATGAATTGTCCATTGCAGGGAAGGATCGCATCTTGACGAACAGCTTACCGGGTGAGTACCATTTGCATAAAGCTGCATAAAACAAACCAATTTGCAATGGTCCTCCGTATTGATGCTTGTTGCAGCCAAAGCTCAACCATTAGCAACCGGTGGTCAGTGCCGTCACGAGCAACTTAAACTGTACTGCATAAAATTACTTAATCGTGGCCCGTCGGTTCCATGAGTCAACGGCTGCCGCCAGAAGTTTCCCTTTGCGGCCCACCAAGGTTGACACTCCAAGTGCATAATTTGTCCAATAATGTCACACTTTGTGCTGTGCACTTAACCCTCTCCGCTGCCACGAAGTCTAGCCCTTGACGGCTCCGACCGATGGTCGTCGGGCACCGGCACATATGGGTGGCTAAGCTCGCCGCCTTTTTCTACAACAACGCCAGGACCTCACTCAGCCCCAATTACGCCTCGGGTGGATGGAAAAGTTTCACCGTCGGAAAACTCGCACAATGTCCTTGATATGTGGCCCACTAAAGCCCTCTCGCTTCCGCCCGCCCTCCCCTTTCCTTGCCGGAGCAAATTGGTTAACATTGCAGCGCCTTCATAAAAGCGTCACGGACCCCACATCGGTCACCGGCACCGGAGCACCGGAAAGCAATTAAAAAATACAACTTCCTACAGTTTTTGCCGGTGGTCGGGCAGCACTTAAGAACGGAGCAAGGCCACTTCGCCACTCGCTCGTGGCTCTCGCGGGGGTCCGTGAAATCTTGCGACCCCCCGGCCCGGCCGGAAGGGTGAGAGTGAGAAATTTATTCTAATTACAATTTCTCGCCATCGCGAGTGGGGTCCGTTTGATGTTTTCCGTGGCGCACGGCAGCACGGGAGGAAAAATCGTTAACAACAACACCCGAGTCGTGGTGCCAAACGGTGCCGAACGGTGGCAAAGGCGGCGCTCCGCCTGCCGGAGCCGGCCGGCCGGGCCGATGATTGACGTGGAAAATTGCCAAGATTTATCAGTCATTTCATATTCGCTCAGCTCAGCCTCTCGTGGGCCTTTTTCGGGAGGTTGATGAATTATGATGAAAGCGTCGCATCAGGCAGGATATGAATTTTTGATGGAAAATATTCATGGCCCGGATTTGTGAGCCGTCGTCCTCTGCTCCACAGGTATTCGGGTGGCGCTCAACTCGCCCTTTGAAAGCTTCGAAGTGGTCTGCAAATCCATCAATAGGGTAATCAATCTTGCAGCTTACGGTTCACCACAGCGCACAACATACCGTGAATCCGTTCTTGATTCGGTTTCGGTGGTGAAAAGATGGGGCCTTTTTTAGTGGATTGAAGCCGAACCAGGAAGATGGAAAGCCATTTCCGTAAGTGACTTCCCGCTGTGAGATTGCTCGTAGAGCTCTGATGGGGCAAATTGTTACACAATTTTTGAGTGAGAGACACTCGACTCTCTTCCCTTCCGAATAGTAACGAATAAATGTTAAACTTTGGTCCAGTGACCATCAAGTGAACCGAGTCAGTGATCCGAGTGATTTGATTAATGCTTATCACAGTGTCTAAAACCATTCCCCAAATTCCCATAAATAATTACAATCTGCCGACGGAAGATCGCATAAATAAATAGTGATCCTAAAATGGTGTCCTATCCCCAAAATGGCGGTCATTCCCCGAAAGAACCTTCTGATCTCTTCCACTCACTTCGGCCACTGATTGGTGTATTGCGCGAGTCGTTTGTCACAATTGTCATTCGGTGTTACGAATTCGCTGTGTCCCGCGATAGGTTCGTGGAAATAAATTTAACTACTATCCTCGTAAAACATGATGCAAATTTCATATTCCATGATTAGCTGCACTGCTTGGCGGGCGAAGGACGAATGCCGAAAAAAGGACACGCACCACTGTTGCAATATCTATATCCATATCGCCTGTCATTTATTTTAAGCTGCGGTCAAAACTGTTGGCAGTTAAAAGTCATTCCCTGGCCGCGGTTTGGGGGACCTTTTACCGCGCCGATTACCGTGACGGATCGCCCGGTGGTGGTCCGTTTGTGGTACGAATTTTCTATTGCTCCGCATCCGGGCAGGCGCCTGTTGGGGACAGTCGTAACGCCCGGCCCGGCCCGTAGTCCCGGGAGGCCTGGAAAGCCACCATCACAAACCTCAACGCTCTGGCCGAACGAGCAAACCGAAAACGTTTTGTGGCTGCCACCGGACGGCCAACGGTTGGGGTCGGCCCTTACAACCCACCGGGCTGGAGACCATAAGAATGCAACAACGAGCAACAGTGTGGCTGAGGGGGGGAGGGATTGGGGGGGAGCAAAAAATAAAATAGAAAATAACAACGATCCTCTCACATGCACTAACACCGACAGCGAGCCCGAAATACTGAATCATGCAAATGAGGATAATTTCCATTTAAATTGTTTGTTTATCAGCTGCACACGGTGTGGTGTGCGAAGAATGTGGCCCACTAACACCACGACGTGTGCTTGCGTGTATGTGTGTGGTTCAGACGTCGGTGGTTTGGTTTGGACCCTTTCGGTCGGTCCCATTTGTGGGGTCCGGGTCGCTTTTACCATCCTTGACCACATCGTTTCGGAGGCGAACGGCGAGCTTCAAGTAATGGGCCCGGGTTATGCTTAAAATTCACACTCGCATCGCTTCGTTATTGGTTCGGTACTTAAAGGTAATAAATGTGTTCGCGAGCTGTGTGTGCGTTGTGTGCATCAGCCTGGCCGGGACGGTCGTGCCCGGACGGCGTTATGCGATGGCTTCGGAAATGCATTTCCATGTACGTGAGCATTTGCCAACGCGCGTCGTCTACCAAATTGTGTTGTTTGCACTCTGAATGGGGAACATTCTTCGTCGGGGAGCATAAATCAGCCGACATAGAAATCGTGTTTTGGACCACGTTTATTTTCAACTTGCCTAGGATTTCAAATTGAAGGGAAATAAATAAAATATCAAGCCTTGTTGCTCATCCCGATGCGACCTCCAATTCGACCTTGCACATTAAGGCTTAATCAGCATTATGTTACAAGCTGCATACTAGAAGGAAATGGCTTTCTTCGGAACATCGGATGCTAATGCAATCACGAACGCAACGAGAGCCGACACAGTGCAAAAGTTTGCAAATCTTTCAAATTATTCATCTCACAAGCACCCATTTGCCGGTTTTTTTGTGTGTGTCCTGCTCGGGACCAGCTCTAAAAGGGTCGGCGAGAAAGTTCACGTTCCGCAGGCCAGCTTTATTACCATTAACCTACCGGCGGTTCAAACTTTCGCTTATTGAATTGCTTGCCCTTGGCAGGAGAGGAAGAAAAAAAAACCCCGAGCCGAAATGACTTTTCATCGCGTGTACTAAGTAGAAATAATCTTACCCACGGGGCTTTCTCGAAGGGCTTTTCGTCCGTTTTTTTCCGTTCTTCGCCACACTTGGGCAGATCGCGAGCATAAACCCCTTTCGGTCGATCCTGGGCCTGGGCCGTTGAAAGCGTACCGGCAAACTTACCGGCAAGAATAAGGACCTCGGTGAAAAGCTTTGGGGAAAAAAAGTGCTAACCCCTGGCTGGCCACTACCGGCCGACGGGCTGATCTGTCCCCCCGGGGGGAAGGGGTTTGTCTCTGTCTCTCTCACGTGGCTCGCCTTGGGATGGGTTTGGACCAAATTTAAAATGTCTTTGCGAGCTGCGATCACTATGGGAGGGACTCATGATTTTGATTCATGAAGCAAAAGAATTTCTTAAACTATTTGCTGTTGAATTAATTCCAAAACTTGTTATTGATTATTTCAAAGTGATTATTGATTATTCCAATCGTTGGGTGACTTTTTGACCGATTCACGAAAGGCTTTCTTCCCGTCGTGCTGAAAGTTTGGAACTCCAGAAAAAAAATTAACCAACGGGTCGGCTTGGGTCGAGTGATTCCACCGCTAATACCCGTGCTAAGTGGGGCCAGGATCTGCGGCCGGTGGATCCTTTGGTTGCGAATTCCCGTGGCACCGCGACTATTACACTGGCCCAAGTCGAGTTGCGCCGTGCCGTGCCATCTGGGTCAGGAGTAGTTGAAAGTTTTTTTTTTATGGGAACGATGAACACGCCACACCGGCCCATCCCATCTTGCCAGTCCGACTTTTTTTTATCCCTTGCTGAATTGTAGAATTTAAAAAAACGAAAATTTTTACCCCGACCAGAACAAAGAACTAAAGTTTAAACAGTTTTCAGCACCGAAGAAGCTGTAAGGGCTGGTTAATGCACAAAAAAGCTAACAAAGAACGTAAGAAAATGAGCACCGGAGTCCGGGGCGCTTCCTAACGGACACGGGGTGTCGATTGGCCGGGTGGCCGGCGGTGGATAAAAATGTATAAAACTTTGCCCGAAAAGTTTGCCATTCAAAAGGAGCACGAAAGTCAATTTACGATTATCGTATCGCGGACAAGACAGCACAGCCCGTTCCGTTTGCCCGCGGATCGTCGTCATTGTCAAAGTGTCTACCGGCTGGTCCGAGTGGTCCGAACCGAAGAGTTGCAACAACTCCCCCCCCCGGTAGAAGGATCTCATGTCGCACTCGGTTTGGAGAAAAATAGTACCCGGTCCAAAAAACGGCACCCGGCAAACGTATCATCCGATTGGACGTGTTTGTTGTTTAGAGCGAAATTTAAACTTAATTAAACCCGACCCGACAACGAGTCGACGGGGCCGGCTCGGTTCGACCGGTTAGGATCCGGTTCGTGCCGGGAATGTTTCATGCACCGGTAACCGGACAACCGGGCTCCCCGGGTGGCCGGTTCGGAATCAATTCATCGTACGAAAGTTTCGCAGCCACGTGCGCTCCGGAACCGGCTTGCGATTGATGTTCCGGGGCCGGGCGAGTCAAGTGTTTGCCCCGATCGTTCCTGCGATCGGTTACGGTGCAGTGCTAATCTAATCACGTGCCCCTCGCCTGGCTCAGATCTACATTAAATTAGCAATATTACGTGCCAAAAATAACAGCTCGTTCGACGGCATCTGTAAATTCGACAGCATAATACCACCACCGCACGTGGCCGCAGTGTGACTCCTAAAACCTTAAAAAGCCAAGAATGATCCAAAAACGAACGGAACAGTTTTGATTATTATTTCAATGTTGCTAATAAAGTGTTGGTTGGTTGGTTGTTATATATGGCAGTTATGTATTGGAAAGCTCGGTGTCTCGCTGTCGGGCACAAAATTCGACGACTCCGTCTCCGTGTTGTCTGATGGCCAGTCAACCGACTCGCTTCCATTTACTTCACTGTCTTTGGCTGTACAATGCGACAATTAACTGCTTCACTGACTTGTTGCATCGTTCTGGGAGCGTTTTGCTTAACATTTGAGGAACCAAAAGAAAGTTCCATTCTCCGAAAAGCTTCTATATTAGAATGTTTAAAAAAGCGCATTCGTCCGCTGTTCTCTTAAAGTAGAAATTATTGTCCAAGGAAAAGAATTAAAGAATAGACACGCAAGAAAGTGCATCTTTGGCGTGTCGAATCTTCTCATCCGAAGATCTTTGAGAAACTCCACTGCCAGGAACTCCATGCCATCGGATCGAACGCAAGATTATTCCAGACTCTGCGTTGACAAAGGAAGCGAGAAGCGTTCTCTCTCTCGAATCGAACAAGCAGATAGAAATCCCTCCGCTCCGAACGATGATATTCCATTCGCGCTGACAGGTTCCCGGCATCTTAAGCCCAGCGCGCGCGCGCATTAGGCCCGCATTGAAGTGCCTGTGGCTTTCGACAGTGGATATCCTTCGTCATCTCGGGGAAGCGGGGAACGAGACTCTCCAAGAATTCGATCACAAAGGCACCAGCGCGGCGACGGTGACGGTGGTCAGCATATCTGCACTAATTGATCGATCCATCACGGGCGCGCCGACACGCCGGATGATAACCGATACGCCCGAGAGGTCCGAGATCGCTGGCGACCGATATCTCCCGGGGCGTATCCGATTACCGCGCGCTGATGATTAATACCGTGACGCTCGCGTCGCAGTCAGCAGTCCTTCTGCCCCGCCTGACCGGCCTGATGTAAGCGGTAAACGGTTACGGATTTATTAATTGTCCAACGACGACGACGACGACGACGGAGTGGAATGCCTGGTCCGGGTCCGCGCACGATCGCGCAGCATATTACCATAATACTGCTGCCGCACCGTTGATGACAGCGATGGCCACCTGCCGCGGGTGGCATTTTATTAAACGCCCAATAGCTGCTATTTGTTTTACTGTCCCGGCCCCGGCCGAAAGTGAAATTCTTAGCCCCAGCGTCCAGAAGGTCTACCTCCGAAGCGAATCCCGAATCCCGTCTAATGGATTCCTCGCGGGCCGCAAATTATCATCCGGCAGTCTCAGCCACTCCGGCACTCTTAATCATTCGTCGGTGATGCGCTTTCGAGCGACGATCGGTAGATCGGTTACGAATGCCAAATGACTTCATTTTCCGCTTTTTGTTTTCGATTTTCGAGCAAGGCGAGGTTAAGGCCGCTTAGGTTAATTTGATCAGTGAATTTGATTAGAATAAAGCAGAGCCTCGTCAGGCGGTCCTAGCGCTTACTAAATCGGCAATCATGAAGAATATATTGGAGGTAGATAGTCGAGAAGATTTGCATCCCTTTCCTTGGCATCATTAGTATATTATCTATTGGCATGTAATGTTGGGACATTAATTTTGCGATCGGCTAGGTTTTTATCAAATGTTCGGCTTTCACGCTCTTGATTCGAATGGGGAAACCCTGAGGTTCACCTCCGTCAAGCGATAGCATAAGAGTTAGATAACTTTATAAACGCTGCCACAAAATGCTGAATGAAGCTTTTTTTACTTTCAATTTTAAACTACCCTCCAGCCATTCATTCTTTTCTGTATTTTCATTCCCATTTCATTGTCGAGGCCTCTCGGAATCGATAAACTGACAGGCATTCGTTTACTTTAATGACGAGACCCCCATTGGTTACTGGGCCAATACAAACAATCCATTTCCTGCCAAAGTGCACCGCAACAAATTGCGGCCATTCGATCGATTTGGACCCCGGAAAAAGGCCGTTGATAAGCGACATTCATCGACGCGGACACTCCCACGTGGCACGAGGCGGTCCCGCATATTATCCAACCTCCCCTGATTCAGGTGGTCAACAGCATAACGGTGATTTTGGGCACCGCCACGGTTCTGAGTGTCGCACCTACCGAACAAACACAACATTCGGGACACTGCTCGGCCGTGACCGCCGAAGTTTTGGGGGGATTCTGTTTTCGGTTGACTTTTTTGTTCGCACGTCATCGCACGTCAGCAACCCATTCAGTGGGGTCCCAAATTCTATGCCGATCACCTGACAACCCCACATTTATGTTGTCGGTTTTCGAATGTGTGACAAATCTTCGGGTGAGGTCACTCCACGCGTGCCGCATTTCTGATGAATGGATCGAAAAGGGAGCTTGTTTCGCCGGCGGAGCTTATGCTGAGCATAACTCTAGATGGTGCCAACTACTTCCTGGACGCTTCCGAGCGTTCAATAGCCACAAATCAACGCCATCTATCAGCGAGACGTGGAGTTTCCGAAAATGCACCCTGGCACGTAGCAAACGAAAGCTGACCACTTCTATGACGGTGGCGTCGAGGACTTCGAGAAGAAAGGATTAGAATTCACCTCTAACGCCTGTGCGCCTCAAAAGCAGTCGAATCCTGGGTGCTACTCAAGTGACATTGTTCGTAAAAATGCCCTGAAAAAGGAATGCCAACCATTTCGAAGATTATCCTCAACTCCATCAGCAGCATCGTCATCATCATTACGGCCATCGTCACCACCGCGACGTCCATTCTAAATCAATCCGCCCGACTGATGGCCCAACCGGGGACCGGAAGTCTTCGGAATTTGAAATGTAGATTTATTACCGCAAAACCATCGCCGGTGACACTCGGCACTTCCGGCGGGTGACCGCAGACGCAGGGCCCATATTGACGGCCAGGAAGAACCGTACCGTGTACAGTGGGCCGTGTCGGTTTCAAATGCGGAACCGACCCGAACTGGACCTGCGCCAGCACCTGCGAGGATCGCTTTCGGTTGATAAATGCGATACGATTACATTATGATGAACGACGTTGCGGTCTCTTGACCGTTCGGCTAGACCCCGGGTGGACTCATATCTCGGGCGACTTTACGGTCCCGGTCTTCGCAGTGCAACTGGCCTTTCGTTGGAAGGCGCCCCGGACCGGAGGAAGATGGATGCGATGGATTGAAGCGAATCGAGCTGCATCAGTCTGCACAGAATTGCAGGGGTCGGTCCGGTGTGTGTCATTCGGTGAGTGAATGAGCTTCAATCAACTGTTTAGCGCCGGGTCATCTACGAAATTGATGGCCAGTTGACCAACTAGGTACGGGACGTGTTTAGCCGGCCAGAACGTAATTTGGTGACGAAGCCGGTAAAAGGAACACATAACGATCGGGTGTTAAGCTCTTTTATCTTTCTTCAATGAGAGACCTTTCCAGAGTCATGAGAAGTTTACAGTTCACAGTTTTTGACTAACATACTCTAACTTTTTATCTAACAAATCAAAAGGCCTCTCAAATAGGTATATATTTTAACTTTGCCCAACGTTTCCTCAACCAGCACCACCGTACGGGCAAACCGATCGGTCACAGCATTGTTCGGTTCGGTTTTGGAGCGAAAAACAAAAGTCATCGTAATTAAACTGATTGAAGAGAAACGAATTCGATACCTCGTTTACAGGTGACTGAGCACACCGCCGTGGGGTCACAAGCAAAACGACGCACCGGGAAATACATAAGAAACTCCCGCCATTCGCCCGCCCGTCTGAAGAAACATAATTACTTTGTTCCGATCGAGCGCCAGTCAAAGTGTAACAATCGCCTAATTACGCCGACCGACTGATCGTCTAATGGTTCAACAATTCTCGATCTTCGCGATCCCCACCGCCGTTCCCATGACGACGCTGCCGATTCGTTGCGCCGTTGATGGGCGCAAGAACCCACGGCGAAGGTTCTCAGCGCACTGTGGGGACCCTCCCCATCATTAGGCCTCCGTGAATTCCTGGCCAGAAGCATTCCAGACCTCCACGGCTAGGCCGGCAAGGCCTAGGGAAACCGGAAAAAGAACCCAAACGAATGCGAGCTGAGTCGAAATTTTGATTGATATCAAAACCAGGCACCATAGACCCGGAGAGAGAGAGAGAGAACGAGGATATCACTCGGAAAAAAGCAAAGCCGGGAGATTGGAATTCACTTTTCAGCGCCGGCGACGGCTTTCCGCCGACCGCACGAGGAGCTGGCATTGAAAATGAGGGAAAGAAAAATCGCTTCAACATCAATAAATCCACAAACGCGTATCGCAAATGGTGCAGAACATGAAGCCGGAACACATACACCAACCGGGGAGCCGGCGGCCACCACACACACCACAAGTCAGCAATCCATCAATCATGAAGCAGTTTCACATGTCAAGTGCTTTGATGTTTGTCGTTCGAAAACGGTTTTTATTTACAGTCGGTTGAGTTCGGATTTTCCTGCGTCGTCCTTCGCGCTACGATACTGACTTTTTTTTCGGTGGAACAAGTTTGTTGGTCTGGATCTGTGTCAAATCGTTACAAAAAGGAAATGAAAAATGTAACGCATTGTAAAGATTCATACGTAAGTGTCAAGCTGTACCATCCTGAAATTATGGTTTATAACGGCCAAGTTCGAGGAATCGTCCACTGGAATGTTGTAAACTTCTTGCGATGTTCTTGTCATAAAGCTTAAAACGATTTTATTGCTCCAAAAGATCATCATCGTGAGTTCGTCGGGACCTGCCACACCATGTAGCCTGCGTTCCATTTACGCTGTCATTCCTGCCAAAAGCTAAGAAGATGGGTCCGATCAATCGGTAGCGAAAGAAGGTATTCACTGGTCATACACTGGTTCCGGTTCCGTGCTGAAACGATAACGGTCGAATGGCTCTCAAGAACCCCGGACCAGAAGTCAGTTCAGATCGAGCGTGGCCAATGGTCAGCTGGCTGCAGCTCGTCAGATCCATCAAACTCATAAAGGCGTTCGGTGCACCTTCTGTCACGCTTGACGGATCGATCGCATCCTGTTTGTAGCCGGATTCAAAGGATAGCTCGCCGGTGGCATCGGTTTGCAGTTTCCAGTCGAGGCAAGTTCCTTTTGATTGGGTCACTGAAAATGAAGTGGCCCGGCTTACTCGGCACGGTTCTAATGCATATTACATCCACTTCCTTGGTCACTCGACGCAACGTTCCGGAGGCACTGTAGAATTAATCCTTGAGTTCTCATTATTTGAAACATAGCATCGGTAGCACCGCAGATTGCTGTAAAACGCTCCTCCATTTGTCATTATTCTCACGATAAATCCAATCACGGGCCGTAATCGATTCAATCCGGGTGTAATTTAATCACTCAACGCACTGGACTGATTGTCGGCGGAGCGACCGCCACAGCATAAGCAGCACTTCCGCCGGTCGTGGCGGCTGGGCTCCGGATTGAGACATTTGATGGCCAGCCCGAACGATTAACGATTTCGGGGCAATAAAATTCCAATTATCGCCCGCTCGCTCGAACCTAATGAGATCAATTTTTCGAGCAGTTCGACAAATTATTTGGCCAAAAAACCCACGAGAATTACGGGTGGATCCCGTCGCCCGTCGCCCGGCGCAAAGTGTTAAGTACCCCGTTTCCGGAACTCCCATTTCGGGTGTTGTTTTCTATTGGTTTCCCCGTTCGCGGTTGGTCCGCTTTTTTTTCTTAACCTTTCGGCCGTGGTTTTGACGGGACGGGGGGCTAATTTTACCCGGCCTCCCGCCCGCCCGCCAGCCAGCCAGCCTGCGAACCGTTCGACGCATTCCGAGACGGGCGAGCATTGATTGGATTTTTACGGCTGACCGGTTCGCGGCATAGGCATCGTAAAAAAAGGGGAACCCGCGCGAGGTGAGGCGAGACCCCGAGAGTCCACGGACCACGAGAGCGGCTTGAATTAATTACAACGAAAAAAACACGATCGGCCAGATCGCGATCGCGGGTGCGCGCGCGCATTACAAAGATACGATCGCGCCAGAGACGGAGTGGAGTTATGCGAAGAAGTTATGCTTCGGCTCTTGGCTTCTTTGGCTCGTTTTCTCCCCTTCCGGACCCAGAGACCCCGGAGACCGCACGGGGCAGAAGAAAGCGAACGGCGCAAAAGTTCGGTTTTATGAATCTTTTATAATCGAGCAGCCAGGTCCCAGCCACACTTGGGCTGCATCTTCACGGTCTATCGAGGTAATGCGAGGCGATGTTGTTTCAACCCGATCGGATTTTGTTTTTATTTTGTTTGCCAGTTTTATTGCTTCACAATTTTATAATTCTGTTTTACGACTCAGCGAACGGCCGAGTTCGGAACTTCGGGCAGAGTGCCCCCCAAAATTCCCCCACGATCGCCGATCGAAGGCAATCTGCTTGAATGGTTTGCGCCGCTCAACGGAAAGCGTAGAGCCTTATCGATTATCTGACCGGGGTCAGAGCATCTCAACGTCAGAGTTTCGTCTGACACTATCCGAGTCACAAATCAGCGACCGAGCGACCCCGGGGCTCGATGGCTCGCGGTGATTCTGTGCACCGTCATCTTCTGGGTTCGCGTTTGGGGGTCAGAACCGTACGCGACCCGCGGCACGTGGCCTTTGATCAGGAGTTCGATGAAAGCGCAATGTTCCGATTATGAGAAGAGTCCATTCTGGTGTGGCTGTGGCCCACACCTAGCCCGCCTCATTCTGTTTTTGACTGTTGTTTTTTGTAGTTTCCCCAAATTTAAGACCACAAAAAAGTTAATCATTCCCTTGAGTTTGTATGCTTTCTACTACATTATGTTGGTGAAGTATTAACAACATAAACATAATGGCAATAAACTACTCCTGCAAAGCAACTCGCCTGTAAATCGTAACTGTACTTGGTGGTGCTTAAGAACCCAAGATACTGGGGTGTTCAATATGTTTTTTACCTCGATAAAAGAGAGCCTAATTTTTGTTTGTTATCTTGGTACACTCTTCATATGAAAGTATGTGAAGTTTCATTTCGATCGGTAGTTTATTTTTTTACAAGCCATTTAATATCGAAGCGTCACAGTATATTTCACAACGAAAACAATCGAAAAAAAGGATCTTGCAGTGATTGAACTTTTAGTTTTGAAAGGTTTAAAAGCAAATGGTATATAAGGACTCTTCGCCTTCAATTAGGGGGTTAAAAGGGGTGTTTCTGAGTTGAAACGTGATCGTACTAGCTTTCTAGGCGATCCACATCAAAACGTAATAAAAACGAACACAACACCCGAAATCGTAGAAAACAGACGGGATACCCGTATTGGAAAATCGTCGAATTACTGAAAGAGATTTAGTACAAGGCCTAACTATCTCATTGAGCAGTATAACCAATATTTTGACAGAAAAAAGCTGTTTGTAAAATGAATGCCGCATTCACTAAAAATGAAATAATGCACCACGTCACAAGAGCATTTTGAAAATGGCAAAAATCCATGAATTAAAGTTCCAATTGTTGGAGTATCCATGGTATTCACTAGTTTTGGCCCCTAGCGATTTGCATCTATTTTCAGACCCAAAAAAAATCATGCAGTTGAAAAGCGTTTTCATCAAATGATGACGTCATAACAGGTGTGGAATTTTGAAGGCATTTCAGTGTTTCGCTTCAAGGATGGAATTCTTAAATTGAATCAAAAAAACTTATTGAACAACCTAGTAAGATGAAGATTCAGTGAGTCTCAGCTTCTGCTGGACGCTTCGCCATACGTACCCGGTGTCACCGTTGCACATTCGAAACATTCCACAGACAGGAAGGTATTCCAGCTTCAAATCACCATTCGACAATCACAATAAAACACGTTTTGATAACACTGAATGTCATATTCGTCCGTCACCAACCAACGAAACCGACAACCGTACATCACTCCAACGGGTCGTTTCGGAGTGGAAAATTTCTTCTGCCCTTTCGGAACACACTCACCGGGGTCCTCAGAAATCAGAAAGACAAAACATTCCGGAAGACGAAAGTCACGTGCGCCATGGTGGTGACAAAAAAACGCAACCAGACTCACTGCCTCTTGGATAAGCGGCTTGTCAGATTAGGTGGAAAGAGGAACCGGCACGGAGCACGTGTCCCCGTAATGAGCGGCGGGTTCGTTGCTTCACTTCCTAATCGATTAGTCAGGCGTCCCCGGGTCCCCGAAGTGTTGCCGTCTGTTTTTCACTTTCCCCCCTGGAACCGGAAACTGAGACCCTGGGAAGTGACATGTTGCTGGCAAGTGTCCCGGTGCCGGGGCCAAGGCCAGTCAGGTGACCTCGAGGGGGAAGATTTTCGAAAATAACCGCGCTAAACGCCCCATAACCGCCCGGGTTGTAATTTATGACGGCATGAAGTGTATTGATGACGCTAATGTCGCGCTGCTTTACTCATCACACGGCTCGGCTGCCTTTTGATTCTTTCAGAAGACCTGCCGACTCGATCCCGGATCTATATGTGTGCCGTGGAACTGACAACTGCGACGATCCGTGTCGAGGCATAGAGCGCATTAATCGCATCGGTTGGTTAAACAATGGACCGTAAACAGGGCCTAGTATGCATTCGGTAAGCAAACATGCCTCAAACCAGCACAACACATTCCCCAGACTTAACTCTGCGTTGCAACATTGTCCATTCACGCCTCGGAATTCTTGTGGCGTAATCTCTGATAACGCCGCAACGCAGTGTCACAACAGCGAGCCACGAAACGTGTGCCAGCAATCGCCCAGAACCTGCGTAAAACCCCCTAATTTCAGCTTCCGCACGGATGTGGGCCACAGTTACCCCGTGCCGCCCGATAAAGGGATTTGCATGGCAACTGATTTCCGCTGGACAAAAAGAACACCACGGATACCTTCAGTGGAGGCAATGCAATCGTAAGTTTTTGAGCTTGTTTTGGAGCTGAAGTTGGGGAACTTCGTGCAACTTCGTCAGAGCGATTCTGGCACCGAGTAATACAGGCTACCAACTATTATTACTCTTTTATTTATTTTGATCATTGATTTTATTTTACTTAGCACTATTTTACATTAGCCATTTCGGCCACGGTGCGTTGACGAAGGATTATACACTATTTCTATGTTTTCTTTTTTTTTCTATCCAGCAACCGTGGTAGTGGTCGTACTTTGGGTGGTTGTACTAGTTGTGGAGGAGGTAGTTGAGGACGTTGTTGATGTGGTGCTTCCCGTGGTGGTTGATACGGTAGTGGTCGTTGTTTGTTCTGGCGTAACTGTGAACATAAACCGTTTTCGGGACGAGTCAAGCAAGTGAAGATAATGCAGGTTTTGAGGAAACAAAGTTCTGCCCACTGCTTACCGGTCGTTGGTGGCACTTCACATTTGTTGTTGATGAACTGAAGCTGCACGGTGCTGTTAGTGCAAGGATCCAGGGCCAGCGGGCAGGTTATGGCAAGCCCCATGCCGTCGTCGTAACATACGTAGAAGTTTTGCGGCTGCAGTCCCGTGTTGTCGAACTGTTGCCTGCAGCACCTGCAGGCGTCGACGAAGAGCATGCAGTCCACGTCTCGGTAGCAGACGCGGAAGTCCGTCGTACAGTTCTTAGCCACTGGATCGAAGTACATTGCGTACGGGCACTGAAACTCGATGGCTCGCCCATCGGTGCACTTGTAGTAGCGGGTACAGTACAGTTCGTGGCTCAGGTAGACCTGCATCAGCGGTGCTGATGGACACTGATAGTCCGGCGGTCCAGTGATGCACGGGCACCGCTGGGCGTCCAGCAAGGACACACCGATCACTACAAACAGCACTGTGCTCAGTTCCATCCATTGCGCCATGGCCTCAAAAGATGCGTAACATTAGAATCTTTACTGGCAACTGTCGTGGAAAGTGCCTTTGAGACGCTTTTATAAAGTCTACGTGGCTCTCGGTAGCTCCACCGACGGTCTGCGTAAGCAGTGATACCACAGGCATCGGTACCTCTGGGGCTGTAATCCGCAGTGGCTCGCCTTACTTCCTCCCTACAGGCCGATACTGTTTGCCTCAAGCTCAACCCAGACACGCAATTATCGGTGCGCGTGATGGTGCTACGGTGCGTGGCCGTAGAACCTGAACCTCGCGTGCTGGCTGCTTCCCCGCGCAAGGAGGTCTTTTTGCTCGAGAAATGCCTCTCATTTTCTCACGCTAGTCTCGCTTTTTGCCAGTAGATTCTAGAACGAAAACCTAGTTCTCCGCGCAACACTTTGGACAACGGCGACAGATCGACGGCGCTGTGCAATCGGGAAACTGAGGGCCCGGCACTTAGGCAGCATGAAATGGAGATGATAGTTGTCTTACGAAAAACGGGATAGCAAAGGGGACAGTGTTTCGGGTAATGAGACTTTATAACGATTTCTCCTTGCAATTCATATCATACATTGTGTGGCTTAGCTTTGGCTACGGATATTTCTACTCCTTCGGCACACTACAAGAACTGCGCATAAGGCGACACTTCTGTCAATATTGACACATGGATCTGACGAGCTTAGTACTATTTACAGCGGGATTCGCACTTTTGTTGCAAAAGTAGTTGATCGGCGCCCAACTTTCGTTGCCCTAGCCAATGGAAGCTACGGGACGGCCCGGTTTTACTGTAGTGGCAGGCGAAGCTGGAGTTGGAGCGGGAGTCGGAGCCGGAGTCGGAGCCGGAGTCGGAGCGGGAGTCGGAGCCGGAGTCGGAGCGGGAGTCGGAGCCGGAGTCGGAGCGGGAGTCGGAGCCGGAGTCGGAGCGGGAGTCGGAGCCGGAGTCGGAGCAGGGGTCGGAGCCCGAGTCGGAGCAGGGGTCGGAGCAGGAGTTGGTGCATTATTAGAGGGCTGGACCGCTACGAGCGCATCAGGCTTAGCTGTTGATGGTTTCGCAGTTGTAGTCGTGCTTGGAGATTCTGCGGCGGCTGCAGGTCTTGCGGCCCGAACAGCTACTAATGGAGCAGCCGTTGTTGTTGTTGGTGGTGTTGGTGGTTGGGCTGCAGGTGCTGCTGCTGGCCTGGCAGCAAAGCTATTTGCTGGCGGGGGCTCATTTCCACTAGATTGTGGCATAATAACAGCATTGAACGGTGGCCAGTTCCAAGGTGGCCCGTTCCAAGGCGGCCAGGTCCAGGGGAATGGAGTAGGTTCGGTGGTGGTGTTCTCTTCGGGAGTAGGTGTACAGGCTGAACAATAGTAGTTGATGGCAACAACAAAGAAGATAGAAATCACAGATTTGTGTTCTTGTTATCTCCACTGCTCCCGGCTTAATAGTATCTTATTATAGTAGCTCATTTCTGAAAACGTGCCACGTACTGTCTAGATATACTTACGGTCCCCTGGAACGCTACACTTGTCGCCAATAAACACCAATTGTACCGTAGTATTGGTGCACGGATCAAACGCCAATGGGCAGGTTACAGCGAGTCCCATGCCATCTTTGTGGCATACGTAGAAGTTTTGCGGTTGGAGTCCCGTGTTGTCGAACTGCCGTTTGCAGCATCGACAGTCGTCGACGAAAAGCATGCACTCATCGTTTCTGAAGCAGACACGGAAATCTTCATCACACGCGGACGATACCGGATTGAAGAACGTTCCGCAAGGACATTGGAACTCGATGGCCCGCCCGTCGGTGCACTTGTAGTAGCGGGTGCAGTACTCGGCGTGCCTCAGGTACACTTGCAACACCGAATTCAACGGACACATATAGTCCGGAGGCCCAGTGACACATGGGCACCGTTTTGCATAACTAGTGTTCACTAACGTACTGCAAAACGCTAGCACTACGATACCGAACAGCACTGCTTTCTGCATTGCTGCTCGAGCTACCACGAAGTACCGTCGGAGACCGTCAACTAGGAACTGGTTCATTTAGTGCCTTTGGCCCCTATTTCTATGTGACGGCCACTGGAGAAAAAAAAACTATCCTAGTGGCTTGTTTAACTTCTCAATCATATAAAACTAAACTAATAAAAAATCTTACTGCTCGGAATGGAGCCACTCCCACGATAAGTTACTTACGGAACTTGGAAAAGACACGCACGTATCACCCACGGCTCTAGCGCCTGGCCAAGGAATGCTGCTTTCCATACACGTTTAGTGTGTCATATCACATTGCTCGTTTTTTTAAAGAACGACGCTGTAACATCGATAGATAGTCGACTTTTTCATCTTTTTTCATTCATACAATAGCCCGCAAAAGGAATTGTAAAAACATCCTGCTGGATACTGCTGTTCGGTTCTGAGACACAGAGGGCGCTGCACATCCTGGCTTCGTCGGCGACATTCAAATGCGTTTCGCGCCTGTTCGCCTACTCGCGCCTACTAGATTTAAAGCAACAAAGTAAACTCATTTGTTTGTTAAATATTGTGCTCAATCAAGAGAAGAAACTTTTTTTAATCAACCATTGACAATAAAGAGCTAACACAAGACACACAATCAAGGAATCGATTCAGTAGAAAGGGTGGCAACGAGAAAGTGATACACTCATTCGAGTGGCAATTGTTTTAATTTTGACAGCTATGTGTCCGATCTTTGTTTACTATTTGAAGAAGTACTATGTTTACAGTCTATTCATACGTGTTATTAAACAGCAAGAAGAGAGAAACAAAACATATTCTGATTTTTATGACTTAACTAGCAGACCCGGCGAACTTTGTTCCGCCCCAAAGGCAATGGGCCGCGGTGATAGAGCAGTCGGTAATGCTCGTCGCTGTCACGCTGCTGTCCAGGGTTCGAATCTAGGGGTTGTTGGCGTTGGGCCAAAACCACACCATAGTGTGTTAGTATAAAAATAAATAAATAATTACTTTGAATGTCGGATAGATAGTCTGTCTTTGAATGCAACAGGAACCAATAATTTCGTACTCGTTACAATAAAAGGAGATGTAGATAGTGATGTTATTCCAAAGCTTTGGGACACACAATATTTGTAGTTTGGTTGTTGGGTGCATATATGAAAAGACCTGACGGGTTCCCAACGCGAGAGCAGGCCACGTATAACTGCCCATGAGCAAAACAGGGAGTTTCTAGATTTATTCCACAAATATTAAACGATTGACCTTGGGATTTGTTTATGGTCATGGCGAAAGCAAGTCGTACTGCAAATTGCAGTCTTCTGAATTGAAACGGTCCATCGCTTGGCACCATCGGGATCCGGGGATTCAGCACATTCTCACCTTTAAATTTTCCTGTAAGAATGGTTGCCTCGATCACATTGTTCATTAAAGTTTTAACTGTTACACAGGCGCGGTTGGTAATCTAGTGAATTTATGAATTCTGGAGGATATTTGATCACATCATCTTCATTTGACAAACTGTCTATAGATGTATAGGTTTCTAAATACTTTATTTTGCCAGAAAGAAAATTAGGAAACGACCATTAAGATAGTGGATACGAAACAAAATATTATACATGAGGGCAGTGGTGAGCATTGTTTGCTCTAAACTGGACGTCTTTTACGCATACAATGCACTGCTTATGCTTCCTCGGTAGTTTCTAAATCAAACGTTGTGACGTCATATCAATAATGTTTCCATTGATATTTGTGGTACTCCCGACGATAAAATGCTGGGCTCAATTACCAAAGGGATCGGCCACCCTCCCAGTATAAACACAACGCAACAGTAAATAACAGAGATTATGATTGTCTCTTTCGCTGGACAAGAGCGCTCGCCGCTAGCAGTTGCCAGATACGAATACTAATGCGAATGCTCGGGGCTATAGGCTGACGTTGTCGATGACTGACTCTCTGTAGTGGAGGCCAAAGTAAAAGATGTTTCTGCAGTTGAAGATCAAGTCGTGCTCGTCGTAGCTTCAGTTGAAGATCCCGTCGTGCTCGTCGT